>NC_058131.1:127448119-127532829 GCF_016433145.1 Gracilinanus agilis | reverse complement strand
CTCTGCTCCTTTCACTCTGCATCAATTCCTGGAGGACTTTCCAGTTCACATGGAATTCCTCCAGTTTATTATTCCTTTAAGCACAATAGTATTTCATCACCTGCATATACCACAATTTATTCAGCCATTCTCCAATTGAAGGGCATACCCTCATTTTGCAGTTTTTTGCCACCACAAAGAGTGTGGCTATAAATATTTTTGTACAAGTCTTTTTGTCCATTATCTCTTTGGGGTACAAACCCAGCAATAGTATGTCTGTATCAAAAGGTACCATCTATGAAATTTAAAGCTCAAATGAAGAGTCCAAATTAATGTCTGGTGGTGAGTCAATGTGACAATATTAGTATGGATTATGGGGTATAAGGTGCATGATTCAATCCTGTGAATGTATGCCTGGCATAAAGACAAATATCCATACTAAACCTGGATATGGTTTTAGGTCTTTGAAAAAAATCTCATTAAAGTTCTAAAATAAAAAAAAAATTATCACAAGAATTTAAGTACAATTTATAATGCCCATAGCCATTCCCTTGTGAGTAAAATATAGTCTCTCAAAATAAGCAGGCCACAGCTAAATTTTCATATGACTTTAACACACCATGTTATATGCTAAAAGAGACTAAATCTATTCTCTGAAATTAATTTAAGTTTGAGTCATTTGTACCCAGAAGGTTTAAATTTTTATTTTTAATCTCTTCCTTTATATATGTTTTAATCCATACAATAAGTTATACACACACAAATATATAATCAAAATATACTCGATCACTGTTAGCCAAATCACAAGGGACAGAGAGAGGGGAAATGGAAGGGGGGAAGGAGACACAGAGAGACAGAAATAGATAGAAACAGAGAAAAAGAAGAAGAAGAAAAGGGGAGAGAGAGAGAGAGAGAGAGAGAGAGAGAGAGAGAGAGAGAGAGAGAGAGAGAGAGAGAGACCTAAATTTGATAGTTTTTTTTAAATGGCCTTTGCATTTTGCTTTGCTTAGTCTTTGGTCAAAACAAATTGCCTCTTCCCACTTTATTTTAATATGATTTGAATAAAAAATATTGAAACATTTGGTTTTCTAGGGAGTTCATATGTTTTTGTCAGGAATGTTATTTTGCCTCCTTATAGTGTTTATACTTCCTCAATACTTGACTTTTATTTATCTTGAAGTGTGCTATTGCTTTCTTCATTTAGTTTTCCTCAGTTCCTGAAAATGGGGACAATTTTCTTGGTCTTAACATTAAAAAAAAAGCATAGAGAAAACTGACATTAACCAGTTTGCTCTTTCCTTTTACTGGCATACAAATTTTAAAGCTTCATAAGTTCTGATTTAGAAGAATTGCTTCTGAATTGCTTTAGGGCCACAGTGAATAACAGATATAGAGTAAAGCAGAAGCAAAATATGTCCAGCAAACAGAAGGCTGAAATTCTGTTGCCTGCAGAAACAATTACCTGGCTTTATTAAAGCAAATCTGGGAAATATTGAAAATTGTGTAAAGTGGAAATAAAGATCTGCAAATTCTTCAAAGTCTCTAGCAAAAATTATAATTCAAAAAAGTACATGCATTCAATAGATGAAACAGCTGTTTTGTAATTAAACTGTTAATTAATGCTAATTCAATTTATAAATGGAAAGCATGACAAACAAGCTTATCATACATACATGTATATATGTAAATACACACACACACATATATATATATATATATAAAACTTTCTAGTTGAGAAGATAATAGAGAGATAAGGTGAAACTATCACTGCAAGACAAAATAAAAGGGCAAATTAATTCAAAAGAAGAGCTCATTTATTAAAATTTAGATATTCCTACTTAGGGGAGAAAGAACTTAGATTGTTTCAGCTTGGTTTAAGACATTACCTAGTCTTTCACAAACAAGCAATCGATGGAAATGAGCAATAGTCAAAAGACAATGATGCTTATGGTATTTATAATTATCTTACTATTTGACTTTGATTCACCAAGAAAGATCAAAGTACTACATTTCTATGTTGTAGATGGCAGTTTATATTCAGCAAGGAGATCCTGATAGCATTTTGTAGAGCAGAGATCTTAGCCTTTTTTGAGTAGTTTGTGAACTCCTTTGGTGGTTCGATGAATACAATGGATTCCCCTCCCCAGATTATTGACTTTAAATGCATAAAATAAAATATATAGGATTGTAAAAGGAACAAGTTTTATTGAAATAATTTAAGCAAAATAATTTTTTTAAAAAGATGTTCAAAGACTCCAAATTAAGAACACCAGTTTAAGAGTCTGAGACTTGAAGTTACAGAACTAGGCTCTTTTTCTATCTCTGTCAGGATTTATCCCAGGAAACATGTATGCTTCTCTCCTTCTTTTAATCTAATCTGGGAAACGGGAAATTAAAAAAAAATAATCTCACAGGTTTGCTTGGAGGAACAAATGATATAATGTATATAAAGTATTTTACAAACATCAAAGTGCTTTGTAAAACTTTATTGTTACTGTTAAGTATCCAAGTACTTCATGGTATAGTTGTGCCATTACACCTAGATTTCAGTTTTTCTATATTTGTTTTACTTGAGATTGTGGTTACTGAAAGTAGAAATCTCAGCCAAATTGGGCACAGAATTCTGGTTCACAATGAGGAAAATAACATAGCTATGATTGTAATTCATAATGAGATTACTCAAAAAGGTATATTTTTGGTTAATTTTTTATTTTATATTTTCCAGATTACATGTGGATGCAATTTTAATAATTATTTTCTGACATTTTTCAATCCATTTTCTCTCCCTCCCTTCCCCCTTTCCTCAAGCTGGCAGGTAATATGATATCGGTTGTACATATGCTATCATGCAATACATATTTTCATGTTCATCATATTGTGAAAAAAATATATATCACTTATATGAGAGAAAAATTTATGAAGGATATAAAGTAAGGAATTATATGTTTCAATCTGTATTCAGAATTTATCAGTTCTTTCTAGGGCAGTGGATAGCCTTTTTCATCTTCACTACCTTGGTAATTGCTGAAAATAGTTGTCATTCACAGTTAATAATTGTACATTATTGATGTTACTGTCTACAATATGTGTTAGTTGAATTTTAATTCATTATTCAATGAGTTGGAAATAACTCCAGAAAGAAAATAGTTAGCCAGTCCAGGACTCCTAAACTTGTATAATGAGTCAAGTTGAGTGATTTTATCTTCTTTTGTTCAGTAATTCCATCTATTCTCATAGCTCTGGCCATATAGATCTTCTAACCATTACTCACACACAACATTTCATCTGTTTTATAGATGGAGAGATTACTCATATTTATGAAAAATTTCTCTTTTAAAATATTGAAGGTGAAGTGTCATGTCCAAATTTAAGCTAGCCCAGTAGTAGGAAGTGAATAAGTAATTGCTGACTGATTGATGTTTAAGTAGAGAGAATCAAGGAACAAGTTTAGATTAATGCTATGTATTGCTGAGAAAAGTTATGGGCTTAGCAACTAAAAATCTATGGTGTCATATTCCTGCTATTTTCATGCTCTATGATATGGAGAATAAATACATATATATTCTGCTTCTCATGTTTCCTTATCAGTAAAATAGTAATAATGAAGCTATTGCGAGTAGTAACAATTAAGACAATGTATTGAAAGTACTTTCTAAATCTTAAAGTTTATCTGGCAGTCCATTGTTCCTATTACAGTCCATCTCTACCAAGATTACCTTAACTGCTCATCTAGACTCAGTCTTGTTGCCCAGGGCCCATGGAATATTTCAACAAGATAACTCACCAGCACCTCACACTCAAAATTTCTAAAACTGCAATCATCTTCTTTAAAAAATATCTTCCTTTTGTGACTTTATGCTTCTTAGTAGCATCGCTATCTTTATTTAGCTAGAGTATAAATGCTAATCATATGTGACTCCACCTTTCCCAAATGATTCGTATTTATTTAGCATCAAATTCCTTCTATTATTCTTTCTGAATGTCAATTTCACACATTTCCACTACTACTACCATACTAGTACAGATTTTTACCACCTTTTCCCTAAATTATTATGTCTTCTCAAAGAGTTAAATAAATATTTTCAGTCCCTCTTGTTAGTCAGTAATTTTTCAGTTGTGTCTGACTCTTTGTGACCCCATTGGGATTTTCTTGGTCATGACACTGGTGTGATTTGCCATTCCTTTATCTGGCTCATTTTATAGATGAAGAAACTGAGACAAATGGGGCAAAATGACTTTCCCTGGGCATGAAGCTAGTAAGTGTCTGAAGCTAGATTTGGTCTCAAGAAGATGAATCTTTTTGATTCCAGGCCAGGCACTCCATTCACTGTGCCACCTAGCTGCCTTAAGCTTTCACGCTTATTTTCTAAATGATTCTTTGAGTAATCTTCTCAAATCACTGATCTAATGAGTATTATAAAAAACAGGAATCATAGCTCTAGAGCTGTGAGGAAGCTGTGAGGTCATTTAGTCCAAACCACTCATTTAAAAAATATTAATTGAGGGACTGAGTCTTAGAGAGGTGCAATAACTATTATAAGGCCAAAAAAAAATGGTAAGCAACACATAAGATTTCTTTGATCAGAAGCCTTCATTTTGTCTACCAACCAGTCACATAAGAGTTAAATTGAGTTTTACTGTTGCACTTGATTCTGGAGAGCATCTAGTTCAATTCTTCTTCTGCCTTACACGTATTCTACATTCCAGACAATGAATTACCTTATCATACCTTGTACCTGTCTGCTTCCACATCTTTATTCCTCTCTATCTTTCCATCTAATACTTGGCTCTACCACCTTCTCTACCTGAATCTCATGAAATTCTTTATGCCTTATCTTATCTTCTCTATAAAACCTCTAAGAATCAAATCTAGAGCCAGAAATAATACATCCCCTTCTAAACTGACCCATTCTTAGGGGTGTGCTGGACTTGGCTCTAACAATTTCTCAAAGAGCCTATTATTAAATTTTCAGTGGGAGCAATTACCACTCAGAAATTGGCAAATGCTCCAGATCAAGTCATTGTTTATTGTTTTGTTCTTAAGTCTACACAAGACGTTGTTTAGACTTAAGAAAGGATTGAAGAAAATTTTAATAATGCAGCTTAAATTTAAAAGTATGTGTCCAGTTGTTTTTGATGAATTAGTTATTAAGCATTTATTAGCACACCCCTGCAACTCCTAATCTTTCCAGTCTTCTTATTCTTTACTCCTCTTCACACATTTTACATACAAGTATATTGGCCTACTTGCCCTTCCTTCTCCATACAATACTCCATCTGCCCTCTTTCTACCTTTAAACTGACTGTCCCCATGGCTTTGCCCCTTTACCTCCAAAGTTTTAGGGCTTAACAGCATTAAAGTTTTAATCTCTTAAGTTTTTTGCTATATATTTGTTCCTCACAAAGGTAGCAGCCTATTGGTTTTAAAATTATTTTCCTCCTCATTCATTAAATTAACTATGTCATTCTGGCTCTAATAGAAAAAACAAAATATACTTTGTGATGTATAATATAAGATTTTGTGTGAACATTGATGTGGGTTGACTTATGCCTTATTATTTAAGAAGGAATGTTATATATCTCTTCTGTTTAACACCTATGATGTTTTCCATTCATCTCAGATAAATCTTTCCTTCTGTTTTTCCATTATAGTATCTTAAGAATTCTAAACTATATCCTAGATATGAACCTATAACACATGTGCCAGAGCATGCAGGAGGGGGCTGCTCTCTTTCCCCTCTACACAAGTGCCTGAGAACATTTCTCTCAGGACCTGTGCCTCTGCCTAGCAGTCCAATGGAAGTGCTTCATCCCTCCCTTGTCTGGGATAAAGTAGGGGGCTCACATGCAGTGTGGGGGTTGCAATTTGGGCACTCAGTCTCTAAAAGGTTCACCATCTCTGCCCTAGATAAATAAATAAACAACAACAACAACAACAACAACAAAAAACTGGGTCTACTTTCACATGGTCCCTTAGAGAACTGTTGTTTGCATTAAATGATTCTCCCTCCAAATAGATTTGGGAATTTGAGTTGTTACTTGACCTATGGATATCTATTTTCTAATCAGTACAATTTTTATCTCAATGGTCTGGTTCTCACATTCTATAAAATGTTCAGGAATTATATGTAGATGGCAAAATAAAGCTTTTCCTAAATAGTCTAAAAGAAAATTCATTAAAAAGCCTTTTTTATGCATTTAACATTTTTATTATTTTTATTTAAAAAAAACAAATTTCTTAAGTTATATGATCCAAATTGTCTCCCTCACCTCTTTTCTCCCCCTTCTCAGAGCTGGCAAGCAATTCAATCTGGGTTATACATGTATTATCACACAAAAATATTTCCATTTTATTCATTTTTTTAAGTTAATAATCTTATAAAACCAAAACATATACCCAAATAAACAAGTGATCAAATATATGTTTTCATCTGTATTTCTACTCCAATAGTTCTTTCTCTGCAGGGAGACAGCATTTTTTTCTTAAGTCCCTTAGAATTGTTCTGGATCACTGTATTGCTATTCATAGCAATATTGCTGTTACTGTGCACAATGTTTTCCTGGTTCTGCTTATTTCACTCTGGATAAGGTCATGTGTAGTTCTTTCCAGTTCTTTCTGAAACCATCCTGTTCATTATTCCTTATAGTACAATAATATTCCATCACTATCATATATCAGAATTTGTTCAGTCATTACACATAAGGGACATCCCTTTTAGTTCCTACTTCTTTGCCATCAAAAAAAGAGTAGCTATAAATATTTTTGTATGAGCAGTCCTTTCCCATTTTTTATCTCTTTGGGATATAGACTTTGTAGTGTTATTACTGGATCAAAGTGTATGCATTGTATTATAACCCTTTAGACATAATTTCAAATTGCCTTCCAGAATGGTTGGATCAATTCACAACTCAAATAGCAATGCATTAGTGTCCCAATTTTGCCACATCCCCTCTAACATTCATTATTTTTCCCTTACTGTCATATTGGTCAATCTGATAAGTGTGACGTGCCACCTCAAAATTGTTTTAATTTGTATTTCCCAAATCAAAAGGGGTTTATAATATTTTTATGTGTTTATATTTCCATTGATATTATTTATCTTTTGTTATTACAAATGATCTTTGTTATAGTTTTTTCTAATTCAGTAAAAAAGTTTTTCGGTAGTTTGATAGGTATGGCGCTAAATAGGTAAATTAATTTGGGTAGAATGGTCATTTTTATTATGTTAGCTCGTCCTACCCATGAGCAATTAATATTTTTCCAATTTTTAGATCTAGTTTTAATTATTTGGAAAGTGTTTTGTAGTTGTTTTCATATAATTCCTGTGTTTGTTTTGGTAGATAGATTCCTAAGTATTTTATATTGTCTAGGGTGATTTTAAATGGTGTTTTTCTTTCTACCTCTTGTTGCTGTGATGTATATGCTTATTTATAAAAACTGCCTATTCAGATCCTTTGACTATTTGTGAATTGGGAAATGAATTGGATTCTTATAAATTTCACTTAGTTCTTCATATATTTGAAAAATAAGACCTTCATCAGAGAAATTTGTTATAAAATTTTTTCCAGCTTTTTGTTTCCTTTCTAATATTGATTGCATTGGCTTTGTTTATATAAAAACTTTTAAATTTAATATAATCAAAATTATTCACTTTACATCTTGTAATGTTCTCTCTCTATTGTTTGGTTATAAATTCTTCCCTTCGTCATAGACTTGACAGGCAAAATATTGTACACTCCCCTGATTTATTTATGATATGACTCTTTACATTTAAATCATATACCCATTTTGATCTTATTTTGGTATAGGGTGTGAAATACTGATCTAAACTTGATTTCTAACATAGTTTTTCTTTTTCCCAGCAGTTTTATGAATAGTGAGTTTTATCCCCAAAGCTGGGATCTATGGATTTATCCAACACTAGACTGCTGAGGTCATTTACCCCTAATATATTCCATTGATCTACCATTCTATTTCTTAGCCAGTACCAGATTGTCTTGATGATTACTACCTTATAATACAGTTTAAGATCTGGTACCACTAAATCACCATCCTTCACATTTTTTTTCATGAATTCCCTTTATTTTCTTGATCTTTTGTTCTTCCAGAAGAATTTTGTTATTATTTTTTCTAGTTCTATAAAATAATTTTTGATAGTTTGATTAGCATGGCACTGAATAAGTAAATTAATTTATATAGGATTGTCATTTTTATTGTATTTGCTTGACCTACCCATTAGCAATTGATGTTTTTCCAGTTGTTCAGATATAACTTTATTTGTGTGAATAGTATCTTGTATTTGAGTTCATATAATTCCTGCATTTGTCTTGGCAAATAGATTCCCAAGTATTTTTTATTCTAGAGTGATTTTAAATAGTTTCTCTTTCCAACTATTACTGTTGGGCTTTGTGGAATATAAATAGAAATGCTGATGATTTATGATTTTATTATATCCTACGACTTTACTAAAGTTATTTCAATAATTTTTAGTTGATTTTCTAGGAATTCTCTAAGTATACCATCATATCTTCCACAAAGAGTGATAGTTTAGTTTCCTCATTGCATACTTTAGTTCCTTGAATTTCTTTTTCTTCTCTAATTGCTAGAGCTAGCATTTCTAGTACAATATTAAATAATAGTGATAATAATGGTCATCCTTGCTTCACTCCTGACATTATAAAGCCTTTTTTTAATGAAGCTTTTCTAACAAGTATTTCTCATCAATAGATTACAAAGTGTGATTTCAGAATGGTCATTTGATGAAGATTATTATAAATAAAGGAATGCTCCAAGACCAAAGCACAGGATATGCTCTCTAAGCCATTAAAAGCTTTAAGAAAGGCTATAGTGTAAGTAGTAAAGTATAACTTTATGTTGGCAATTATTTTAAAATTTTTGACAGAAAGAGTGGGAAACTGAAGGGAAATCTACGTATCCCCTGAAATAGGTCAAAGTTGACTTGTTGCTTGCTCCCAGTTTCACCCAATAATTTATTCTTTTCCCACTGATGATACATAATATGTCATCTACTTTTGTTGAGTAAGTCCTATAGCATTTGGCATGGATTCATGGATTCACTAATTTGTTGAGATGTCAGCAGCATTTCAATAAAAAGCATAACTTCTTTAAAAGAGTCATTAATAAGAACACTGTAATACCATAGTGTAAAAAGAGACTGTGGGATGAATCGCTCATGGCCTGTTTACTTGGCCTGCCAGAGAGAACATTTTATTGCTATGTGAAAAGAAAGAAAAGCAAGACGAGACAGTTTAAATAGTTAAATAGAAGAACTCCTACTAAGGAGTCAAAGCATCCAATGTACAGGACTTCTGGTACCAAAAAAAAAGGCATTCATTTTATTCAGTATCCTACCTCTTTGAAGGGAAATTACAGGCAGCTGGATGCTGCATTCACATCTGTGGTGTAGAGCTTGTTGAAGCTAACCCACTTCTCTTGTTTGGTTTAAATGGTATGATTATTTCTAACATCTTATGCAAATGTGAACATGGTATAAGTAGAAAACCACATTTTTATTCAGTCCTTATAGTTTCTGATTTAAGGTTTTGCTAGAAGGCTAATATTGATTTTTTGTTGCTTTTTCTTTTTATCATCTAGATACAGTTCAAATTATTTAAATACATTTCTCTTTTGAAATAAATCGTACAGAAGAAAAAAAAAGTATTTTCTACCATAAGCTTTAATCTAAACTTGTTCCTTGATTTTCTCTACTTAAACATTGATCAGTCAGCAATTTCTTATTAACTTCCTAATATAGGGATAGCTTGAATTTGGACATGATATTTCACCATCAATAATTTAAAAGATATATTTTTGTTAGAGTGAGTAATCTCTCCATCTATGCAGATCAAAATCTTTCCATGTCTTAAGGATGGCTCCCAGAAAAAAATCACATGAAGACAACAAACTCTTATGGGGAAAGTAATTAGATCCTTGAGAAAGAGCCAAGCAATTCATACTGTTCAGTGTTAAAGGCTTTTTCTTCTGCTTTGGAAGACATTCCCTGTCTGATGTTCTTTTGTTTGAGAACTCAAAGTCAACTCTACCCCTAGATGAGATATCAGAGTAGGGCTCTATTAGGATAGTAGCAAAATCCTAAATAAAGGGATTTTAAAATGGGTGAAAATAGGCAAAAAGCATTATTTTTTCCTAGTAATAAAATACATGGAAATAAGTTCCCCCCATCTTTTTTTTTCTCTTACCAAGGTAAGAGATGAGAGAATGTGTAGTAAGAGTATAAAGACAGTGGAGCAAGTAAAATTGTTCAGTGGATTGAGAGCCAGGCCTAGATACTGGAAGTCCTAGGGTAAAATCTGGCCTCAGGTAATTCCTAGTTTTGTGATTGTGGGCAAATCTCAGCCCCACTGCCTAGCCCTTACAACTCTTCTGCCTTGGAACCAACACACATGATTGATTAAAAGACAAAAGGTAAAGGTTTTAAAAAGGGGGGGTATAGATATACAAGAGAAAGTGGGAAGATAGAGGCAAAAAGTGAGACGGGAAAAACATTCTTACATCAGTTTATTGTAGGAACCTATATAGTATGAGAAGCAATGAGATAAAACTTTTAAAAAGCACTGTTTTTAGTCATGGGCTTCCTTCTATATAATCATGTTTAATCATTGTTTTCTGAATGAATGTTTTTGAAGATCATTTAAATTGTGAGTCAAAAACAAGTAAGCCCTAATCTCAGTAAATTAACTATATGTATTCAAAACTGTACTTTTTGTAGATATTTTGTAGATATTTCCAAATGGGGTAATGAAAATGAAAATAATTCCAATTATCATTTCTTACTGTAACAAATTTTCTTCTATATTTTGTTAACGTTGTTTGTGATAGTGTGCATTCCTATATTCACATAAATGTTTAAGAGAAAAAGAAAATTTTATCTAAAGTTTTGAAAATGGGAAGGAGATTCCTACTGTGTTGTTAAGAGAAAATCTATATGAAGCAATACTTATGTGACCTCATAAAACCATAGAGTTGGAAGAGACCTTCAGTTGTACGTGAAGCATAAACTCTCACTCAAATACTCCTGACAATTTAGCTTCTGCCGGGAGACCATATTACAATCAATTTCATTTTTAGACAGCTCTAACTGAAAGCAAGTTCTGCATTCTATAAGCCAAAATCTGTCAACTTTTTCTCCACTAGTTCTAATTCTACCCTCTGGGGCTAGATTGTGTAAATCTAATCCTTTTCCCACTTGACAACCTTTTCCAATTTTGAAGACAGCTGTCTTATCCCTACTTTATTTCCTTTTTTTTCTTCTGAAATCAACACCCCCAAGTTTCTTTAAATAATACTCATACAGCATGGTTTTTCAATATCCTCATCTTCTCAGTCAACCTCCCCTGGATGTGTGTGCTCCCACTTGACAATATCCTTCCTAGTGTGACACTCAGCACCTGGACATCATTGGAGTAAAGGCTGGTATGTTTGCAGGTGTGTTATATTCAGGATTCTGTTTAGAAATGGATTGTACAAATAGCCTCTGAAGTTCCTCCTAATTCTAAGCTTCTGTGATTCTTTGACATAAATCCTACATGTTTTCCCTTCTAAAAAGTATAATAAAGAAATATTTAACTTCTTAATGAGAGATATTGAATCTATCATGTGGTATCAAACAAGCCTATAGGTCCTTTTACCTTGCTATTAACTGATCTAAATGTAGATATTTGTATTGGCATTAAATGGTTCATGATTGTTAATTACTTTGTAATTACTGTATATTTTTCCCTAGGTTTTTTTGTTTCTGCCCTTGCTGTAAATTGTCTCATTTTTTGAATTTTCAGTGGGTTTATTTCCAGTAGCCTTTTTATTTCTTCTGTGCTTCTTTAATTCTGTGGTATTCATTTCCTATCAGAAAAAACTTGATAAATTAAGCTAGTGAACAAAGAAGTTGGTAATATGTCTACAAAAACTAATCATTATGAATATCAAATTGCATTGGTGTAGTTACCACAAATGTTACAGATTGAACCCAGCAATTTATTGAAAAATGGCTTTGAGTCAATTTTTTTGCTCCAGAAGTAAATTTAAAGGGTTTGATTGAGAAGATGATAGTGAATCAAAATAGCTTTACAAAATTTTCCCATTTTATAGCCCAGAAATTAGATGATAATTAGCATTTTTAGTACTGATCAGAATGCTATTATGTAATAATGGAAACATCAATATAACATTAAACATCTGGAGAAAATTCCTAAAAATTTATCAAAGTCAAAGAAACACATATGGTTCAATAATATCATCATCATCAGATTATTTGGAGTTCACTTCCAAATATTGGAGTATTCTTCCAATAAGTCTTTTGTCTCTACACAGATGTCACACTGGATTGGAAGAATCTAGTTTTGATTATGTATAACTATCATGGTTATTTGCTCATCACTCACATATCACAAGGCTAGCCCTGTTTGTAGAAAGCCAGACATTCAAATGACAGATGAGAAATTGTCTGCTTACTAAAGATATTTGGAAATACAGTAAAAGCTTTGTTATCTGTCATGTTACAGGAATGGGAAAATACTGGTTAAAAAAATCTAGTTAGTTGTTATGCTCATTTATATTGGCCCATAAAATTTCTCTTTTCCTAGTTCCTTATAAAAGTTATAAGTGAATAAAAAGGGAATTATTCACATATGCTTGTTGAATTGATTTGAATATTTAATATTCCCTTGGTTGAGAAAAACAGGTGTTTTTTTTTGTATTTCAATGTCTCCTTGCTACCATGTCTCTCCTTTTTTAATCCAGTCTCCCAATAGTGAAATGCATATTCCAAAAAAGTTATATTTGTCTCAAGTCACTACCTCAATAAAAAAATCCTCTCTGTCTATATTCTCTATAAGATAAAACATGTTCTTTAGCCTGACAATTAAATTCCTTCAAAATCTAGCTCTCAGATACTCGTGTGGTCTTATTTCATATTATTCTCCTATCTATATCTTCTTTTTCCTGTCAACACTGGTATAACTGCTCTTTGATATTCCATTTCTGCTTAAGTGCCTTTGTACAAATGTTTTCCCATGTCTACAAAGCCCTTTCTCCTCCTCTTCATCTAACAGAATGCCTCTTCCTTCAAAGAACTCCTCAGGTGCTTTCTCCTACTACAAAACCAATCCTCCTACTTATTAGTCCTCTCTTCCTCTTGAAATTCACATTATTTTGTACATACTTTTAATTTGTTTATTTCTGTGCCTGTAATTGCTTCTTAGTAAAACACAAAGATTTTGAAGGCATGAACTCTTTTGGGCTTTTACTTATTAGGTCCTAATAGAGTATTTTTTCACATAGTAGGAAAAAATAAATGTATATTGAATTTAACTGAATTTCATTATTTACACAAATAGCACAAAATGAAATGTTATAATAAAAGTATGCAAATTTCATTAGATGACGGCTACATTATAGTTATTCTGCAATAAAATACTATATTGAAAGACATGAGAAATGCCCATTTGTAGAGGTTCCTGATACAACAAAATGATGGATAACATATTTTCCTGTACATCAAGAAGTAGTTAGGTGGTGTGGTGGGTATGGTGCCAGACTTGGAGTCAGGCAGACCTGATTTCACATCCTACCTTGGACTAGCTGTGTGACTAGGGGAAGTCAACTGATCACCTCTGGCCTCAGTTTTCTTATCTGCAAAATCAAGATAACAGCATCTACTTTGCAGGGGTTTTGTGAGGATCAGATTAAATATATATATATATATATATATATACACACATTTCAAAACAGTTAGATGAATGCTTCTACTATTGCTACTACTAATACACTTAAGTTGTTGAAGTATCATTTCTAATCAAGGTATTAGATTACTAGCCATAGTATTATGAAGTTTCTTAAGCATAGGGACTATATATTTTATGATCATTCTGAAATGCCCAACACAATTTAAAGTAGCCTAAATAAATGTCAATGAATAACTAATTGGATAAATTTCACATTTATATATTCTGGAGAATAGCACCTCTTGAATAATTTTCAGTTAAAATTCAGACACTTCATTTAAAGCTCATAATTGATAGTGGGAAATTCATTACATAAAATGGGATTCGAATGCAATTCCCCCCATTTCTAAAAGAAATTTGTCAGTTGGATCTCTCTGGAGTATGCACCACTTATATGTATTAAAAGAATAACTCTTCAAACTATATATGGAGAGCTACTCTTACTAGAAACTGACAAATCTTCTTCATCACTATGATGATATATAATTAGAGCATGAATATGTTCTTAGGTTACTGCTAGAGTTTGATCAAGATTAAAAAGAACTTCTCTCCTTAGCTAAATATAATTGTCAATGCCTGACATTTGCTATTTCCTCACCTCTTCCTTTTAGAACCTTGTTCTTTCTTCAAGATAGGCCAGGTAACACATTCCTTGAAATAAGTCTTTTCCAAGACCCTATAGATAATAGTATTTTCTTCCTCTTGAAATTACTTTTTATTTGCTTATTTTTATCTACTTATTTATATACATGTCATGTTTATTGTAACAAGTGAAATGTAAAGGGAAATAGACTTGTGTTTTTGACTTCATAGCCTCCCTGTCTAACAGAATGCCTTGCACACAGCAAGCACTTAATGAATTTTTTTGTGACTGATGAAATTGAATCCAGAAATTCAGTTTCTGTAGGCAGCATAATAAATGTTAGCAACAAGTAAAACATGTAGCATATAAATAAAAGAGCATATAAATATAAATCATATATCTTAAAAGAGTGATATTAAATTTTCCTTTTTTATAAGGGACACATTTTAAGGGGATTTATTTTTTTCCAACAACAAAATGCCACATATTGTAATTCAAAGTGAAATATGACATTATTTGCCCTAGAAGATACCCAAATTCAGATACTGTGAAATGCATAGTTAAATGAATAGCTATAAAACCTTTTAAAAGTGCTTCCTACGTGCTAAGCAATACGCTAAGCACTTGATATACAAATAAAAGGACTGTAATAATCTGCTGTTCAGGAGCTCAAACTCATCCAAAATATTTTACATAAAGTAACTTTGGGAGAGAAGGAACTAGTAAGTTGGGCAACTAGGAAAGGCTTTATATAGCCTGTAGCACTTGGGCTGAATGTCTTAAAGGAAACCACAGACAACAAGAAGCAGAGGAGAGGTGAGAATTCATACAAGACATGGGAAATATCTAGTAAAAAGTCATGAAAACCAGAGAATTATGCGAAGGACAGTAAGTAGGTCAATTTCAGTTCACCATAGATTACATGGAAGGGAATAAAATGTAATAAACCTAAAAAAGTAGGTTAGTGTCAGATTGTGAAGAACTA
Organism: Gracilinanus agilis; assembly: GCF_016433145.1. Lineage (NCBI taxonomy): Eukaryota > Metazoa > Chordata > Mammalia > Didelphimorphia > Didelphidae > Gracilinanus > Gracilinanus agilis. The sequence goes on along the minus strand of NC_058131.1, from coordinate 127,517,521 downwards.
TAAATGCCAAACATGGGAGCTTGTATTTGGTCTAAAAATAAAAGGGAACTATGTGAGTTTGCCAAGCAATGTATTGACTTGTGCTTTAGGAAAACCACTTCAGTCTCTATGTGGATGATGGTTTAGAATGGTCAGATTCTTGAGGCAGTGAGACAAATTAAGAAGCTATTGTAATATTTCAGACATAAATGATGAGGTCTAGAAATAAAGGATGACACCATGAATAAAAATGGAAAAAATTACCTGTCAGACTTATGGATTAGAAAAGAACTTATGACAAAACAAGACATAGAGAATATTACAAAAATGACAGAGATAATTTCGATAACATTAAAAACATTTTATATAAACAAATGTAATGAAGATTCAAAAGGAAACAACAAATTTCAGGTGAAATATATAGCAAGTGTCTCAAATAGATAGAGAATGGAGTCAAATATATAAGAATAATAAGCATTCCCCATTGGGAAAATGGTCAAAAGACATGAAAAGACAGTTTCCAGAGGATGAAATTAAAATTATATAGTCATATGGTAAAGTGTCCCAATTCTCTATTATTAGAAAAATACAAATTAAAACAATTCTGAGAAACCACCTGACATTTATCAGATTTGCTAACATGACCAAAATGGAAAATGATCATATTGGAGGGAATGTGGGAAAATTAGGACACTAATATAGTGGTGGTGGAAATTAACTGATACAACCATTCAGGAAATCAATATGGAACCATGATCAAAAGGCCATCAAACTGTGTATAGCCTTTAAACCAGCACCACTAATTGTAGCATCCTAAAGTGAATAAAGAGATAAGGGGAAATGATCTACTTGTAAATATATATATATATATATATATATTTACATATATATACATATATTTATTTTATCAGTTCTTTTTGTAATGGTAAAGTATTGGATATTCAAGGGTTTTCCATCAATGGGCAATGGTTGTACAAGTTCTGGTATATGGTTGTAATGGAATACAAAGCCTAGAAAGGCTTATATGAACTGATGCAATATAAAGGGGGAAGAACCAGGGGAACAATGTCTATGGTAACAGAAACATATGATGATCAACTAAAAGACTAAAACATTATCAGCAAAGCATGTTCTCAAGATATCCACCAGGGACACATGATGAAAAATCCTATCCACAGCCAAAGAAGGAAATGTTGCAGTCTGATTGCAGATCAAAGCATACAATCTTCTAATTTGTTTCCTTGGTGAGGTTTTTTTTGTATGTGGAATATGTCTTCTATCCTTACATGAGCAAGATAGAAGTATATATTGCATGGGATAACTGGTATAAACTATATCAGACTATTTACCACCTAAGGTGGGTGGAGTGAAGGGAGGGAGAAAGAAAATCTGAATCCTAAAATGTCAGAAAACAATTGTTAAAAATTGTTTCTACAAGTAACTGAAAATAAATAAATAACATAAAAAGAAAGAAAGAAAAAATAGCCCCAAATAGTAAAAACTCAAAATTATATTAATAATCAATCTAGGCTCTTTCAGGTCAGAGACTAATCCAACCTGTTATCTCGGGGGAAACATAAGTCTGTAGGATTCTCAGTTCCACACTCATGTTCTTTCAGTAGATGTCCTGGAATTAGGGTCATGCATCTTGGATTCAGTGCTAAAAAAGATTTTTGAAGCCAACTAGTCTACTCCCTTCTTTTTAATAGATGAGGAACTAATACCTAGGGAGATTAACTTGTTGAAAGTCAAATAAATAGTAACAGTCAGAATCTTCAGATTCTGAATCCAGTGACCATCCTTCACCCCTTTTTGGAGAACAAACTATATGTGACTATATGTAGGAATGTGTATATGCATATGCATATACTTATAAAATGCATTTTATGTGTTTATATACAAACACACATATATTTACATACACACATGTGTATATTTGTGTGCATTACCACTTTCATCACTGTCTTAGGGAATGAAATGAGTGAGTTCTATATATAGAGTCCTACCACATAGCAATGAGTGTATTGCCAAGAATCCTGTGGCTATTTAATAAATATTAACTGACTAAAAGAAATGATTGCCAGAAAACAATGAAATAAATGAGTCTTAGATTGAAACACAGGGAAGTTGGTTTAATTCAAGCAATGTTTAAATTGCTTACCTACTCAAAAGAGATTAAGTACAATTACTTCTTTGTTTAAAAAAATGTTCTATCCTTTTATAGGCTTTGGTAAATTTGAGAAGAATGGTTATCAAAATGATTCAGAATAATATATGGGTTATTTAATGTACATCAGATGGTATTGGTAATAAAAGGTTTAATTTGTAGCTTGATGGCCTATTAAGGAATACCATCTATCTTACTTATTACCATATAAAGCTTTAAATAAGTCATTTTAATTTTCTAAGCCTCAGGGTTTGTTTTTTTTCATTTATATGACAAGAACATAGGATGAGATAATCTCTGTTTGTTCCCAACTTGTAATCTTTGATTCTATATTTAAATCCTAAAAGAATACATAAAGCATATCTGCAAATCTTCAAATCCAATAGTATCAAGCATTTCTATTGACCTGATGAAATTAGATTTAAAAAGTAATAGGCATTGTAAATAAGTAAAGAAGAAAAAAGAGTATTATTTATTTGAATAAATTAAATAAATATCTGAATTAAGATAAATTGCAAAGTCATGCCCACATGTATATGTTGTTAGTAATTCCTATTGGCTTGAACACTTTAGTCTTTCTACTGTGTTGTGTTCCATGTGTTATGGAGATTAGGCAAGTACAACACACAATCTCGGTCCAAATATGACAGGATGAATAATTAACTTTAGTTCTCTTTCTCCCTTATTACAATAACAACAAAAGTCCTGTTCTTAAAAAAGAGAAACAACAATTTCAGTTGTTTAATACCATCTTGAAGGAGGAAAATGGTACTTCTGATTACATTGATAACCCCAAAATATCCCAACCATTTGGGGAAAAGAAATACATGCTGCCCAGAAGATTTAACTAAGAAACTGGTTTATGTCATTTGGTTTTCATGGTATATGTGGTTTTTAAGGTAGAGAAAATTTTCTTAGCACGTAAAACCCATGGCCTTTTTACTCAAACCAGATCAAAAAGGTACCTACCCTAAGTGCCTATGTAATTTCTTCAGCTATCTGGATGACAATGAGAAACTGTGCTGTAGAGAGTATTGGACCTGGAATCTAGAAGACCTGACTTCAAATCCTATCTCTTGACTCTTAGTTGTGACCTGAGAAATAAAGCATTCAAGTACTCTAAGAAATATTTATATCCTAGATATGTGAGGAGTGGGCTATATGTTACTCTCAGAATATGTTTTTCAAAACTTTTGTGTTATTATCAAGCATGCATCATCCCCAGAAACCCCTCACCATGAATCCTCCTGCTTTTGTTAGGCTTTGTCCTGAGTATGCCCCAGTATGCTACAAGTCATATTTGCTAACTGGGTCAAATGCCTAGGCTAAGCTACAGTTGTCATAAGTTGTGGTTGTGCTGTTTTCTGATTGGGCAAAACCTTAGATTATAAATCTTGGCTCACTAGTTTCTGGGGGACTAACAGGGAAAGGAAGAGAATAGGAAAGGAGCCAGAAGAGTGTACCCTTGCCCATGATCAGACCTAAAGGATGTTGCCATTTCTCATGGGAAAGAATTAAAAAACAAAACAAAACAAAACAAAAAAAACTCCGACTCTAAATTTTCATTGTAAGAGGTGGTCTGAATAATTATAATAACAATGCAATTCAGGTACTTGAAACAGTCCAATAAAATCACCTATTGAAAGAGATAGGTTTAATTTATCTTTCCTTCATCTTTTATAACATTTTAAATTGTGAGATGCTTTTAACCTGATATTACACCAGTGGGACAAATAATGCTTTTCTTGTCACATCAGGGGATATTTCTCATTTGGACGTGCTTACATATGTGTTTGTGTGTATGTCTATTTTTAAAGAGGAAATGTGCATAAGGTATAATTTAGAAAGAAGTTATAGGTTCAAATTATCCTTTTGACTTATAGGCTCCATGACTGAGTAAATCTCTTTAACTTTCTATGCCTCAAGAAATTCACTAGAACTTACATATTAAGCTGCAGGAGTTACTCTTTTCCTGTCATGAATCTGTTTAGTAGTTTGATGAAGATTATAAAATCCTTTTCAGAATTATATTTTTAAATACAATTGAAAACACAATATTACTAAGGAAACTTCATTTAAATAGTTTTTTTAAGCACACTGAGCCCCATTTAATAATCTACTCCAAAACTGCATTCAACCTACAACTATGAGGAGGGATTGACACTTCCCTACCCATTGAATATTCTGGATCCTTCTCATATTCATATTAAAACACACATTCATGCATCTTCATTGCTCTAAATCTCTTCATCTCTCTTTTTGCATTGCCATCACATACCTGACTAAAAAGTAAATCCACTTCATACATGGAAAGAATATTTCCAAGTGAAAAGAAATACCAGCCATCAGACTTCAAAAAAAAATGGAATCACTGAGAGAACTCTATATCTTTTGAGCTTTATCTGTACTTATACTTGAACTAAACAAAAAGCAATTTGGCTATATTTCGGAAACGCTAAAAAGCTTCAAAGAGCTCCTTAATGTAAATCCACTATATTTAGCTCATATAAATATTCTTGATGAAAGCTGTGACATACAAATGGAGTGCTTGTTATATATTGAAAACATGAAAATGGAAAACAAGAAAGAGAAAATTAGAACTTTTGTGCACAAATCAATTGTAAGCATTGCAGGGGTTAGAGTTAAATGCATATAGCGTGAATTCTAGGTCTAGAAACCATCTCTAGCCCCAGCAGCTGCCTAGCAACTAAACATTATACCTGATCTGTGTTTTAATGGGCAAGAGACTGCAGTAGCTAGGTATTTAGTAACTGTAATGCATTTTTGCCCAAGGATGGTAGAATTGTAATAGTTCACCAGATCTCAATGAATTTAAAATGTATGTTTGACTAGAAGTATTTATGTACACTTGAGTTTGAACAATATAAATAATAGGTATTTTCTCTACTTTGAAGATAATTAAAAAAGCCTTAAACATGGTGCCACTTAGTTTATGGTTAGAATAATGAGCAAAATTATACACAAATGTCCTAAAAGAATTATTGTGCCCTCATGGATCCCTCTTATGAATGGAGACTTGGGTCATAGAGAGAACAAAAACCAGTCTATCTGATTGAGTATGAACTTTTATCATTTTAAAATTTACTTTTTTCATTCCCCCCCAAACATTTAGTGTATTGAAAAGGAGAATGATCATAATGTTTACATCTCTGACATAGAGAAGAACTTACTAAAGAAGAACTTTGCTAAAATGTGTGCTCCAAATGGACCATCAATGTTCTGGGCACAAACTTATGAGAAATATAGAACAGGTGCCTTAATTACTATCTCTCTTCCTCTTAAATCATAACCTATTTCTTTTGTTACTGTTATTTGTCACTGGGGAGACAAGAGGGTTGTGCTTGTACTATAAATGTCTCATTAGCCCTCTCAAGATGAACTGGATTGCCATAAGTAATGCTTAATATCAAGAAACACCTGTGGTTTGGACCTGGATCTCGAGTCAGGAAAACTTGAATTCAAATCCAACCTCAGATATTCACTAGCTAGGTAAGGCATATAATTTCTGTCTCTTAATCTGTGAAACGGTAAAGAAAGTACCTGCTTCCTAGGGTTGTTATAAGGATCAAATAAGATGGTATTTGCTAAATGCTTTGCAAACTTCAAAGCATGATATAGATTATTATTACTAACCTGCTACTGCATTATATAGCCTGAAAAGCAGATTAATCTCATGAAAATAGAAAATAACCATTACCAGTGAGTGATCTAGGCAGGTACTGAGCAAAATATGGCTTCATATTCTAAGTTAGATAATTATATTTGATCACCATTGGTGAAAGAATTATAGTTCATTTATAACAATTGGAATTGATATATTACATTCAAAATGCCCTCAAACTTTCACTTAATATATCTAGTTAACACTCTATATGAAGTATATATAATATACAGTATATAATACAAGTATATTTTATTGTGTCATTTATCACTGAATATTTATAGATATAAATATAGAAATATCCTTTCATAGAATGATGAATTTTAAAGTACTCCCATAAAAGGAGTCTATTTATTTATGTTGATAGCAACAATGTTATTATTTCTTTTTTGCTATATGATTTGCTTTCAATCACATTTCAAACCCTTATTTGTACAAGGAACATTCTAGACACAGTTGTGAAGTCGGTAAAGTTTCTGGATTTGAAATCAAAAGTCCTGAGTTCAGATCCTGATTCTGCCACAATCTGACTTCAGATAAGGGCAAATGTTTCTTTTCTCTGGGCTTTGGTTTCCTCATCTGTAAAATGACATAGCTTGTCTAGGTGGCTTCCTTCTACTCAAAACCTCCTATCTGCTTATACCTTTGTTTTTTTAATATTAATAAGAATCCCTTAATGCAGCATAATAGCAAGCATGTAGCCTTCAGGTAGCAATCCCCTTTTCTGGATATTTTCTGACTCCCTTTCTTTCTATTCAATTGTGGGAATTTCAGGCCCTGTGACAAGTTACTAAAAGAGTAAACTTTGAGCAGAGAATATGTTTGGTCAATTCAGATTAGGTAAATAATAAACTCGTTTCTACTTAAAAGAGTAACATGCTTATGTAGAATCATATGTCTCAAGAGAACATGAAGCTAATTACATCTTTGAAAGGAAATTGAGAATATATGCCAAGCAAAAGCAATGAGACGTTAGTCGATATCCCATATTTTCCTTGAGTAAAAATGAATAAAATGGCCTAGGAGAAAATGAAAATTATCTGTGATGGACAGATGAAACTATTTTTATTGTATTATAGAACACTGTGGGATTTTTTGTTTCTACATTTTAATATTTCAGCTAATGCTAAGCAGATACCTAACTAAATAAAAATAATAAAATACTATAGATTTTTAAATTTTTCCCAACATAAGAAGAGAATAGAGTGTTAACAGCAACATGCCTTATTATAAAATGGGAATTAAAGTGCAAACAAAACATTTTAAAATTTTAAGTCACGAATGGATAACTTGTGGGATTATGAATATCTATTAGCGAAAAGATCCAAAATGAGAATAACCTTCCAAGGAAAAGTAATATTTAGGAATCATGCAAAGGTGATTTCTTTCTCAAAATAAAACAAAATGAACATTATTCCTATATAATGTAGCTAAAAGATAGCTCTATTTGAGATTTCCTGTATTCGTTTCCTTAACAAGCAAGGTTTTCTGGCTTGCTGTACAAAAGAGGTCTTGCTTTCAAGATGGTGTCATTATATTTCTTATTTTTCCTTAAAGATCAGTCTTCAGGATTAAATATAAAAATTTTTGGATAGCAACTAATACTTATGCCGTAACTAATATAACATTGTCTCATATGCTTAGACTGATTCTGCATAAAATATGAGGCTGTTCCTAGAAGCATGTTCCAGAAGTTACCAGGTTTTATTTTAAGGATCACAGGACAATAATCTGGAGTCAGAAGGGATGTACTGAATAGTTTAGGCAAGAAAGAAGAAAACAAAGTGTGTGCAGGAGAAGCTCTACTCCAATTGTTGCTATTCAGCTGTTCAGTTTTCTGTGACCCTCTGAACCATAGCATGCCAATAAAGACCATGGGGTTTTCTTGGCAAGGAGACTGGAGTGGTTTGTCATTTCCTTTTCCAGTGGAGTAAGTTAAACAGAAGTTAAGTAACTTGCCCAGGTCACACAGCTAGTAAATGTCTAAGGCCAAACTGATTTGAAATCAGGTTGTTTGTTTGTTTTTTCACTCCAGACTCAGCATTCTATTCACTTCACCATCTAGTACTAAAACCATTAAAATTAAAATGGTATTTACTTTCACTGCCTTGACCATTTCTAATCCTCTATTCACTTCTAAACTCCTTAAAACCTGGCTACTGACTTTTGATAGTTAATTGTATCTTCTCTCTACAAAATTACAAGAGAACTCTTAATTGCTAAATCTGACTGACTTCAGGTCAATTTTCATCCTGACATGTAAAATAATAGGCTCTTTTCTTTTTTTTTTAAACCCTTACCATCTCACTTAGAACCAATACAGGCAGAAGCTTGGTAAGGGCTAGGCAATGGGGGTTAAGTGACTTGCCCAGGGTCACATGGCTAGGAAGTGTCTGAGGTTGATTTGAACCCAGAACCTCCCATCTAATAGGTTCTTTTCAATAGATTTTATCATATTTTTACTATATCTAAATTTCTGATTATATCATTGCCCAAATCCCTTTGTTCAGATCTATCCCTTATTACAAGGAATTATTTTTAAAAGGAAAAAGAGAAAAACCTCAGCAAAACCAGCTAATATAAATCAAAGAAATCTGACATACATAACATTCCTCACTTGTGGATTTTCCTTCCCCTCCTGCAATAGAAGAGAGGAAAATGCTTTCTAAATGTTCTCTTTTGTTGGCTAAGTTTTTTTTTTATTGTTGTTTTTCACCTTCAGTTTTGATCACTGAGTGACTATTTTTTCTTTCCATTTAAATTGTTCTAGCCATTATATATGTTTTTTTCCTGGTTCTATCTGTTTCACTTTGTTTCAGTTCATGTAAATCTTTTCACATTTTATCTATATTCATCATGTTCCCACTTTCTTATAGCATGATAATCTTTTACATTCAGTTAACACAATTTGTTTAGTCATTCTTCCACTGATTTACATCTATTTTGTTTCCAGTTATATACTACTACAAAGAAGTGCTGATATAAGTATTTTGGTGTAAAGGAAAGCATTTTATGTTAATGACCTCTATGGAGTGTATTCCTAGAAGTAGAACCTTTAAATCAAAGAATATGAATATTTTAGTCTCCTTATGAGGTACACAATACAAAGTAGCAAAACACTATTGTAAACTAGTGTTTGATAATTGCAAAATAAAGCAAATTGCTTTCCAGAATGGTTATATTAATCCAAAGCTTCCTTAATAATTCTTTGATGTGCTATCTTTCTATATGTCTCCAATATTAACTATTTCCTCCTTAGGCATTTTGATAAAATTGGAGTTGGACAAGAAAAACCTCAGAATCACTGTGATTTCCTCTTTTCTTCTTATTACTGTTTTGGAAGTTTTTTTGTATACTTTCTAACAGTTTAATGTAGTAGGTTCCAAATAGATGCTAATTCATTCATTGATGAATTCTTAAGTTTTTCTACTATGTCTCATATAATGATCCATGCACAGTGAGTACTTAATAAGTAACTGTCAATCCATGAATATGAATGTATGCTAATTTAATATTCACTAATAAATCACTAGTTCCTAAATCTATATGCACATTTATGTGTGCTCATATATCTGTGTACTTGATGTTTCCATCAGTGTCTGATGATTAAAGTGGCATGGTGGTCATCATATTTCAGTTGCCTGACACTTGTCTGTCTTTCCCTCTAGGTGACTTTTTTCTTTCCCTAGGCTGAATTGCCTATTCTTGGTATTGTAGTTTATACACAAGTAGTGGAAATGGCTAATGCCTTCTCCATAGACTATTTCATGCTTATAGATGGGTTGTTCTAATAAAAATAAAAAAATAACATCAAGTAAACTAATTTTTGCCAAGTCAACTATCATTGGAACTACTTTGTAGAGGTATAAAATGTTTCAAGAGAACTAAAATCTCAAGAGAAAGAGTAATATTTTACATTATTTTGTAGTAATACCACAACAAAGAAATTGGAAAAACTATATGTTCTTGATTAAAATTGAGAAACTAAATCAGTGAAATGGACTAGAGATGGAAATCTGCAACCTCAACAATGCAGTCTTCAATAGATTAAGGAAAATTGGATATTTAGTGAAGAATTCCCCAGTTGAAAATAATTGATGGGGAAACAGGGAATCAATTTGGCAAAAATGAGTAGAACAACATTTTACACTACCTATTGCAATAAGCTTAAGATGTTGCTTAGGTATTAATGACTATACCATAAAACAAATCATAAAAGAACAGACTTTATAACTTTCACATCTATGTCAAGAAGGATAATTATTATCCCAACAAAGAATTCAAGTAATAAAAAATATAAACTATATCACTTTAACTGAATGATATTTCTATGACTCCTTTAAAGAGAAATCTCCAAACTACATAATTATTATTTTTTAAACCCTTAACTTCTGTGTATTGGCTCATTGGTGGGAGATTGGTAAGGGTGGGCAATGGGGGGTCAAATGACTTGCCCAGGGTCACATAGCTGGGAAGTGCCTGAGGCCAGATTTGAACCTAGGACCTCCCTTCTCTAGGCCTGACACTCAATCCACTGAGCTACCCAGCTGTCCCCTACATAATTATTTTTTGAAGTAAGTAAAGGAGTTCTACCAAATTCTTTGTATGACACAAATATGGTTTTGATGCCACAGCTAGGGAGAGCAAAAACAGAGAAAGAAAATAATAAACTAATGTCCTTAGTGAAAATCAATGTAAAAATTTAAGCATTAGCAAAGAGATTACAGCATTATATCTCAAAGATCATATGCTATGGCAATGTGAGATTTATATTGAGAATGTAGGCCTGATCGAATATTAGGAAAATTATCAGTATAATTGGTTATATCAATAACAGAATATCAGAAAAATAATATCCACTTTAAAAATACATTAGAAAGCATTGTAACCAATGGAGTATTAAAATGATAAGTAGTATCTATCTAAAACTAAGAGTAAGCATTATCCATACTAGAGATAAATTTTAAGAACTCCCAATAAGATCATGAGTAAATCAAGAATGCCTACTATAAACACTATTATTTAATATCATACTAGAAATGCTAGCAATAACAGTAAGACAAGAAAAATAAATTGAGTACTACTTTGACTACATCCCATAGATTTTGATATGTTGTTTCCTTATTGTCATTCTCTTCAATGAAATCACCAATTGTTTCTTTTATTTGTTCTTTAATCAACCAGTTTTGAAGAATTAGATTATTTAGTTTCCCTTTGTTTTTAAATATGCCTTTCCACAAGCCCTTATTGTTTATGATTTTATTGCAATATGGTCTGAAAAAATTGCATTTGTTATTTCTGCTTTCCTACATTTGCTTGCAATGTTTTTATGACTTAGTACAATATCAATCTTTGAATATGTACCATATGCTGCTAAAAAGAAGGTATATTCCTTTTTATACCTATTTATTTTTCTCCAAATATCTATTAGCTCTAATTTTTCTAACATTTTATTCACTTTCCTTACTTCTTTCTTATTTATTTTTTGGTTCCAATTATCTAGTTTTAATAGAGGAAGGTTAAGGTCCCCAACTAGTATGTTTTTAGTATCTATTTCCTCCTTTAGATCTTTTAATTTCTCCTTTAGAAATAAGACTGCTGTACCATTTGGTGCATATATTTTGAGTATTGACATTTCTTCATTATTTATACTGCCTTTCATCAAGATGTAATTACCTTCCTTATCTCTTTCAATCAGATCTACTATTGCTTTAGCTTTGTCTGAGATCATAATTGCTACTTCTGCCTCCTTTGTCTCAGTTGCAGCCCAGTAAATTCTGCTCCACCCTCTTACCTTTACCCTGTGCTTATCTACTTGCCTCAATGTGTTTCTTGTAGACAACATAAGGTAGGATTCTGGTTTTTAATCCATTTTGCTATCTTCTTCCTTTATATTGGCGAGTTCATCCCATTCCCATTCACAGTTATGATTACTGTCTCTGTATTTCCCTTCATTTTTGGCTTCTTCCTTAGGTTCTGCCTTTTTATTTTTCTCTCTTACCCTCCCCTCCAACTTTTTGCTTTTAGTCAGTTGATTACATGAAATTTCAAAGCTTTTGCACAAATAAAATCAATGTAGCCAAAATTAGGAGAAAAACATAAAATTGGGATAATTTTGCAGCAAATTTCTCTAATGAAATTTTCTCAACTATGTAGAGAACTGATTCAAATTTATAAAAAATATAAGAATGATTATCCAGTTGGATAAGCAATCAAGGGGCTCAATGGGGTAATTTTTAGATATTTATAATACTTGAAATACCTAAGGTACTTAAATTACTTAGGATTCTTAAGGCATATTTAAGAACTTTATCACTATAAGGGCAGTGAGTAGGAGCATATATAGAGAACAGGGAGTAAGTTAAATATGATGGATATAAAATTTAAGCAATATGTGTATCGTTTTGTACCATGATGAATATGGAAATATGCATTGTATAATAACAAATATATGGCCTCTATCATATTGCCTGCTATCTTGGGGATGGAGGAGGAGTGAGAGGGAAAGAGAGATGAAATGGCTCAAAAAATCAGAAAATGATCATCAAATACTGTACATGTAATGTAGAAGAAAACTTAACAAAATAACATGACAAATGCTCATCAATACTAGAAAATCAATAGTTTGTGTCTAAGATGATATCAGTTTTCTCAATTTTCTGACTTAATAATTTAAATAACAATGACCACATTCATTTGGTTGGAATCCATTAAAAACAGTGATTGTTGCCTTTGCTTCATTATGATTATATTGGGGTTATTATTTTGCACTCAAGATTTGTTTTCTAATACCCCTTTTAACATGTATCCTTTGTCATTTTCTCAGATTATGGTACAAAAAGAAAGCATAGCTTTCAGGAATAATGCATTCCCTTGGTATTTGCACTACAGAGGCCATATATACAATAGTATGCTGAGCTCTATATCTCACATTTTAAGAAAAATTTTGGCAAACTAGTGGACATCTAGAAAAGCACAAGTAGGAACATGAATGGCACTGAATCGATATGAAGATTGGTTGAAGATGCATAGAGAGTGTGATATGATAACCATTTTCAAATATTTAGGGCTTTTCATATGCAAGATGAAGTGGGAATTTTATTTGGTAGAAGAGGGAAGAAGCAGTACAATAAGTAGAAGTTAGAGAGAGAGAGATTTAGATTTACTATCAGACAAAAAATCCAAGCTATCGAAAAGAAGTTGGTTGCTTTCTTCATGATAGTCTTTAAGCAGAAGGTGGATGATGACTTGTTGGGTATTGTGAAAAGGGAAATTATCCTTTTCCCCTTTTTTACCACAGATACCTGGCATGAGTTTGAACTTGGGCCAGAAGCAAAGACTGTATGAGGAGAATCATTGGATAAATTTAGTCACAAGGGCAGAAAAATAGAGCAAGATAGCGTGAGATAGCAGAGCAATTTCCCAGGCAAATGGGTGGCCCAGGAAAATTAGAAAACTATGGTTGGCTCCTGAGATGTGACCTGTGAGAGTTAGTGGGCAGAGAAAAGATTTTATAAAGGTGAAGTGAGGAGAAAGTAGGGTCTTGGAGTGCCTGTTAATGATGCTGACTGGACCCCTGTTAAGCATAGTTAGGAGGCCCAAATTGGCAGCCACAGATTAGCCAGCTAAGTACCTATTTATTCCCTCCTTTTTTCTTCTATTAGTTTTAATTTAATAAAATTATTAATATACTGCTTGTCTCTTAATTATAATTCTTACAGTATATCCCAAAGTTTGTAGAAACCAGATCATAAAACCTCATGAGAAGTGACTGTTAACTTTTCAGCATCAACATTTATGCCTTAGAAATCTACAAATGACTACAAATCACAGATTAATTCATTGCTTTGTTGATTGTCTCTAGATTCAAGAAAATGGTGAGAAAAATAATGCAGGTTAAACTTAAAAGTGCATTTCAGAGAGCAGTTTGTTAAACAATTATAAGTACAGTCTTGGCAGTGACAATTCATTTAAGGTATGTGTCAGACTAGATGATTACTTTTCAACTTTAAAATTCCATGATACTGTGGTTCAGCGTACAAGAATCACATCATTTTCTGATGGTGAAGTATATTAGCTACAACGTGCCATAGGAGAGGACATTTAACCACAACTCTGCAGTGCATCAACTAGATCCCTCAGCAAGGTCATGGGTATGTTATAATTGCTCTTTGATGAAAACAGATGAAAACTGATTGGGGGATGGCACCTATCTATTTTCCCAGCCAAGGCTTTTTGACAATAACAAATTCCATGAAATAATTTATATGTATTATTATCCTTCTAAGACATTTTTAGTTCTGATGTCAAGTTGAAAAAATTATAAAATATTAACACTTTTAAGACATACTAGGTCATGTTAATGCAGATATGGTAATTTTTCATTGAAATATAATTGATATCCTAGCCAGGACTTTGCCAAAAAATATGCTATTATGTATACTACTACAATGGTGGCAGCTAAGGTCTAAAAAACTGTACAGTCTCCAAGGGGGCACTGTTAATTTCTTATATTCAAATATTGGATTATATTAAATGGTTAATATAATGAAGTTGGATTCCTATGGGAAACATATATTTATCCTCATTGTTTGGTTGGGCTCTGTATATCTTCAGATTATCTTTTAGTTATGTGCTAGTATAAAAGTTTCAAATATACAAAAACATGTAAATTCTGTGAGAGCACATTTGTTTGTGATTTTTCTTGATAATCCTAAAACCTATTATGGTAATGATTAAAAAATACTTGATGATTTCTTTAATAGTAAGTTAGATCATGGTAAGATTAACTTATTCTAAAAACAGTTTCATTTGGAAAACAAAGATGTGTGCAAATCTATTATAAATAAACTGATTTTATGTAGACAAAAACTGTTTCATGGGTGGTTTTTACTCCACCCTGGTCAGTCATCTCATAAATGTATCCACAGGAGGGCAAATAAAATGAATGGTGTCAGTAAGGAAAAATGTAGCTTGAAGAATTTAAGGATGCGAGGGGGGGAATGAAACTTGCCTTGAAGGTGCTGCCCTCAAGAAGTATTAAACTTTGGTTTGATTCAAGAACAAAAAAATATAAAAGCTACAGAGACAGATTTTGGTTCAAAAGAAAAAAAAAACCTTCTTAATATCACTTAAAAGTGGAAAGATATGCCTGGGGATTTTCAAAATGGAAATGTAAAGTGGAATCCTGCTGTCCATCAAGTAAAGTTCAAATTCCATTAGTGGGTGTTTGAAGCTCTCCACAATCTGGCACCACACATACTTGCTCTCTAACCTTATCTCATATTATGGTCCTTTTTATACTCTACATTCCAAGCAAACTGCACTTCTTATTTCTGAAAACATCTCTCTCCTTTCTCATCTTTGTGTCTTCCTCATAGTGTTTCTTCCTCTTTTCAGCTATGGAAGACTCACTCAATCATTCTTGCCCAAATGAAGTGTCACTTTCTCCATAAAGTCTTCTTTAACTCCCTCTGTCACACCATTCTAATCCAACCATTCTGGAAAGCAGTTTGGAATTATGCCCAAAGGACTTTAAAAGAATGATCCAACAATACTACTACTGAGTTTGTACCCTAAAGAGATAATAAGGAAAAATACAAAAGTATTTATTGCCAAGCTTTTTATAGTGACAAAAATTGGAAAATGAAAGGTTGTCTCTCAATTGGGGAGTGGTTGAACAAATTGTGGTATCTTTTGGTGATGGAATACTATTGTGCTCAATGGAATAATGAACTGGAGGAATTCCATGTGAACTGAAAAGACCTCCAGGAATTGATGCAGAGTGAAATGAGCAGAACCAAAAGAACATTGTACACAAAGACTGATACACTGTGGTATGATCAAATGTAATGGATTAATTAAGTGATTTGGTGTATATATGACTGAAGTTTTGGCTTTAGAACACTATTACAAATATGAATAATATGAAAATAGGTTTTGAACAACGACATATGTATAACCAGTGGAATTGCTTGTCAGCTCCGGGAGTTGGGAGGGAAGAGGGGAGGGAAAAGAACAAGTAGTATTTCATTATATTCATGTAACACAATTTGTTTAGTCATTCATCAATTAATGGATATCTACTTTGTTTATGGTTCTTTGCTACCAAAAAGAAAATTTCTCATATTATTAATATCTAACTTTGGGTCAAATCACATTAGCAGCTTATGAGCCCCATAAGAACCAGGACTGTTCCTCTTAAAATGCTTTTTTGTCCTCAGGAAGTAAATTAACATTCTGTATACAGCAAGTATTTAATAAATGTTTATTCCATAAATGAATATGGATTGGTTCCAAGGAATTATAATTCTTCAAGTAGTATTTATTTACTTGGATACCTTCCAGTGTTCAGTTATTGTATATATGATACAAATCATATATCATTGTTAGAGATAGATAAATATTACCTATTTGAGATTTAAGAAACTTATTAATTATCTTTATTATACTTACTATGTTTAAGAAGGACCAATGTTTCTTTTTTACAATGTGCTTTGGGATTAAAATAATCAATTCCTGTTCTTTGCCTGGGGATCATTTCTTTCGTGCCTCAATAGAAAAATTAATTCCATCATTATTAATTCTTTTTAATGTGCCCTAAGCTCTTTCACATGGTAAAAAGATATACATATATTTCTGATATGCTTATATATCAAGGTGATCAAACCTTGAAGAATCTTTTTTGTTGGAAAGAAGCTTAGATGTTATTTAGAATCAAATTCGACTATCTACCAATGCAAGATTCCCCTTCATAAAAATACTAAGACATGTTCATCTAATCATTGCCTGAATGCTTTCAGTGATGGGGAGCTCTTTACCATATAGGATAGCTTATTTTATTTCACTGCTTCTCTGTAAGTCAAGAGTAGTCACTTTATTCCAAGGCAAAAGCCCATCTACTCTGCTACCCACTTTGGACTCTTTAGTTTCTTTCTAAATTAGACTTTTTCTATCCTATACCATGTCTTCCTCTGTTTTCTTCTAGATCTCCCTTTATATAGTTAACAAATTACCTTCATTATTCATTTTTTTCTTTCATTCTTTTCATATTCTTGCATTAACCACAATTTGGCTTTGTCCTGAAGAAACATCATTACTTGCTATCCTTTGTGATACTTATAATTCTTTTATCCAAGATCCCAGACCCATCAGAGTAGAAGAAACATATTGCTCACTCTACGCTGCCACTTTAAGAGTCTGCTTCCACTGTCATCATTCAGGATTCCTTCTTCATTTAGGGTTTAATCCATTTACATACATCACCTGGTACAGATCCTTCTTGCTAACATCTAATAGATTACAGGTAATTCTCTTTCTTTGTTCAGAATTTCATTGTTTGATAATTCAACCCCTGCTTTCATCCCTAAAGTTATTCATGTTCAAAGGTTATTTTTAAGCAATCTAGTTTTTCAGGTCATAGAATTATTCAACTCTGCTAACATACATCATTTGTAACGAAGAGTTATAAATTTATAACTAAATTTATAACTCTTCATTACCCAGAACAATATGAACTTCATTAGCTTGAACTCTAAAAATTTCCTCTCTGAACATAATCTAGTATCCTTTAATTACTCTTATTCTATTACAGGGGTCGGCAAACTTTTTGGCCATGAGAGCCATAAATGCCACATTTTTTAAAATGTAATTTCGTGAGAGCCATACAGTGCTCACAGTGCATGCTCCTGTAACAGTGCCTGAAAAAAAATTGACTTTATGGCTCCTGCAGAAAGAGCCATATCTGGCCCTCAAAAGAGCCAGCTATGGTTTGAGAGCCATACGTTGCTGACCCCTGCACTAATACCTCCAAAATCTATTCTTTGATTCTCAGTAGATCCTTCACCTCTCCAGGTTTCTGTACCTTCAGTTTTGTTATCACCATCATAGATTAATTTTGTTCTTTTCATCAAGATTCCCTTCTTATTAATAGTAAATAATACACTGCCCTTAATCTGCTAATCCCTTGCTCCTTGCCACCTTATCATATTTCCATTTATAAGCATGCCAATCTTTGATCCTAGGTCATCTTTAACATCTCTTTTTTAAGCTATTTCTCAAATTGCTGAAGACTGCAGAAGGTATCCAAATAAACATAATGACTGGTTCCATGACAAATTGATGTTACTAAATAATAGTAGCATTATTAACTAGGAGAATATGCTCACATAAGGAAATGCAGGAATGAGGAGATATAGTATAGTAAAGAATATTTGAATAATGATAATTTGAAAAAGAATACAGTAGTATAAACACATTTTCTTTAGTTTCGTTCTCCACTGGTATTTTCTACATTTTGGAAACTATTGTGTTCATGTTTTTCAGTAATACAAAACTACTCATATAGTGTTAGTAATAAAAAGTTGGGTCTTCTTTTCTAGTAGAAATTAGGGATCATTAATCTAGCTTGCTTACCTTCTTAAAGGAAAAAGTAGGCAGAAAAAGTAACCAACCTGTGTTTGATCCCTTCATAACTACTATTATCCTATATCTCATCTGCCTCTTATAGTTAAACTCCTTGAAAAGGTTCCTCTTCAATAGGAGCTAGGACTTTCTCTTCTCTAACTTTCTTCTCTCTCAATCTCTTCTTAATCCCTTTTAATTTGACTTCTGACCTTATGATTTCATCAAAATTGCTTTCTCTATATTTACCAATTATCTCTTGGATGTCAAGTCAAAAGTTTTTTCTCAGTCCTCTATTCTCTTCTATTTCTCTTAAGCCTTTGACACGATTGCATTATTTATCACACCTACTTTATATTTACTTCCCTTTAAATTTTTGGTACAACACTCTCTCTTGGTCCTCCTCCTACCTATCGGATTACTTTTCAGTTTCCATTCTTATCTAGATCATGCCCTCTATCTCTTATAAGTTTATTTTCAATCTATTGCTAAGACCTATTAATTTCACCTTTGCAACAACTTTCAAATACACCCCTTACTCTCTTTTGACACTACTACTGCTATAATGTTGGCCCTCACCACTTTTAGATCCTTGCTTGGCTCAAGTATCTTCCCATTTCAACCTGTCCTCCATTCAGCTATCAAAATGATTTTCCTAAAGTTCAAAATATGACCATTTCATCTTGCTATTCAATAAATTCTTTTGGCTCCCTATCACCTTCAGTATCCAAAAAAAAAAAAAAGAAACCCAAAGAAAAAAAAGGAAGCATTCTGTTTTGTGTTCAAAGCCTTTCATGTCCTAGTCCCATTCTACTTTTCTAGTGTTTTTATGTCTTATTCTCCTGACATGTACTCTTTTGATCTGGTGGCATTGCCCTCCTGCCTATTCCAGGAACAAGTAACTCATTTGACTCTGGGCATTTTCTCTGGCTATACCTCTTTCCTGGAATGTTCTCTTTCCTCAGCTCTGCTTTTTAGCTTTATTTGGCTTGCCTGATTTCCCTAAACTCCCATTAAAATACTATCTCCTACAAGAAGAAGATATTTCCCTATTCATCTTAATTCTAGTGCCTTTCCTCATCCAGCCTGTGGTCTGCATTTGTTTACCTGTAATTTCTTCTACTTTTGAACTCCTTGAGGGCAGGGACTATCTCTTGTTTCTTTCGTATCATCATCATCAGGACAGTGCCTGGATCATAGTTGGTGCTATAGACATGCTAGTTATTATTGTTACTGTTGTTACTATTAGTAATATTTTATTTCTTTTTAAATCCTCAACTCAATGCAATCTGGTTTCCAAAACTTCACTCTTCTGGAATAGTTCTTTCTCTATGATCCCTAAAAGACTCAATTGCTTAGTTAGGCAATTAGATGATGCAGTGGATAGCCTGGAGTCAGGAATATCTGAGTTCAAATCCAGCCAAATAGAGCTATGTGGTCATGGGCCCCACTTCCTTAGTTTACTCTCAAATATAAAATAAGAATAATAACACTTACTATATAAAATAAGTAAAACAGAGCTGTTTTATCAGATGAGATAATATTTGAAAAGCACTTAGCAAAGAACCTGGTGTAGAGGAGATCCTTTGTTCCTTCCTCCCTAACTTCCTTCCTTCTCTATTAGTTTTCTATCCTAAGTCTCCTTGGCTTCTCTGATACATGGGACTTTATTTCCAAATTATATTTTTATTTACACATGGCGGAACATCAAAATCAGTATCTTGAAACTTATTATCTTCCCCCTAAATGTGCTCTGAATTCTAACTTTTATTTTTGTTGTTAGTATCATCACCCTAGCATCACTGAGGATTGAAACACTGCAGTCACCTTTGCCTCCCTCTTATTTCATTGTTATACTCCAACAACTAGTGAATTATCAAGGCATGTCCATTCCACTGGTGATTCAATCACACATTTTTCTCCTCCATTTAATGTCCAAATGTGACCACCTTCATTTAAATCTCCAGCTTTCCTCATCTAGATAAATCTAATTAATCCATCATAATGATGCTTAAGTAATCTCCCAGATGTACTACTCTGACCATATCCTTCTTGTTACTTAAGAACGTCCATTGTCCCCTATTGCTTACCAAAGAAGAGCCTTCATAATCTGACTTCACCATATCATCCCTCTTCCTCCAAATATCACATGCCTGCTAAATTGTACTGTTCTGTTCTGTAGACTCTTCCTGACTTCTCTCATCCCTATGCCTTTGTTTTGAAAATCATCTATTCCTGGAATGAACTCTCCCACTTACTTCTTCCCTTCTTTCAAGATCAAGGATCTAGCTTTTTCCACAAAGCTTTCCTTAATTCCACCTCTAATGAATAATGAAATCTCTGTCAGATTTCCTACTAACCTACATGAATACAATGGCTAATTTTTTCTATTTAAGTGATTTCTCTGGTTGCTGGTATTTTTATACTTCTTTTGCCCTTATTATACTCTTCATTATATCAAAGTCACTTTTTCAAATGACTTTTCATTCTATTTGATTGTAAGTTTTTGGAGATCAGGGGCCAGTTATCTTTATACCTGTAGTGCCTGATATGTTGCATTGTATGTATTTAATAAGTATTTGTTAAATCAAAAACAGGCCAGCTCTGGTGACTTTGCCTACTCAGTTATTAAAATGCTCTTAGTTTGCTGTCACTGAGATGTAATAAGAGGTAGTCTGAAATATAATTTTGTATTAATAATTCTTATTTCCTGGAAACTTCTATCTACATTAGAAAAAAGCCAATTATTTTCATGGTATTGTTAAGGGGTGCGATGCTGATAAATAGTGATATCACAATGATAGACAGGAATTAAAAATTACCATAATAAGTGTATGCATGATTACAAAATGTTTGGAAATGATATTCTCTCAAGATAGGCAAAACTGTATATTATAATTGTGTGAGTTTAGGGGTCCCAATGGAACTAAGATTAAAAACAAAGGCCTAGACTTTCTCAGAGGAGGTAGTAAAAAACCAGTGTTTGCAACACTAGTTGTTTGGGTTTTTTTGTATTTTCAGTTTCAAATTCTCTCCTTCCCTCCCTTCTTTCACCCATTAAGAAGACAAGAAATATGATATTCATTATATATATGAAGTCATACAAAACTTTCCATATTAGCCCTTTTGTGAAAAAAATAAAGAAAAATGTGCATTTAATATCTTTTCACAAATTAGTTTCAAAAATCAAAGTCTATATATTAATATTAAATGCTGATTACGTACAAAATATTGACAAGCTAGTGTCTCAAACTATCAGTAGCCATTGAATTAAGAAACATGAAAACACATTTCTAAATTTAATCTGATATCATTGAACTGTCAATATTCAATTGTTCAAGTTATCAAATTCTCCCAGTAATGATTATCAGGCAATTTGCATGTAATCTAAACCTCTTTTAATTAAGTTGTTACCCCATTCATTTCCTTTAAGGCTAACTGATTTCTCCAAACAGATGTGGGATGATTACCAGTCCTTGGAGACTACATTTGAACTCAGCCAACTGATTTTTCCCTCAGCTTTTAAATGCTGAAATTTCCAGGCTTCCTTAGTTCCCTGGGAGGAATTTTAATCTTGTGGAGCAATCTAACAATTTTAGAAAATTGTTCTCCATCACATATAGCAATAGAAGACAAATTTTATGATTCCATTTAACTATTTCACTGAAAATCATGGTAATGACAAATTTGTCATTGCAAAGGTTTATGGGTACAATGTATTTTTCTATTTGTCTTTGCAAGGCAATGATCAGCTTAGAAAGCTAAATTTTTCTTCACATCCTACTTCATGGCTGTTTTACCAGGGCAAACACATAAAGTGTGTGACTGCTGCTTGAATCAACAATTGCATTAATTCCAAATGTCTCTTCTGTGGTTACCAAACCCAATATATAGTCCCCATGTCCCAGGCTATGTTTGTCTATTAGTCACAGGGCATTGGGACCAAGAAAACTCCTGAATCTCAAGAGCACTATCTCCTCAATCAGACAGAACAGAATGTGAGGAACAAATGAACTTAGTCCTGGCAGACATCTCATCCATCTACAGGATCTGATTACATTTGATACTGTTTTTTTTAAATAAGCATCAGAATTGGACATCCCTGTGCAAAAGTACAAGAGTCTTCAGTCAGAGAAAAATTCTCAGTGTTCTGTATGACTTCTTTTCACTGTCATTGTTACTTCTCCAAAGAAAATCACAGGCAAACTTAGTCCTCTTATTTACAGGAAGTACCTCAGCAGTCAGTGTCTGATTTGATTGAATTCATAAAAGTCAAACAGTAGTCATTTATTGAGTTTTCTATGTGCCAGGCATTGCATTAAGAAGGGGGATAGGACACATTTATTAAAAATCCATTATATGCAAGGCACTTTGCTTGGTGCTAAAAATAAATTTTTGTTGTTCAATTGTTTTGGTCATGTCTGACTCTTCATGACCCCATTTGGGATTTTCTTGACAAAGATGTTAAAGGGGTTTACCATTTCCATCTCCAGTTAATTTTATAGATGAGAAAAATGAGACAAACAGGTTAAGTGACCAGCATAGGGTCAAAAAGCTAGAAAGAATCTGAGACCAGATTCCTGAGACCACTCAGGAAGATGACTCTTCTTGACTTCAGGCCCATCACTCTATCCATTGTGGCACATACAAATACCATAAAAGAATGACAAGAAGAAGTGCTGAGGTAGTTACAGAAAGGATCTGCACTGGAATAGTCATCAACAAGTCATGAATTTATTCAGCCAAAACCACTCCATTTCTAAGGTAGAAAAGAGATCTGTGTCATCTGTTGTTTGCAGATATCATCCACCAATGAAATCAATGATTCTTTCATTACTAAAGAGTCATAAGAACATAAAGGTTGAAAGGGCCTTCAAGATCATTTAGTCTACTTGCACATTTTACAGATTAAAAACAAAAGAAAATTAGACCCGGACTCCTTACTGCCCAAGGCACAAAGGTATTATCAAACTCTAATTTTACACCTAGGTTCTCTAATTTCAAATTCAAAAACCTTTTCACTAGACTATGATGCCTCTAATTAATAGAGCCAGGCTACCTTTCAAGAAAAAATTGGCAATTTTCACAGGTCCTGACGAAAAATAGTATTTTTTTGGCTATGGTGAAGAATGGAAGAAGGAAGAATACAGAAGAGAGTATAGGAAACTTCTTTCATGGGTAGAAACTAAGCCTAAAGTTTTAACATTATGGAAATTCCCTACACTCCTATGGGTAGTCTGTTCAATTGTTTTTAATAGGCAAAAACTCCATAACTGCAAATTATGTACTATCAGACTTCCATTAAGAAAGCTGGAGGATATCATCTATGTAATCTAGATCCAATACTTCTATAGGGGATATAGGAAGTAGGGTAAATGAAGGCTGTGGTCTTAATTGTTTTCATTATTGTGAGCTAAATAATTTGAATGGAGACTTAGTCCCTCTCACAGCACAAAAAAATGTGAGCAATAAAACATAGACTCCTTAAAGATTAGTTGTATCTTCAAATAGAAAACACAATTATGTAATGCTATATTTTTTAAATATTTGTAATAGAAAAATATAAAAGATCTTGGAAAGGCTTTTGGGATTATGAAGGTAAAAAATGGCAACAACTCGGGTATTTAGATAAAGACAACTAGAATCAGGTATAATTTCTATGTCTGCTTATTTACTTTTGGAAAATTACTTTTTATAGCCCACACATCTGATTTCTTTAATAAACAAACAGGTACAATAGATATTGAATAGCCTTTTGACAAGATATCTCAAAGTAATAGAATCTCATTTGAGTCTGGCAATGCATTATAAATTGAAACATTAGTTCAAGTATCATCAAGAAATAAGATAATTCCAGGCAAATAAAATGCTGGCATTTTTTCTCCATTACCCAGTTTCCTGACAAAGTGTGCTTTTGTGTGGTGAAATATTTCGTCAAAAGGGAAGACAGTATAAAGTCATTGTTTTTAGTGGCCAAGTCTGAGAGAATAATATGTAGTATATTGGTAGAAAAACAATTGTAATGCCCTTTGTTTTTCACATCTAAGATTGCAGTAGACTTTTGTGGCCTCTCCAATAAATGGAAGACTTGAAGAGAAGAGTTACATTTCTAATATTGATTAGCTACATTGCTGCTATAAAATTTAGTATTTATTTTATTTTTTAAAACCCTTACCTTTTGTCTTGGAGTCAATACTGTGCATTGGTTCTAAGGTAGAAGAGCAAGGTATAGGCAAGGGGGTTAAGTTACTTCCCCAGTATCACATAGCTAGGAAGTGTCTACCTAGCTGCCCCCCACAATTCTAAAGTTAAAATACAACTCTTCCAGAATGCAGAGAAACACTATTGTAAAAACATTTTTAGACCCCCAATTTACTAGTCACAGAATGTAAGTTTCCCAAGGATAAGAATTGTATCTTTATATTTCTTTTACATTTGCTGAGTGAAAAGTACAATTCTACTGAAAGGCATTCAATAAATATTTAGTAGTTGGGAACACCTAGCAGAGTGCCTTAAAAAGTTGAAAAGACACTGTACTACACTTAATTAAATTCAATGTGCATTCCAGGTTAAAAGAATTCAGACAACAAATACATTGTTTTCATTTGTTAGACTTGCATTAGAAAGGAAATACCAGTGGATGAAAAATTTCTTTCCATTTCTTTCTTTTATTTTTCAAGGTAAATAAGCCATTTTGAGCCAAATGCATAATATTGCCAATGTCAAGAATTTTACTGAGAGTTAAAAAAGAAGAGAGCAATGCATCAGGAATCAAGAGTGCTGCTAATGAGAAAGGAAAGACATAAAGCTATTTATTCTCCTGGATTTAATCACTATACCTTGAAAATCATTCTATGTTTTTAAATGTAAAAATAAAAAAAAGAAAATGGAGAAAGATCTCAAGATAGTTAAAACGCTTATAAAATAGAATGATTAAAAAAATCTTGTACATGACCTTATTTCACCCACACATCAAAAATTCTCAATAAATAATGTTCTCATTTCTTTTGTTTTCTTTATTTTTTTAGAAAAGTTTTTTCATGGTTACATGATTCATGTTCTTACTCTCTCATCCCTCAAACCGGCCCCCCCAACTGTAGCCAAAGCACCTTTCCATTGGTTTCTTCATGTGTCATCAATCAAGACCTATTTCCATACTATTGATAGTTGTACTAGGGTGGTTGTTTCGAGTCTACATCCCAAATCATGTCCGTATCAACCCATGTGTTCAAGCAGTTGTTTTTCTCTTCCACTCCTGTACTTCTTCCTCTGAATGTGGGTAGTGTTCTTTTCCATAAATCCCATAGAATTGTCCTGAGTCATTGCATTGTTGCTAGTACAGAAGTCCATTACATTTGATTTTACCACAGTTTATCAGTCTCTGTGTACAATGTTCTCCTGGTTCTGCTCCTATCACTCTGCACAAATTCCTGGAGGTCATTCTAGTTCACATGGAATTCCTCCAGGTTGTTATTCCTTTGAGCACAGTAGTATTCCATCATCAACAGATACCACAATTTGTTCAGCCATTCCCCAAATGATGGGCATACTCTCATTTTCCAGTTTTTTTGCTACCACAAAGAGCAAGGCTGTAAATGGTTTTGTACATGTCTTTTTCCCTATGATCACTTTGGGGTACAAACCCAGCAATGGTATGGTTTGATCAAAGGGCAGGCAATCTTTTATCACTTTTTGGGCATAGTTCCAAATTGCCATCCAAAATGGTTGAATAAATTCACAATTCCACCAGCAGTGCATTAATGTCCCAATTTTGCCACATCCCCTCCAACATTTATTACTCTTCCCTGCTGTCATTTTAGCCAATCTGTTGGGTGTGAGGTGATACCTCAGAGTTGTTTTGATTTGCATTTCCCTAAATATTAGAGTTTTAGAACTCTTTCTCATGTGCTTATTTATACTTTTGATTTCTTAATCTTAAAATTTGCCTATCCATGTCCCTTGCCATTTATTGATTAGAAGATGGCTTGATTTTTTCTACAATTGATTTAACTACCTGTATATTTGAGTAATTAGACCTATGTCAGAGTTTTTTGTTATAAAGATTTTTTCCCAGTTTGTTGTTTCCCTTCTGATTTTGGTTGCATTGTTTTTGTTTGTATAAAACCTTTTTAATTTAATGTAATAAAATTATTTATTTTACATTTTGTAATTTTTTCTAGCTCTTGCTAGGTTTTAAAATCTTTCCTTTCCCAGAGATCTGACAAGTATACTATTCTGTGTTCACCTAATTTTCTTATAGTTCCCTTCTTTATATTCAAGTCATTCACCCATTCTGAATTTATCTTGGTGTAGGGGTGTGAGATGTTGATCTAAACCTACTCTCTCCCATATTATTTTCCAATTTTCCCAGCAGTTTTTATCAAATAGTAGATTTTTCTCCCAAAAGTTGGGCTCTTTGGGTTTATCATAGACTGTCTTGCTGATGACACTTACCCCAAGTCCATTCCACTGATCCTCCCTTCTGTCTTTTAGCCAGTACCATATTGTTTTGATGACCACTGCTTTATAGTATAGTTTAATATCTGGCACTGCTAGGCCATCTTACTTCATGTTTTTTTTTCATTATTCCTTTGCTATTATTGATCTTTTGTTCTTCCAAATGAACTTTGTTATAGTATTTTTCTGATTCAGTAAAAAAGTTTCTGGGTAGTTTGATAGATATGTCACTAAATAAGTAAATTAATTTGGGTAGAATGGTCATTTTTATTATGTTAGCTCATACTACCCATGAACAATCAATGTTTTTCCAGTTGTTTAGATCTAGTTTTAATTGTTTGGAAAGTGTTTTGTGGTTGTGTTCGTATAATTCCTGGGTTTGTTTTGGTGGATAGATTCCTAAGTATTTTATATTGTCTCGGGTGATTTTAAATGGTGTTTCTCTTTCTAACTCTTACTGTTGTGATGTGTTAGAAATCCTATCATATGTTGTCTATAAGAAACACACAAGACAGGCAGACATACTTAGAGTAAAAATGAAAGACTGGAGCAAAATCTATTGGGCTTCAACTGAGAAAAAGAAGGCAGGAGTTGCAATCATGATTTGTGACATAGCCAAAGTAAAAATAGAAGTTAAAAGAGATAGGGAAGGTAATTACATCCTGATAAAAGACAGTACAAACAATGAAGAAATATTAGTACTCAACATGTAGGCACCAAATGATAGCATCCAAATTACTAAAGGAGAAGCTAGTGGAGCTCAAGGATGAAATAGATAGAAAATCTATACTAGTGGGTGATCTCAACCTTCCCCTATCAGATCTAGATAACTCAAACCAAAAAATCAATAAGAAAAAGATAAGATAGGTAAATGAAATCCTACAAAAATTAGAGTTAATACATATATAGAGAAAAATAAATAGGAACAAAAAGTAATACTTTTTTTTTCAGCAGCACATGAAACATTCTCAGATATTGACCATGTACTAGGCATAGAAACATGGCAAACAAAGGCAGAAAAGCAGAAATAATAATATATTAACAAAATAAATAATAAAATAAATATATACTTATGATATATTTATATATAATAAAAATAATAAATGCAACCTTATCAGATCATAATGCAATAAAGTAGTTATTATCAAGGATAATTGGCGAGGTGAACCAAAAACTAATTGAAAATTAAATAATATGATTCTCCAAAAGCAGTTAGTGAAAAATAAATCACAGAAACAATTAATAATTTCATTGAAGACAATGACAATAATGAAACTTCTTACCCAAACCGATGGGATGTAGACAAAGCAGTTCTAAGGGGAAAATTTATGTCACTGAGTGCATATATTACCAAATTAGGGAGGGTAGAGGTTAATAAATTGGGCATACAACTTAAAAAATAGAAAGCAAACAAATAAAAAATCCCCAGATGAAAATTAAATTAGAAATACTAAAAATCAAAGGAGAAATTAATAAAATTGAAAGTAAAAGAACTATTGAATTAATAAATATGACTAAAAGCTGATATTTTGAAAGAAAGATAAAATAGACAAAGTACTGGTAAATATAATGAAAAAGGAAAGAAGAAAAACAAATTAACTGTAATGAAGAGGAAATTAATGCAATCATTAAAAGCTATTTTGCCCAATTATATGGAAATAAATATAGCAATCTAGGTGATATACATGAATATTTACAAAAATATAAATTGCCAAGATTAAGAGGAGAAGAAATAGAATACTTAAATAATCCAATATCAGAAAAAGAAATTGAGCAAGCCATCAAAGAACTCCCTAAGAAAAAATCACCAGTGCCTGATGGATTCACAAGTGAATTCTAACAAATATTCAAAGAACAACTAATCCCAATACTATACAAATTATTTGACATTATAAGCAAACATGGAGTCCTAGCAAATTCCTTTTATGACAATTATATGGTACTGATTCCAAAGCCAGGCAGACCAAAAAAAGAGAAAGAAAACTACAGAGCAATTTCCTTAATGAACATAGATGCAAAAATGTTAAATAGAATATTAGCAAAAAGACTCTAACAAGTGATCAAGAGGGTTATTCATCAAACATTAGGAAAACCATCCACATAATTTACCATATCAACAAGCTAACAAACAAAAATCACATGATTATCTCAATAGATGCTGAAAAAGCCTTTCACAATATACAACACCCATTCCTATTAAAATTTCTAGAAAGTATAGGAATAGAAGGACCTTTCCTAAAAATAATAAACAGTAAATATCTAAAACCATCAACAATCATCATATGCAATGGGGATAAATTAGAAACTTTCCGAATAAGATCAGGCATGAAACAAGGATGCCCATTGTCATCTCTCTTATTTAACATTGTACTAGTAACACTAGTAGTAGCAATTAGAGAAGAAAAAGAAATTGAAGGTATTAAAATAGGCAATGAGGAGACTAAGCTATCACTCTTTGTAAATATGATGGTCTACTTAAAAATCCTAGAGAATCAACTAAAAAGCTAGTAGAAATAATCAACAACTTTAGGAAAGTTACAGGATACAAAATAAATGCACATTGATCATCAGCATTTCTATATATTTCCAACACATCACAGCAGCAAGAGTTAGAAAGAGAAACACCATTTAAAATCACCCTAGAGCAGTGATAGGCAAACTTTTTAAAGAGGGGGCCAAAGGATAGGAAATGCTCATCTGTCAGTCTATTTCTAAGGCAACTTTTTCGAGTATCATTGTATTGTATCCAAATCATTGTATTTGTCAGAATACACAATTCAGGGAGAGAGAGAGAGAGAGAGAGAGAGAGAGAGAGAGAGAGAGAGAGAGAGAGAGAGAGAGAGCAAGAACATGAGTCATGTAAACATGGAAAAACTTTTTCTAAAAAATAAAAAAATATAAAAAGTAAAAAACATATAGACATCGAAGGAAAAAAAACCAAAAGACAAGGAGCTCAGTATCACTAAAGGCAATCATTTTGGGGCAGCTGCATTTGTTAATATATTTCCCTTTAATTTCTAAACATTGATGAAAATCGCGTCCTTTAAAATGAAATAGAAAAAGCCTAATTCTATTTCCATACGAAGGCTGTTATCATTGTCATAAGCAATCATTCCCAATATACTTAAAGCACTCCTTATCTTATATAGCTTCAAGGGCCCTCAGTGTTCTGATCATTCAACTCCAGTTTCTTAATACTTTGCTTTTATCGATTTATGATTTCATAAATGTAAGTATTCTTCACAACAATATGAAGCATTGACCTTTGCAAACAACTCATCCTGTGAGTTTCTTGCCCATTTTTTATTACTTATCCATAGATAATTAATTCAACAAACTAAAAGACTTCCTTTTTTAAATGACTCAGTGCCACAGTTATCTTACTACACTGGACTATTATTTTGTTCATCTGGATACTATGCTTTTATTAAATGTAATCCTGCTTCAAAATGGCTTTATGACTACCATTTTATACTTTGATCTATACAGAGTTTGCAGTTTACTAAAACCCCCATGTCTCTTTCAATTCCACTATTTTGTATCCATAGCTTTGTATCCTATTTTGTAAATTGATTTTTTGGAGGTCAAGTACCATTCTTATTTAAATTTCATTTTATGAGTTCTGTGTTGTCACATGTTCTAATAGTTCTTTTAGAGAGACTCTGATTTTGTCAAACAACATATTACCTTTTTCTCTAAGCTTTATGTAACATGCGAATATGGTAACCATTAAATTCATGCCTTTTTAAAGATGTCAATAACAATATTTAAAATGAAAGGCACCAAAAATTAAAATCAATATTCTTTGTGCAGAATCTTTTAACCAATTGGAAATTGGCATAATATCGCTCTCTCTTACCTAGCCCCAAATTCTCAAACTTATTCAAATGGATATAATGAGATTTGGCAAATACCTTGGTAAAAATCTTTATCTATTTTGTGGCATTCTCCAGGCCAGTAACTGCCCCAAAATGGAAAGGAAATTGGTCTAAAGTGTGTTATTCTTCAGAAGTTTATGCAAACTGGCTAGTAGTGATTTTCATTACCCTAAGTGTTCACAAAGAGGAACACCAAAGCCTACATATTTTCAGAAATGAAATTTATTACCAGCCAAACTGTATAATTCATTTTTTTAAACATGAGTCACATTTTCCTCTCTTCAAGTCTTTGCTCAAGCCACTCCCATCACCTAGAATACTCTCCCATCTCCCTCCTTCTCTCCACAAATTCTTCCCTTGAAATTTCTCCCTTCCTTTAAAGTTAAGTTTCAAATGTCAAACCATCCAGAAAGCTTTTCATGACAACCCTCCACCCTTGCTGGACTATTATGTACTTTCGTTCCACTTTGATTATATATTTTCTTCACAAACTATTATATTTTATATTACACTAGATAGAGGACCAACAATGGGAATAAGGAAGCACTGAATTTAAGATACCTTGACAGATATTGGTAGTGGTACTTGAGCTAACCAGCTTAACTTTTCAGTGCTTCCAGATGTCTAAGATTATTTCTTTCAGAGGTGAGAAAAGTTCTGAATACTTCTCAGTGGAGAGTGTTTTCTAACCATAACTATTCCACCTATATGGTTGAAATTTAGAAGCAGAGGGTACCTCTCAAGTTGTTATGTTCAATACATCTTATATACATATATATATACTCACAGAAACATGTATATATATATGCTTACATATATGTATATACATTTGCATACACACTATTTTACTGATTTTTGACATATTTTCCCTTCTTTACTAGGAACAGAGAAGAAAATGCCAATAAACAGCATCTGAATATTTAAATAAAAAAGAAAAAGTAGATTTCAAATACATGTATATGTATATAAATGAGAAATTTTACATAAATGCATAAACATATATAAAATATGTTTAATATAAGATGTTCATGAATTGGAGGCTGGATTTTTTTCAAACTAATACTAGTCCTCCCCATTACTGAGTCAATTTTTTTTCAGATTTACTTTTTTCCTTCTATTATTTAATCCTCCTAATAGATCCCAGAATTTCTCACTATGTTTAAATGAAAGACGGTGTCATTATTCTCATATCACAGATTACAAAGATGGTAGAAACAGTCTCTAATTTGAGATCATTGTTGTTTTCATTAGAGAATTCAGGTAATTCAGTTCAATTCAGTTAATTCATTTCTGAGATTTTAATGTTTAGGGGCATGTAGAAGAAGAAAATAATCTTAATGACTTAATTGGTACAATGATGTGGGTATAAAGGATAGCAGTGAGCACATAATCCACATATATGAACTTCCCAAGAATTAAAATGAAAGACATGCAGAATTGAGTCTTAATATTATATGGACTCAGGGACACATAGATGACTGAATGTGTAGAGAGACAGGCCTAGAAATAGGACATCCAGGTTCAAATATGACCTCACAGACTTCCTAGCTATGTGACCCTAGAAACAAATGATTTGACCCCAATTACCTAATTACTCTTCTTCCTTGGAACCAATACTATTGATTCTAAGACAGAAAGTGTTGGAGATTATGCCTGGAAAGTCGACTAAATCCTAATAACCAAGGTAACAAAGTACCTTTCAATAGGATCATGTCAATGTTCTTATCTAAGAGACCAGGATACTTTAAAGTGCTTGTAAGAACAAGACAAAACAAAAATTAATGGACAAATATCTTTTGGTGAAAAATGGCTTACACTAAATTAAATGCTAAAATAAGCAACCCTCCCCCCAATCTGTTGCATTTTATTTCCAAAAAAATTCAAAGTTAATAACAGCTATTATTAATATGACTTGAAATGTAATACAAAAACATCACTTCTAAGCAGACACAGCTGCCTTTTCACGTATAAAATGAGCGCTCAACAGCAAAACAATTAGACAATTATTAATGACACCTTTATCTTCTAATTTGACAATGCTGATGAGAAGAGATTTAAATGTTAGAATACAGTACTGCAGATTTTTCAGATACGTTATTATTTTAAAAGATGACTATAAACTTTGTGATGGATTTTATTTACTTTAGGGTTTTTCTTTTTTTACTTATAAAATATTTGATGGGAACCCTCAAACATGGCATATATTGAGAAACTAAATAATCTCACTGACATTAAAGACATCAATTTCAATGAAAATTGACAAATTATGCAGTTAAATACAAATTAGGCTTAATGATTTTTAGATTTTAAATCTACCCCCTTCTTAGTATTGCTTTAGGCTGAGTACCAAATTAAAACATTAAGACATAAAACATAAGAGACACAATGAGAACAGCTCACCATACCACATCATATATTAAAAACATCAGTCTTTTAACATTAAGATGCTACCCTGCCAAGCAAAACCACTTTAAAGGTACATTTAACATCAGTGACTTGAAAGTAAACAAGCTGTGACTTTGTTGGAATACAAGAGAACAAACATTTCTACAAACAAAAACATCCATTCGAAAGAAAAGAATCATTACCTCCTAGCTTTCAGTGAGCTAGACCTAACTAATGTAAGTTTTGAAATGCTACTCATCCATGAATTCCTCTTTGATATTCTCTTCTTTCCCACCAGCTACACTCCTCAATTTTATGGAACTTCTTCAAATTAATCATATTTTGCTTTATAAATATTTGTGTATTATGCTATTTCCCACATTCCCACCTATTCCCATTAGACTGTAAACAGAGACTATGGAATATCTATTTGTATATGGTGCCTACCACAGTGGCTCATACTTTAAGTATTCCATAAATTTTTAATGAAATTAATGAAACTTAGGACTGGTCAATCTCAGTTCTTAAGGAGGACAGAGATGACTTCTGAGCTGAATAGTACTAAGCAAAGTCAATTTAGTCCTTCAGCTTGGAGGAAGCCCATAACATCTTTTTTTAAATGCCCATTAATGTCTACAATTAAGAAATGTTTCTTTTTAAAAGGGAAACAATATTTTTGTGACAAATATAAAAAATAGATTCCTATGTTGACCATGTCTAAAAATGTGTGTCTCATTTTGTATCTTGAATCTATCACTTTTATGTCAGGAGATAAAGAGCATTCTTTATTGTTGTGCCTCTGTGCTCCAAATCACTATTAATCAGAGAAATGCAAATTAAAACTACTCAGAGATACTACCTCACACCTATAAGATTTCTAGATAAGCCTTTAAAGATTTGAAGAAAACTATGCTATCCTCAATATCCCTAATTACTTCAGTTAATCCTGTTATTATATGAACTAAATGCTCTCAATTATAATGGTAACTTCTGATATTCTATTAATAAATGTAAATTTTAACAAAGTCCTTCAAATCTTGGCTCCAATCTACCTAAATACATCCAACCTATGTTTTTTAGAGTCCAGCCAAACTTGCCTTCTAACTGTTCATAGCTGATATTCTGTCCCATTTGAATACAAAATAAAAATGAAATATTAGTCCACCTGAAACTCAGGTCTTGTGTTTTATATTGTTAAATTATGCACTTGTCTTAAATATAACCAACAAAAACTTGAATAAAAATTTCTTTATCAAAGTCATGAACTGAAGAAGTAGGAATATATTAATCCACTACATCAATTATTGTGCAAGTAATCTGGCCACTTCAGTCACAGTTTCTTCTCCAATCAGAGGAAGTTGCACCCTGGGGCTGTGCTCTCTTATTTGATGACTTCCTCTCTGTGACAATCATCCTAATTGTTGCCATGCATCTTTTCCTCTCCCTAGTCCCCTTAGTATCCTCAATTGTTGACACACAGTAAGTGCTTAATTAATGCGTTTTCATTCATTATCTCAGCATAGAGATTTGTATTCATGTTTATGCCACAAGCCATGTTAGGGAGTAATTCCTTAACCTGAATCTTCTGTGGCTGCAGTGATCAAAAAATAATAAACACTCAGTATAATCATTAAGCATCTAAGGTAGTTGCCCATACTGAACAGATGGGTGAGCTGTGAATCTTTAATTTAATATTTTTGTGATATAAATTAAGATATAATAATCATGTAAATAAGAATAGCAGTACAGTAGAGTGACTACCTTAGGGAAAATTCTCCAGAAATTTTGACTAAATTCTTTTGGTAAAATATTTCACTGAAGAGTATTAATTGTGCATTAAATGATTTTTTAATAATTCATAAAAGCTACTGTTTTCCCTTATAATATATTTATTTATTGAAAACTCTCGATCCTATAAAACATGGAAAACATTCATTTGTCTATCCATATAGACTCATTCTTAATGAGAAAGATTATCTTTCCATATATAAATATCAAGATACATAACTGATCCATTTAAAGTTCAGATAGAAACTGGGACATAAAGGCCTTTTTAAACAATTAGTTCATAATTGTTACGATCAATTGTCAGAAAATGTTTAAAAATCCTCTTTCCTAAAAATGCAGTAGTTCAGCAAGGTAATTTTTATAGTGATTTTCTCTTTAAAACGTATTTTATAATTGCTAGCAGTAGTGTATTGAAAACATTATCTTCTGAATTACTTTCCAACATTATTTTCAAACAGATTGTATTTACTTATATCCTCAAAATAATTTTAAAAACTCAGACACAAATATCAGATGGTGATCTTTAATATAAGACAATAACTTATAGGAAATATATCTAAAAGTTTTCACATATTTTATGCAGTAAATAAACACAAAATGAGTTACAGATTTGATTTTCTTCCTTCAAATAATAATTTACTTGTTTTACATAGAAATTATAAGTATAAACAGCTTAAACAAGTTCTTGGAGTTTTTCCTGTCTCCAAGAACGAATTGTCCTAGAAAACCACAAGACATGAAAACAACAACAAATTTGAGAATATTCAGAAATTCTCAAAACTAAGACTTTACAGATTAAACACGTAATGCTAAAATTCAACAGAACTCTTTCAGAATATGATTTGATGCTAATAGTTTCAATGGTCATAACTCTTCTGGCTAATATGTAGAAAGTCTCCAAGTAGTTTGAAACTTTATGTAGTGAGATATCAAGCAAAAGACTTGCTTTTCCTTTGGAATGCAAGTAGTCCTCGGTAACATATTATAGAGCCCTTTCTCTTTTGGTTCAAGTGAATAAACCATTTGATAACTGAGTTTTCCTGAAGGTAAAAATTTAAGTAGCAAATAAAATAAAATGAGGCTGATTATACTACATGATTTCTAAAGTTGCACTCAATTTAAAATTTATGATTTTGCGACACAAAGGGAAAGAAAAAAGTGACAAAAACTTAAAAATATGCATTCTATTTGTATTTGGGATCACTGATGCATAGAGAAGAACTCCATTATAGAATGGTTCGCTATTTGTTTAAATCACTTTACCACTCTGTTTTTTCAGCTATCAACAGAAATAATGATAGCTGTAAATTTGTAGTGGTATTCTGAAAATCATATTACCTAAAAATTTAAAACAGGAGGGAAATTAGAGAAATCCAAATAAACTGAGTCTCAGAAAGTTTAAATTATCTATAGATGTAATTTATTTAAAAGTTCTTCAAAATCTATATTGACTACAAAAGACATAATATATTATAAACTACTTGTCAAATCATGTTGAAGTAAGAAAGAATGAAAGGAAGAAAAGAAGCATTTATTAAGGACCTACTATGCACTAAACACTGTGCTAAGTACAAATTTAATCTTATTTGGTCCTATCAACTTGGGAGGTAAATACTAATATTTTTTCCCATTTTACACTTAAGGAAACTGATATAGGCAGAGGGTAAGTGACTTCACTAAGGTCATAAAGTCAGTACATATTTGAGGTAGAATTGAAGTCAAATTTTCCTAATTCCAAGTCCAGCACTTTATCCTCTATGCCACATAAAGCTGCCTTTGTATATTTGTTTGAGAAGGTAAAATTCAAACTCAAGTACATAATGACCCTGGTCATGGTCATATATATCACTGGCACTTCTGTCAGTACAATTTCCATAGACTAATGTTCAGGTAGCTCCTAAGGTAGAGACAGTCTCCCAGCTTTTGTTTCTGACAGATACAACTCAAAGAAGGGATTAAGTAAAGGATTTCTTCCTATGAAAGTTGGATTGAGCAGAAATGGATCCTGGAAGAGCTTCACATATTCACAGCTGCTTAAATATTAAGAGACATGTTGAGAAAAATCTCTACTCAGAAGATGACCTTATTTGGGTATGGAAAGGGATGAAGATAAGGAAGGCAATTAGCCAGATAAGGCACAAGTATTGTTCCTATATGTTCTAGTTGCACAATTGTCATTAAATAAAGAGTTACGTGAACTAAGTTTTATTTACTTCTTTTCTCCAAATTTTTCAGAAAAAAATACAAAAATTATATATGAATAAGAACCAATAGTCTGATGGAATAAATAAATAATAACTAAGCAGATATGGAAAAAACTGATATGCTTACAGAATCTCTTAATATGCTAAGAGAAACTTGGAAAAATGCTAAGAGACACTTGGAAAAAATTCTAAGGGCTATTGGTTGACTGACAAAGCATTCAGTTGGATGGCAAATGAACTGAAAAATCATAATCTCAGTTTACTGTGAGGGAAAGGAGGTAGGGGAGGAAAGAAGTCAATGATAAGCCATTTTTCTTATGTTAAATGTGTATTTAGGGAAAATATATTCAAATACTACCTCTGAAAGTTTTTTAATCATAAGGAAATCATTCTCTGAACATGTTTCCTAATTTGCTAGTTATATCTTTAGCATTTACTTCACAGGGTGGTTGTGAGGCTTAAATGTATACAAAGCATTTTATCAGCCTTAAAATGCTTCAGTTTCTGATGTTTCAATGTCAGTTGCTATTGTTGATAATAATAATGATTATAATTATAATAGTTGACTTCCTGGCATCCTGAAACCAAAGCTAAATGAGAACATGTTTAGTGAAATGAATAATAGAACAATGCCAGAGTTAAGGTATACTTTTATTACAATTTAAAATTGGTAATAACATATTTAGAAAGATTTTATATATTTAATATTAACAAAATAGGCCAATATTGCAATAAAAAGATAAATACTTTCTTTTCCTGAAATGAGGAAGAGGATTGAAAGAATTTCTTGTCCCACCTCTGTTTTTCTATTTCCTTCTGTATATTATCTCCCCTTTTAGACTGTAAGCTTCTTGAGGACAGGGTCTATGTGTCTACAAATTATATCCCCAATACTTAGCATAGTATCACACTGACAATCAATTGTTAATAAGTTTATTGGGTTGGATTGTACATCCAGGTTAAAACCTTAATGAAATGCTCCTGGAATAAGGAGACATAATTTCATAGAGCAATAATAAATAAAAGATTCCACACAAAGGATCTGTCAAATATAATTAGAAGTGTTCTCCCTGCAGATACAGTCTATGAAATGGCCAGGATACAACAATAGAACAGCAAAGTCATCCATTGATGATATCCTCATGAATTCAATCAACAATATGTTGATCAAGCGTCAAACAAATGGGTGAATCCTTCAAATTTCTTTATAGAAACAAGGAGGTTTTTGAAAATGATTGAAGACCAAGCCATTTTTATTAGAAATGACAGAAATGCTATCTTTAAGTTGCCTGTATTTTTCTACTAATTAAGAAATATTATGAAAGAAAATAATAGAAGCTATGTAACATGTAACTACAAATCACAAAATCTAGCCTCTTCTCAATATGTAGCAAGATATGACCTACTGGTGAAAATTATGTATCAGAATCTAAAGGTGTATATGACAAATTCTCATATTTTAAAAGCATTTCCAAAAATATGCTTGAGAAATATAAAAGTAAAATGTACTTGAATTAGAGCATTACCAAGATAAAACTATTGCCCTAAACTCCTAGACATGATCAAACATAAAGAAATGAGAACATGGTTTTATATTAAATTCTCATCATCTATAAACTATATGGAATGAAAATCTTTTAAAATATAAAAATCTATTGAAAAATATCAAAACTTTGTGGAAACAGTGCAAGGTAAATATTATCCTTATCATTCTATCTGCTACTTAAATCATCTCAAAGATCTTTTTGGTGAACTCACAAAATTTATATTAAAATACATTTATTCATATAAAAATCAGTCATTTGATATTCTTGGCACAATGACCTGCAGATTAATAAAATGAAAGAAAATAAAGAAGGTTAGTAACCCATCCAAGGACCATTTCTCATTTCTATCTAAATTTTAATGAAAGTAAAGATGAGAAGAAAGTAACAATACTGATGGTATTAGTGGACCTGTGTTTCCATCAATGTAGTCAGCCTTTTAACCAATATAAATGACTAGCCTCACCTTCTTGTCCAAACGGATTCTCATCCAAGTTTGTCATAAATCTTCCTTGAAAGGCATGCCTAACTTTATTTTTATGTCAATTCAAAGATGTTGCTGGGTGTGAAATGGCTGGGTAGCCCCCAGTATTCACAAAGTTTTTGTAAGCGAGAAACCAAATAAGTGCTAGGGCCAACCAAATTATATGTGAATACTTAAATGGATGTTATAAAGAATATGAGTTTCATTAAAGAGAGGCAGAGCTTCTAGTAATAAGAAGGTTATAGACACATTATATTATGGCCTGGTCAGATTATACCCTGAGTATGAAGTTCAATTTGGGGTACCAAATGGAAATCCAAAGAGTATCCAGAGGAGAGATAAGCAGGATCTTGAAGCACCTTGACTTCATGTTACATGGGGAAGAGGACAGATGATTTGTAGATTGGCACAGATGACTTAAGGAGAAATATGATTGCTCTCTTCAAATGCCTGAAAATCTCTGATATAGAAGAAGGATTAGATTCATTTTCTTTGGCTTCAGGGGTGGAGGTTGGCACAACAGGCAGAAGTTACAAGGAGGCAAATTTAGACTTTTGTAAAGAAAAATGCATTTCCTCACATTGACACTATTCTAAAGTAGATTGTGCTATCACTGGGGGGAGGGATTTCCATTTTATTTGAAGTCTTCAGACACATGCTAAATGACTAGTGTTAGGCACATTGTCAACAGAATTATTTGTGGAGAATCACTTAGGTTGGCCATTGAAATCCTTTCTAACTCTCAAATGTAGCTTGATTTGTTGTTGTTGGCTAAGGACCAGTGCGGCAGCTAGGCAAAACAGTGGATAGAGAATTGAGCTTAGAATCAGAAAGATTCAACTTCCTGAGTTCATATTTGGCCTCACATACTTACTAGTTGTGTGACTCTGGGCAAGTCACTTAACCTTTTTTGCGTTAGCTCCTCATCTACAAAATAATCTGGAGAAGGAAATAGCAAAACGTATGAGGATCTTTGCCAAGAAAAATCCAAAATGGGGCCAGGGAGAATAGGACATGACCAAAATGACTGAACAGAGATAAGGTCTAGTGACTCTTGCTAGCTTCATCTTCATAAGTGTCATTTCCAATTACTCAGTGACTCTACGCGATACAGAAGTAGTGGATTTCTAATGTGGTAATTCTACCATCATTACTGATGACTAGTTTATTAAAAACAATTAGAACAGATTTCTTTTTCCTTTCTCTTGGTTGTTATTCTTCTCATTTCAACTCCAATGTTCTCAAGATTAAGCCAGATTTTGTTTAGCTAAATTGTAGATCTGGACTTCAATAGTTTTATTTTCTCCTACATTTCATTTTATAACTTGCAAATTTCATTTTAAGTCACCCTGTGATATTTTTTAAATGAGTCCATACTCTAAAGATGTACATCTTTTGACTACTATGTCTCTCTGCTTGACAAGGTGATTATGTTTGTTGGTGGAGACAGTTTGTGGACTCCTCGGCCCCATTAATTATAGACTGCTTTGCATGCATTAAAATATTATGTGAAATAATTATAGTCAACAACTTTTTAGCTGATCATAAAAGCTAACATTTTTATAGTACTCATATGTTTGCAAAGTGCTTTACATATATCTACTCATTTGATCCTCACAACAACCCTGTGAAGTAACTGCTACTATTGTGCCCATTTTACAGATGAGGAGATAGAGACACAAAGACATGGTCACATAAACAAGTTTCTGAAGCAGAATTCAGACAAGGCTTTCTTGACTTCAACTCAAGTTCTAACTACTCTAACTACTGTGCCCCTTTGTTGATTCTTGCTTCATGGTAGTCTTTTTTTTCTTGTAGTTTACAATTTATTTCAATCAGTTATTTGGGGGAAAGTAAAATCATATTTTTTCTTCAACTTTAAAAATACAGAAGAATGAAATACAAGAGTCCACTGGTTAATCCACAATATTAAAATAATAGTTGAAATAAATATGGAATTCAAAAGTTTTAGAAGAAATCTCATCTGGTCCTTATACTGATCCTATACATGAAATTCTATAAATATTTAAAGATTGATTTAACAGATAAGAAAATGGAAGCAAAAAGAAGTTAAAGAAGCTTGTGCATATGTAGACAGAAATTATTTGTCAGGGGTAGAATTCAATTCCAGTTTCTCCTGACCTTAAATCCAGCATTCATTTTTCTCTACCACATATTTGACTTCTTTGGATGGGAAATAGGTAAATTAAGGAACAGACATCACATTCTAAACTCTGAAATTTTTGTTTTAACTAGAAGCATGTGGCTAAGTCAAGGCAAAGTGAGAAAATGCCTTGATGAATTTAAATGTCTATGATTGTGAATTGACCCATTTAGACAAAGAAGCAAAGTAATATCAACTAGAAAAATCTCTAATCCACTTCAAACTACTAATTTCGAATATATTCTATTGCTATAGAAATAGCCATGAAAGCTAAGACTGATAAAAGTGATAAGAATCCATTCATTTTCTAGGTAACCTTATTACCACGAAGCTTTTAATCACTAAAAGTTACTCCCAAATAGGTAATGTAATGAATGAGTATTGACATATTTAAAGGAATATAAAG
Source organism: Gracilinanus agilis (assembly GCF_016433145.1). Taxonomy (NCBI): domain Eukaryota; kingdom Metazoa; phylum Chordata; class Mammalia; order Didelphimorphia; family Didelphidae; genus Gracilinanus; species Gracilinanus agilis. The sequence goes on along the minus strand of NC_058131.1, from coordinate 127,475,981 downwards.
ACAGCCTGTCATATATTTCAGGTTAGGTAAGGACAGAGGGCAAGTTAAGATACAAGGATGATCAGAAGACTTGGCAGGGAAGAAGGAAACTGAGTAGGAACAATGAACCCAATGAACCCATTGCTATAAGTAGGAGAATAATAAGAGGACTCTGAACAGTAGGAAAAGAAGTTGAAATATACAGAGGAAACTGACAAATGCAAGGAACACTTCTGACACATTTTAAGAACACCCAGCAATACATGCTGTGGGTAATTCATTTTCTCTATTCTTTTTTGTGAGATAAAATGCTTTGTTCACTTTATAGCAAAGATCTTTTTGACAAATAAAAAAAAGAATGTTAACTTCTCCAAAAGAAAGTGTAAGAATTACATTACTAGATCTAAAATATTGTGATTGATAGTGGCAGTTTTTCTTTCATAAAAGTATGAAAAGTGAAACCAGATGCTTTTTACTGAACTTGCCAATAATATATCTTAATATGGCTCCTGAGGGTTACAATACTAATAAAACATAAATATTTTCTATCCTTCAAACACCTTCTTGAGTACCATGTCCTCTATGATTCCTTCAGATTGAAGTTCTATCCATATCTTTTTCCCAAGACCTCTTTTCAGTAGACCTGTCATTTGCACACAAATATTCTGTTATCCTGATTATATTATAGCTATATTAAGCAATTGTATTCCTTAGTAGATTGTAAATTTCTCTTTAATGTCAGATCCTGTAATTTATTTCATCTTTGTACCCTCATGCACTGTAAAAGGCAATATTTAATAAATTTAGCTGAACTCTAAAATGTCTTAAATACATATCAATGATATTTAAAGAATGTTCAAAGGACTTCTTGGGTGGGAGAAGAATAAATAAATAGAAAGGCATATTAAACATTTAGAACATTCTATATCAGAATATTAGGTTGAAAATATTCCTTGTCATCTTAATATAAAATAGCAATAAACATTTTTGATGGTCTCTGATCCATATTTTGCAAAGTTTTCCTTAAACACATCTACCAGAAAAAAATCTGAGTAATAATTGGACCTATAATTTTTCTGGAATAGGGAACTCCCTGTTGTGAAAACTGTATCAAAGCAAGTCAGTTCTTTCTCTACAACTTGAAATCTTTTACTATTTTTTAACTGTAGCTATAATCTTTAATAATTCTTTTATGATATTTTGTGATCCATGTTCTCTCCCTTTCTCCTCCCTGACAAGACAGGCAATATGATTTTGGTCATATATGTACTATAATGTAATACACATATCCATGCTTATCATGTTGTGAAAGAAGACACATATCACTTACATAAGAAAAAAAAAACAAACTTTGAAATAAAGTGAAAAATTGTGTCTCAATCTGTATTCAGACTCCAGTTCAGCCCTTTTATTTTATGAGTCTCTTGAAATTGTTTATAAAAATCATCCCAGGAATATATGTTTATTTCCTTGTTACCTACTTTAAAGGCATAGGTATAGTCTAAAATCATGTTATTCACTTAGCATTAACAAGTTTGATTCTCTGAAGACAATACAATTGAAAGAAAAATGAGAAATCACTAACAAAATGAAGAGAGAGTGGCAGCACTGCTTCAAAGTACAAAGATCAGTGTTGATTCAAAGATGCATACAATTTCTTTTCAGAGACAATATTAAGGTGTTCCTGGGGAAAATGCTTTAATTTGAAGAGTCATCTGAAGAGTGAATTGTCACACTTCCATTTGGTACTTACAAGGTCTCATTTTGTAAATGCAGTTTTAATAAACATTATCATTGTCCACCCAAGATTATAGCACCCCAGAGCAAGGAATTAATTACTTGTTATCTTGGAGCTTGCCTGTTGACTGTCAACAATACTGATGTGCAGTAGAACATGTGGTGCTTTAATAGATCTAAAATGAATTTTAAATAATGGTTTATCAAATTAGCAAAAGATATGCACATTGATGCTGATAAAATAGCATTTTGGAAAATGATCATCAGCAATTATTACATCCTGTGCTAACTTATTCTTATCTCAGAGCATGAAAAATCAACAACATATAGCTTAAGGACAACAATTTAAAATACATTTTTTCATGTTGTTGTAAGATCCTTTATTTTATTACTCTACAAATATCCCCAAGTGTGACTAATAATTGGGCACATATCTCCCCACTCTTTATATAAGTTTTGAAACAAAGTACAAGTCTGCTCATTTGGTGGTGGGTGATCTATCAGCTGTTTACTGAGTTTTGTAACAAGTTCAGGTATGATAGGAATGACAAAGTTTATGATTTAAAGGAGATTTTAGGTGTCACTGAAGTAACTCTAAGTACTTCTTTTTTCCCATTATATCAGTCACAGAAAAACTCAAATTCCCAAAAAAGTTGTGATCCTTTCACAAAGCATGGGTGTTGAAAACTCATTGTTTTTTGAAGAAGATTCTTAATCCTCAGTAAATCAGAATCACCTTTTTCTGGTCAATTTATCTAAAACCATTTATTAAGTACCTACTATGTGCCAGGTACTGTTCTAAGCTCTGGGGGATACAGAGAAAGACAAAAGAAAAGTTTCTAACCCTAGGAGATCTCATCAAGACTAATAACTGCATCTCTTTTAATGTGCCAGCAAAGAATTAGAAATTAAGGGGTTATCCACCAAATAGAGAATAGCTGAACACGTTGTGATATATGATTGTAATGGGAAACTGTTGTTAGAAGAAATATAAGTGGTATGATTTCAGAAAAAAATGGAAATACATGAACTCATGTAAAGTGAAGAGAGCAGAACCAGAAGAAACCATGTACTTAGTAAAGCAATATTCTTTATTGAGCAATGTTGAATAATTTAGTTATTCTCAGTAATACAGTAATCTAAAATAATCCCAGAGACTGATGGTGAAAAATGACATCTGCCTTCAAAGAAAGAAATGATAAAATCTGAATGCAAACCAAAACATACTTTTATTTTACTTTCTTCTTTTTTTGAGATCTCCTCCACAAAATAACTAATGTAAAAAAAATATTTTACATGATTGCTTATGTAAAATCTTTATCAGATTAATTATCATTTTCAGAAATGGATAAAGATGGGAGGGAAGGGGAAAATAGAGATATCAAAAATTTTTCATGAATTTAAAAATTGTTTTATATGTTACTGATGAAAAATAAAATATTAAAGACAAAAGAAAAACTATGCAAAAATTTATGTAAGAAATATTTTTCCCTCTTAAAAGAGTATTTATATCAAAACTATTCTGTCCAGTGGGCATTATCAATGAGGAAGCTTTGGAATACCTCTAATAAAAGACCTCCTAAGGGAGTAAATTATGAAGTAGCAATGCTCTTACATTTCTCCTTGGCACTATGACTAGACCTGATCAAGACTTTTTTGCTTGCCATCTAGATTATATCAGATTATCTGATTTTTTTATTTTGCCTACCCTAATCCACTACCATTACTTGATTTCACTTACATGACTACCCTGAATTGGTAATAGTTTTGTCTTTTTTTTTAAACCTTTACCTTCTCTCTTTGAATCAATACTGTGTATTGGTTCTAATACAGAAGAGTAGTAAGGGCTAGGCAATGGGAGTTAAGTAACTTGCCCAGGTTTACACAGCAAGGAAGTGTTTCAGGCCAGATCTGAACCCAGGTGCTCCCCTCTCTGGACTAAGCTCTCAGTCCACTAAGCCAACTAGCTGTCCCCTATAGTTTTGCCTTGATAGAATTGCCTACCACCGAAATATCTACATTTGGATAACCCAAACAACTCCAGCCTAATTGACTCAGAATTCTGCCTTGTTCTTTTCAATTACTACAGCCAGCAGGGATGTCCTTACTGGCAGAGTGCCCTATAAGGCTGCTGGCATCCTGGTGGATGCCATAGCATAGCATTTTCTGCTGGGCAGGAATAAATTCAAGTTTTAATGACCCTATGCCACAGTAACTTGACTAAGAGTCTCCATGGGCACTGCATTAACACAAGTGGTATAATCAGATCAATAGACAGAATCAGTGCCTTATTGTATTTGAAAAGGAAGATCATAATCCCTGGGATCTCTGTGCCTATTTTTAACAAATGAAAAATCCTTATACCCTTGTCATGAATAAACAAATTGCCTAGGGTCATGAAGCTACTAAATTGTCAGAATTAGGATTTAAATTCAGGTCTTCATGACTTGTAATAGTGCTCTATCCATTTTGCCACAAGGCTGCCCAATATGAATAAGTATAGAATAAATACATTATTACTTTAGATGTCAAAGAAAATACAATAGGGGTGGCAAAATGTATATGCTTGGATAATATCTTTACAAAGTGAAGGGATAAACACATTTTGAATCGTTTTTCATGGAAGTGTGAACAATCAATAAGAATTTATTAAATACTTATCTTATGCCAGAAACACTGTAATAAGCACTGAGTACGCAAAGGGAAAAATTGTAAGCAGTTTGAGCTTTCAAGGATATTACATTGTAATGGACATGGAGAATAACATGACAAATTCCCACACGTGCACATGCACACACATATCAATGTAGTAGCTTGAGAAGGCAATGAATTATCAATTAGGAGATTCAGGAAAGACTTCATGTATAAGGTGGTACTTGAGTTAAAATTTTAAAGAAACTGGAAATTCCAAGAGATGGGGTAAAATAGAAGAACATTCTAGGCATGAGGACCAGTCAATGAAACAATCTGGAGAGGGAGGTAGAGCTTTAAATATTTTCAAGGTAGCCTATCACTTTAAAAAAAATACCCAGTGGTCAGTACTGATGCTTCAATTCCAAAAATGATAATTCATTTCATTAAGGGAAGCTGTCTCTTAAATATCTCTAGCTCATTTTATGTTATTAGTCATTGTTGATATTAAATATGATGCTGAATATTAACAACTTCATTTTTCTGATCATAAAGACTATTCTCGGATATAACATGTGCATATTTTAATCCCTAAATTTGAACCATCATGAGGTAAAATGATTAATTCCAGGGAATTTAAATGTATTTGCTATCATTTTTAATACTGTGTCTGACCACTTTGAATGTCAAAAATGTAATTACAAAAATAAATTCAAAAAGTTCTGCTATCAACATGTTTTAATGAGAAAATTAAAAACAAACAGTTCAGAAAAGGTTTTGATTTAAAAAGCAATTACATTCACAAATACTCTAGGTGAGGAGCAGGTAGGCAGCTCAGTGGATTGAAAGCCAGGCCCAGAGATGGGAGATCCTAGGTTCAAATCTGGCCTCTGACACTTCCTAGCTATGTGGCCCTGGGCAAGTTATTTAACCCTTATTGCCTAAACCTTACCATTTTTCTGCCTTGGAACCAGTACATAGTTTTGATTCTAAGGTAGAAGGTAAGGGTTTAAAAATATTCTAGGTGACTAGAATTTGTAATAAAAGAGATGCAAATTCTGGTCTTCATTGACCTCAGTATACATATTGCAGATTAAGGAATACAGGGTCTTCTGAAAGTCAATTTAGAGAAAATTGATAGACTAGATTTCTCTATCCTTCAAGGTCACCAGTACTTAGCACAGTGTGTGGTACATAGTAGGTACTTCATGAATAGATGCAAGTTGACTTTACTGAAATATAATTTGTGAATTTTGTTTCAATAGCACCCCTACTTACATGTAGAATAATGACCTGATACATTTAATGTTTTCCTTTTAAAAATATTTCCTCATATTCCCTGTATAAGGCTGCTTGCTATTCTAAACATAGTTGTGCTTCCTAAAAACATATTATTAACTAAAAGCATCCACTCTTTGGACATATCTTTTTTTTAAATCTCTTCCTAAACAACATATTTGTTTTTTCTAACGTCACATAATTTAGTTATGATAATGCTGTGGTTGTTGGTTTTTTTCAGTTTAAAATGTTGTATTCAACTTTTTGTATTATTTTCCTGGCTCTCCTTACTTTAGTTTTTATTAGTTCATATAGGTCTTTCCACATTTCTCAGCAGAGCAATATTTTATTAAATTAATAAACCAGAAATTGTTTATCCATTGCCCAAACTATGGGTAATATTGCATCTTTATCAGTACTCCATGTTTCCTAATTGTGATAATGAAATTAAATCTACCCTGTCCATTCTTAGATTTAATCACCAAAGATATAAACACCATCACTTAATTCACAAGTAACCCATGTGTGCATAAGTGGGTGACAAATCAGAATTGACTGACTGCCCCCTGGGCAATCCTAAGCAAAGCATCTGTTGTGATTGGACATGTAAACTAAGAGGAAGGCACAGGAGGTTATGCAAAAGAAGCGCCTTTAAAAGGGAGTGACAACTTCCTGTAACTCTTTTCTTGTTCATGTCTTGGACCTGAAGGAGCTCTGGCTGCCTGGCTGGGACCCTGGATTTAGTTAGACTGTTCTCAAATCTCTCCCTCAGAACTACACATGGTGAGTGAAAAAGGCTGACTACCTTAGCTTCCCTGGAGGTACTAGCCTCTGGGAGGCTCCCTTGTGTGGGAAGAGCCCTAGTGGCTAAAACCCTTGTTAATTGACTTTTAGGCTCTCCTGCTGGGCCTCTGGTGCCCTGCTGGATTAAAGCCCAGACTTGAATACAAATCTAGTTCTTTAAGCTAGATCTCTTACACTACCCTCTTCTCATCTTTCTACTTCCACTCTTTCCTATATTTTATAAATAAATTACTAAAAATCATTTTAGAATTGATAATTATTCAATTCTTGGCAACCACTCCTTTGAATATTATATCCAACCAACAACCCCCTTTTCCCTTTTACATAATGTACTATAAGATTCATGAGGTAATGGTACTTAGATGTCAATACTTTAAGGACTTTTCCTGTTTTTATTGTGAGAACTCCCTCCTCAGCTTTATGAGTTTCTATAGCTGAAAAAATTAATCACTTAGCATTCAACCTTTAGATGTGATCCTATTATAATTAAGCCCCTTTATATAGCAGATATTTTATCAGTCCCTAGAGTTATAAGAACAAAAAATACCCCACTTTTTAAGCATGGTAGAACCTGATGGAGGTTAAACTAACTTGCTATAACTTTTTAAGAATCCAGGGATACTTCTCTATTATGATTAGGAATCAGTTTAGGACTTGAGTTGATGCTGAGGGCAAGTTTCTTATATTAATTAGCTTTCATATCCCTCACATATAGTATAGGGATTTGCATATAGTAGTTATTTAAGAATTGGTTGTTTTATGAATTAATACATAAAGGATGATATTGGAGGAAAAATTGGTCAGTCACACAAGAATAATGAATGATAACCAATGGACTTATGTAATTTAAAAAAAATAAGAATTAGAGACAATCTCTCAAAATGCCCAATGGATCCCTCAGAGTGTATTTATAGGACCTGGCTGAAAGTCACACAGGATAGATAGCATAGATGGGCTATAATTGAGAGAGAACCTTTAATGGGGAGATGAGAGATCTACCAAATAATATTCTATATCCACTTTGCAAGGATCCAGAAGACTCTACAAGAACTGTGGTTTATAGGAAAGTTGGCTTAAACACCCTGTACTATCTATTTTTAATTATCAGGGAGAACAAATTTTTATTTTAAAGTATAATAATAACCAATTGGAATAATCTCAATTTTGAGAAAACTATATAATATCACTATAACTCATAATATTAATAGTGTGTAGGCATTATATTGATAATGTGCTTATGGAAGGATTGATAACTTTGAAGTAACAATAATTAATTTAGACAAATAGAATTTCAATTATATTCATTAATAAGCAAAATCATTAATCTAATATGGAAAATAATCCAAACCTGTTTCATACTTGTAGTTCTAATCTATGAAAGTATATATTTTCCTTCTTGATTTTGCTTAGGATAATATTAAAATTAATTTTCATTTGTACTGAAGCCTCAACTAAAGTCCTCATCATAGTACACCAAGGATTAGATTTTCTATAGCTATTAAAATAGCTATGAGCTCAACATTTGGCAGGTTATAATAAACTGTCAGTCAACCAGGCAGGAAGTCAACAAGCATTTATTAAGTGCACGCTATGTGCCAGACACTATGCTAAGTGCTCTACATATAAAGAATGGCAAAGAGAAAAAGGAGTAAAAGGTTCTTGACCTCAAATAGTATTATATTTTAATAAGGGAGATGTCGTATAAATAACTAGGTATATAGAAGATGGATTCAGAATAGAGAAAAATAATCTGAAAGGGGAAGACTTTAGTAGTTGGGAGGGTCAGGAAAGGCAGGCTTTCTGCAGAAGAGATTTAAGGAAGCCATAGAGAAATACAAAGCATAAGAGGGAGACCTGGAAAATTTTGGGGTAAGGGTTTAGCAACAGACAGCAGTTTTGTCTTGAAGTGTAACAAAGACTCATTATCAAATTTGCCAAAAGGTGATAAAAAGTTTGTTTCTGTTTTTATCAATAGTGATTTACAATGATGGCTTACTAAAGACTGTGTAGAGGAAATACTATCTTTGTTAAATGGGAGATGCCACATTAGTCAAATATTGGATTATTTTAATATTGAATCAGAGCACTAAAGAGTATCTTGTAGAGACCCCTCCTTGCTCAAAATCTATAATGTTTAATTGCTTTCATTTTTTAGCCCAAGAATCTAGATCAAGGCCTGGCTTAATACATGAGTATTCACTGAGGAACATTTTGACAGCTAGCTGACACAATGGACAGAATGTTAGGTCTGAAGACAGGAAGAGATGAATTCAAACATGGCCTTAGCCTATAACTGTATGACCCTGAAAAAAATCACTTCAGCTCTGTTTGCTTAAGGTTCTTCAACTGCTAAATGGGGGATAATGATAACATTTTCCTCAGGATTATTGAGAGAATCAAGTGAGATATTTGTAAAGTATTTAGCACCATGCCTGGGACAAAGCTAGGTTTGCTTATACAACTGACATTATACAGGTAAAGTGCTATGCAAATCTTCAAATGACTATATAAGTGCTGGCTGATTATGACCTACTGCCTTTTACACTGTGGTAATCAGATGTCACTGTGGATATAAACAGAAAATTTTTATAAATAGAAAATTAAGCTACTGTTGTCATATTTACTGGTAGGTACACGGCCTAAATGGCAATCTCTCCTTTCACCATGAAAAGAACATCCAACTTAAGAATTATTACAAAAGTATTTTATTAAATTGTATAAAAAGTTAGAAGAGCATTTAAAACCCAATAAGAATGCATGGTAATTTCTGGAGAAAATGGCTATACTGGTTAAGTATCTCCAGTAGAAACAATGATGATTTTGGTTCTCATATAAATAAAACATGTAAATGGTTTCATAAGATTCTTGATCTTGAAATTTTAAAAATATGCACAAATATTTTGAAAGAAAGATACTATTATCATGATCAGACATCACTCAATGGTCATGGAAAATATAAATACAGAGTGAATAAAAGTAAAATGAGGGTAGCTACAATGTGCTTTATTATGTTCCAAACCTGGCTGTCATGGAATGAATTTAAAATGTGAAGTATAGAGCTGATTCTTCATCAGTTACAAAAAAAGTTCTAAGTTAATGTGCACCTATGATGATTAAATGATATTCTCACAAAGTAAAACAATAATCAATTATTTAAATATATAAGAACCGTGCCCATAAAGCAGTGTTGCAGAGCTATTGTGAGAAAAAAAATAAATGACAAGAATAAAAACATTCCTGTAAATATGAAAAAAATATTTGAAGTACTTTGCTTTCAGGATAAAATACTCAAGAGCTTTTTCCATCTGTACTAAAATTAATTTTTTCTTATTAACCCCACTCAGTTAACTTACAAATTTTGCATAGTGATCTTTGCATTTGATGAGTTATTATATTTTTTTATTTTCTTTACCCAGACAAGCATAGTGCATGATATTTTTGGATTGCCAAAGCATCCACTCCTAGCCTTATAATATTTACATTAAAATAATTGCTATTGCCCAAGAAAATGCTGAGGCATTTTATTAAGGAAACGAAGAATTCAATTTAATTCCAAACCCATTTAGTAAGTCCTCACTATGTGCACACCGCAGTCTGATGAGCTATGGATACAAAGACAAAAATGAAGTATCCCTTACAATCAAGGAGCTTTCATTCTTCTCCTGGGATATTTTAAATACTTTTTAAAGCATTTATGTGAACACATTTCTATTAATGTGAGTAAAGTATAACTATCAAGTAAAGTACATTTTACATATATCCCCTTCACTAAAAAAAATGCATCTATTTCAAATAATTGGAAATAGAAATTCCAAGTCATCTAAAATTTAAGAATCTGTGATACAGAAGTATTTTCATCTTACCAGGATGTATTTCATTTAATTTATTCCTCTTGATTTTGGGGGGGTTAAGACTAAGTTTTTAAAAAAATATTATATTTCTTGTCTTTATAAATATTCAGGTCAAATCAGCAGCATTTCTTAAGTATCTTCTATGTGCCAGCCACTGAATTAAATGTTGGGCATCCAAAATAAAGCAATTTATAAAAAGTCCTTGCTCTCAAGGAACTCATTTAATGTGGGAGATAACATGCAAATAGTTAGGTAAGCATAGAATATACAAATGATAAACAGGAGATAACAGAAGAAAGGCACTAATATGAAGGAAAATTGGAAAAAAAAGTTTCTTGAAGAAGTAAAGATTTTAGCTGGAACTTAAAAGAAATCAAGAAAGACAATGATGAGGAGGTAACAAATTTCAGACTTGAAAGGCAGCCAGTGAAAAATGTCTGTAATGGTGAGGTGGTTTGTATTGTGCCAGTTGTAGTAGAAAGCTGGTTTCACCAGATTGTAGAGTATGAGGAGAGGAGTAAGGTTTAAAAAGGCTAAAAATGTAGGAAAGCACCAAATTATGAAGGGCTTTAAATGCCAATTGACATATTTTAAATATCCTACAGGTTTTAGGGGGCCATGTTAATTTATTGACTAGGAAAGGTGAATAAAAATGAGATTTTAGGAAAATCAATTTGATGGATGGATTGAGAGGTCTCAAAGCAGGGAGACCAACCAGCTGGTTATTGCAATAGTCCAGGCATGAGGTAATGAATACTTGAAAAATAGTGGTAGAAGTTTCAGAAGGGAGAAGATAGTATGTACATGATATGTTCCCAAGTTAGAATTTCCACGGCTTCTTAACTGATTACATATGTTTTCAAAGAGACTTAGAAATTCATTCATTCATTCATTCATAACCCTTACCTTCCTTCTTAGAAAATCAATACTGTATATTGGTTTAAAGCAGAAGAGTGGTAAGGGCTAGGCAATGGGGTAAGGGACTTGCCCAGGATCACACAGCTAGGAAGTGTCTGAGGTCAGATTTGAACCAAGGACCTCCCATCTATAGGCCTGGCTCTCAATCCACTGAGCCACCCAGTTGCCCCCCACTTAGAAATTTATGATGATACCTAGATTGTAAGTCTCTGGGACTAGGATAATGTTAGGACTTTTAACAGTAATAGGGAAGTTTGGACCAAGGGAGAAGAAAAGTGGGCTGAGAACAAAGGACAAAGCCTTGGAGATGTGGATATGTTTTGGGAGAAGATCCAACATAGAAGAGAAGAATTGTCTAACATTTAGGAGGAGAACAGGTGAGTGCAGTGTCATGAAAACCTAGAGAAGTAGAGAGTCGAGGAGAAAAGGGTGATAGTGTCAAAGAATACAGAGAGGTCCAGGAAAATGGAGATTGACAAAAAACCATTAAATTTGATTATCAAAAGACCTTTTTTAAATTTGAAGAGAGCAGTTTCATAACATAACAAATTTAGAAGCTAGACTAAAGAGAATTAAAAAGGGAGTGATAAGAAAGGAAAAAGAGGCATTAATTATAGACAGACTTCTCAAAGTATGTAGCCATGAAATGGGGAGAAATATAGAGCAGTAACTCATGTGCATGGATGATAATGGATTCAATATGGCACAGTGATCAAAACATGCAAAAAATATGGTCTATAGGCATTGAAATGATGCCTCAATAATTTCAGCCGTTTAATAACTGATGTGAATAGTAAATAGAAGATGTACCATCTCAATGAAGCAGGTGTAAAATTATTGAATAATAGTAGGTTCTCTATTTAAAGTGGATAAATTTAAAAAATGCTGAGGTAATAGCCTAGATCCATTATGCCAGTTTTACTTAAACCTGCCTTCCCAAAGTACAAACTAATTCTTGAACTATTATTGAATGCAGAATCCAATTAAAACAGAGATTTATTTTTGTTTGTTAGTTTTCTTTTTTACTGAAAGGTTTATTAAGCTTCCACTGTAACCTAAGGCACCGATGAGTATCTTAAGGATTTGAGTACATAGTCCAAAAATGGACTGGCAAATCATACATATCTTCATTACAAATAAGCTCAAAACACTCAATAGAGACACCCTCATTTTATGGTACTTCACTTTATTGTGTTTCACAGACTGTATGTTGTATGTGTGTTTTGCTTGCAAATTGAAGGTTATTACAATCCTGCATCAAGCAAGTGTATCAGCAACATTTTTCTAACAGGATATACTCACATCACATCTCTGTGTCACATTTTGGTATTTCTCATAATATTTTCAACTTTTTCATTTTTTTCATTATCATATCTGTTATGGGCATCTGTGATTAGTGATCATTAATGTTACTATTGTAGTTGAACTATGACCATATAAAACAGTGAACTTAATTGATAAATGGTGTGTGTATTGACTGCCATACTGACAAGTGCCTCTTCCCAAATCTATCTAGACACTGAGAAAAAACAATATTGAAATTAGTACAGTTAATAACCCTACAATGGCCGCTATGTCCTAGTGAAAGGAAGAGTTAATCAATGAGGCAACATCATTGTTGTCTTATTTTAAGAAATTACTACAACCACCCCAACCTTAAGCAACCACCACCTTCATGAGTTAGCAGTCATTAACATGAGGCAAGAATATCCACCAGCAAAATGATTTATGAATCACTGAAGACTCAGATAACCGGTTGGTATTTGTAAGCAATATTTGAAAAGTACATACATATTTAAACATAATATTACTACACATTTAATAGGTTATACCATAGTATAAATATAACTTTTATATGCTCTTAGAAACTCCAAAATTTATGTGACTCACTTTACTGCAGTGGTTTAAAAAAGGGTATTTCTTACTGGTGCCATTTCCTACAATAGAACCATAGAATTACAGAACTAGAACTGGGAGTTAACACAGATTTCATATAATCCTATTCTCTGATTGCATTAGATAATGAAACCAGGGCCTAGAAAACTTAAATAGCATATGCAACATCACAAATGTATTAAGTCAAGTAGTTAAACATTTATTAAATACCAATTCTGTACTAAGAGCTGGGGAGAGAAAGAAAGGCCAAAAAAATCTCTGCTCTCAAGAAGCACACAATCTAATGGGGAGACAACATGCAAATAACTACATGGAAATAAGATGTATAGGAGATAAATGGGAAATAATAATAGAAAGGAGACACTAGAATTCAAGTGGACTAGGAAAGGATTCCTACAGAAACTTAGATTTTATCTGAAACTTCAAAGAAATCCAGGAACCAAAGATGTAGAGATTAGAAGAAAATAGTAGAACTAGGCTTAATCTCATGCAGTAGAACTAACTCCTTTTTCCATTGCATCAAACTGTCTTCTTTTTTAGTGTTTTTTTTTTGTAGAAGCTCCCACTTAAAGATGGCTCTATGAGGGCATTAATCTTGGAATACTATTGGACTTTCTAAAAGATCAAATTATTTAAAATATTGAACTAGCTATGGTGTCCAGATAACTCAGTGTATGGAGTGCTGGGCCTACAGTCAGGAAGACCTGGATTCAAATTGAGCCTCAGATACTTACTCTGTGCCCCTTAGAAAGCCACTTAGCTTCTGTTTGCCTTGATTCACTGGAGAATGAAATAGAAAATCACTCTAGTATCTTTACCAAGAAAACCCGATGGACTGTATTGGCATGCTATGGCCCATGGGCTCAAGAAGAGTCAGATACCACCGAATGACCCAACAACAACAAGCTATGTTTGCTGTAAAAGAAAGTAAAGTAAGAACATATATTGCCCATGTATGGGCAATTGGATGAACAACAAGTTAATATATTTGTGTGTGGGAGGTATAAAAAAAAGCTAGATAATGAGTATGGTTAGGGATGTTAGATTTGAATAAAAGGAACTTTAGAGAATACACATGGGAAATGGTGAAGCATTTTTGACAATCTCTTGAAGCTCACTGCTAAGAAGAGAAATATTTCTTAAACTTCTATACCCTATATGTCTAAGAAATAAACATTTGGAAACAAAGGTGAAAAATAAGATGGAAATTTCTCCCACTTAATTCCTTGCCAAGACATTCATTTGCTATCATTAAGTCTCAGCTTAAGACTTGGCTTGGCCATAGGTGCTATGATGATGTCTGAGACATGAGTTTTCAAAATAAACCCTATTGCAGACAGTCACACTTGGCAAGCAGTCAACATTCATATTTTCTATCTAAAAATAGTGTGCCCTCTATAATTAAATTATCTTCTTTAGAAAAAGAATGTGTGCTATGAGCAATACATTCAAAATACAAATATATTTTTTGTCATCATTCAGCCTGAACAAAGACATTTTATGTGTATTTCATTGTAGTTAAATATTTTTGTATGTTTCCACACATTACATTCAGTAGGGGGATCACTTACAGAAGACAATGTGAGAATCTGTAAAGGTTTTTCTCTTAGGAAAATGTCCTTATGAGTCATGGTAGTAGCTGAAAAGAAGTGTTGATATGTAACTTAGTTTGGGTCCACAGGGCAATAGTTTTTAAAGAATTTAATTTGAGCCCAAGATAAATTGAGCTGCAGGGAAGAAGAAAGAATTTTAATAAAATATGAAATTTTGACATAGTGCACTAAAACTCTGATTTCTTTAGGCTGCCCGTTTTCAAAGCTGTCAAATTCAATATCTCTGTGGCGATATTGTAAAAGATAATTTGGATATATGTTTCCCCTCACTGGTTAAGACAGAAAGGTGCAGTAAACTCTTAAATTTGATTTGATGAGAATCTAATCTGGTCTGATTATGATTCACTGGTAGCTTGTTACTAAATAACCAGGGAAATCATTGAGTATCCAATTGCTTCAAACGATTTAACCAACAAAAATGTATTTAGTGAATGGCTTCTATGTATTCATCACTGGACTATTCATCACATAGGTAACATAAGACAAGTCTAAAATACAGCTGCAGATTAAATAATGTTATATTCTAATGCAATCTAATCTTAAACCGGAGTCCATAAATATTTTTAAGTATATTTGCACATACATATTTGTGTTTTTATAATAGTTGATCAATATTATTAAATTAATATATATTCCTATGTATTTTAGTTTGTGCTTTAAAAAAAAAAGGAACCACAGGCTTGACCTGACTCTGAAAGGGTCACAAAAGAAGTTAAAAACTCCTGATCTAGTGTAGAAAGACAAAGCTCACATAGAAAACAGAGAACCAGCAAAGACAACAATGATTTAATGCTTAATTGACCACGACATTAAATAATTATATGCTGCAGTATGTGATAATTAGCTATGAAATAAGCAATAAGATGTGAGATATTAATGAAGTGAATGAATTTTTATTTTTTTTATAAATGATGGCTTCAAATATAGCACGCAAGTCCCTGACGCTCTAAATTCTTGTTGTTCCAGAAGAAATTGTGTATAATGGGGATGCAACTAGGAAGGAGTTGAGATGAAAAGAACTGAAGAGCTGAATAACTGGCAAACTCGGCAAGAAGCAGATCAGTGACAGTTCCCAAACATTAAAACAATCTTCAAATGTACTTAGAAAAGTACATTTTCCTCATGAGGGAGATTATGTTTTCATTGTGCTCTATCATCATCAGTCTGGAAACCATGTTTAGGCAGGATAATAATAAACTAAATAATATAAAACAAAGGTAATAAGCATGGGAAGGAGATAGGAAAAGCTGAGGAACCTTAACCTGGAGAATAGTAGACTGGAAGGTATGTGAAAAGACGGGCATAACTAATGTTGATATATCATTGATTTGAAGAATCAACACATAGGACAGGAATTAAACTTATTGTACTTGGTTCCAGAGCATGCATGTCATCATTATATTAATACATCAGATTTTTGCTGAATAAAAATAAATATTTCCTAGTAATTAAAGTTCGACAGAAATAGAAATGGAATTCCTGGGGACATAATAAATTCTCTATCACTACCATCACATAAAACTGGATCATAGAGTAGATGGGGGGACAGCAAAGTCTTACTTACAAGTAAGTACAAAAACTTATTTAGGTTTTCTTAACTGGAGAAAAAGGAAGAAGCCAGCTATTGTAAGTTTTTAAAAGTCAAATAGGTGATTTTGGTTTGATCCTAAAATTAACAGGGCACTATTGAAGTTTATTGTGTATGTGTGGTTGGGCCAGTGACATTGTTAGATTTGTGTTTAAGGATGATCAATCTGATAGTTAAGGGGAAATGGGTTTGAGTGGGGGAGAGACCAAACAGAGAGACAAAAGAAGGAGGGAGAAATCTTTTGAAAAAATGAAGGTTCTTAAAGTGGTCTTCAACAGATCTTAGGAGAAAATATTTTTAAAGGAAGAATTTATAATAGTTAGAAATTATACAGTTTGTTTACAGATAGATTCTAATAAATGATGCCAAAGATTTCATAAGATAGTCCTCAGAGGACATTCTCTTACAAAGAAAGTACTGGCTTACTTAAAGTACCCTTCGGTGGTATGTCACATCTGAAGAAATTTGTTGTCTGTTTAATATCTTCTACCT
The DNA here is from genome assembly GCF_016433145.1 of Gracilinanus agilis. Lineage (NCBI taxonomy): Eukaryota > Metazoa > Chordata > Mammalia > Didelphimorphia > Didelphidae > Gracilinanus > Gracilinanus agilis. Next base: position 127,459,194 of record NC_058131.1, on the reverse strand, counting down.
CTATATATTTCAACAATCCCTTATGATCTTATTTTTTTAGCTCTAAAAACAGAGGCCTTGTAAAAATAATATTTAATCAATTATGAGTAAAAATTTTAATATTCCTTTTTTAAAATCTTGTGTTCCAAATATTTTCCCTTCTTCCCTCCCTTCCTCCCTTCCCAAACCCTTACCTGAGATGGTAAGCAAACTGGTATAGATTGTACATGTTCCATCATGTAAAACATTTTTGGATACTAGTCATTTTGTGTAAGATATCTCAAATGAGGGAAGAACAAGAACAAGAAAAACAAGAAAAAGAAGGAAGGGAGAGAGAGAAAAAAGCAAGAAAATAAGAAAAATAAAGTATGTTTCAGTCTGTATTCAGATGCCATCAGTTCTTTCTCAGATGGCAGATGGCATTTTCATCATTAATTTTTGGGATTGTCTTGGATCATTACATTTCTGAATAACCAGGTTATTCAGAGTTGTTCATCAAAATAATATTACTGTCAATGTGTAATTCAATGTTATTCTGATTCTGCTCATTTCACTTTGAATCAGTTCCTCTAAATCTTCTCAGGTTTTTCTCTGAAATCATTGTTTGCCAATTCTTATAGAAAAATAATATTCCATTATACTCATTTGACACTTCTCCATCCATTCCCCTATTGAAAACAGAGGCCTTTCCAATAGATATTCTGCATTAAAATCTTGCTCATGCCTCACAGTTTTATGCGGTGAATTTCTAAAGATATTCACTGAAGATATGTTGATATACTGAATAATTGGGAAAATCTTCCCCAGTCAGACATGTTTTGACCATGTACCAAGTCTATCTTGACTACCAACTGTAATCTGTTGTCAAAAGACGAGTCTAGTAAAGGTTAGAGAAGTTCATCACCAGTTGCTTGAACTGGGAATACAGAAATAATATTTCCGTGTATGGTTCTTTATGTCTGACTTGAATTCCAGTTACCAGCCTATTGTTATATATGCTGACCATATTGTTGCCTGAGTTCCTCTATCATACTTGGTCTTCAAAATATAAGTCCTGTCCTATTTACTGAGACTTTAAACTGGTTGTACCCTCCATCACTAAAACACTTCGAATTCTGACCTTGGCTTTACCCTTGCTATTTATGATAAGCATTCTATTCTACCAGGATAGTTAAATTCCTAGTCTTTATCTGCTTTCAATACTCCATGGTCAACCACAATTCAGACTTGAGGATCACTTTCCTGGATGCTGCTCCTTTGAGTACACTTGTTGACAATTATCCCTTTTCTGTTAATTATCCTTATAGGACACAGGTCATTTTCCTAACCTCCAGAGAAACAACAAAAAAGTCTTGATCAAGACCTAAAATGATCTTTATCATCTCCAAACTTTTGAATTTAATTATTGCTGTACCTGGCTATCCCAGAGCTGAAAAAGTATAACATAAAAGATGATATAGAAAAGAGACCTTGATCAATTAGACTTTGAGTTTCTCTCAAGTCACCAGCTATGACTGATTCATGTCACATAGGTACCAGAAATGAATGCATAGCAGTTACTTAATGCATTCTCTTTGACTAGGTATAAGTCCTCTATTCTTATGTGCATATTAGGCAGCCAGTGTGGTAAAAAGCTTCTAGTTATGGAACTGGGGTTTCCACAAACTAGCTCTCTAGTAGAAAGAGGCATCTTTCCTACAAAGTTTAGGATATTATAAGGGTTGGTAGACAATGAATCAATATATTTTGAAGCAATTCTGCCTCCAAAGGATCCTTTTCTCAATTGATGCCCATGCATAAAAACACGGCAATAATGATTCTACACATACCAAACAAAATTATGTCCCTTAATCATTTTCCCAAGTGGAAGCCCAAAGCTAAACTACCGCTCTATATAACCCAAAACACTAATGCTGACTATGATAAGTTTTACTGCAAATGCTGTAATATGTAGTCTGTGATTTTGTTCCAGCAGCACAGTTTTATATTAGGTGTGCAAAGTCATAAGGACATAGTTTTACAGCTGGAAGGAACATAAAATGTCATCTAGTTCATTCACATGCACATATTACAGATGGGGTGGCTGAGGCACAGAGAGATGAAATGATTTGCCTAAGCTCTGACTGAAAGTGGCAAGACAAGTTTCAAGTCTATTCATCTGTTTAAAAATCCAATATGCCTTTGTAAAATGCTACCTCCTTCGAACAGGCTTGCATATGCTTGTACAGTCTTTTCTATTTTAAAGAAGACATTTTTGAAGGTTAGAATGTGATGCAAGGGGGATCCATAGTCAACTATTTGTTAAATGCTGTGAAATAATACTGTTGCCAATGAATTGCAAATGCTAATAATTAGTAAAATTTTTCTTAGATAAAAGTGTGTTTTACACAATTTTATAGGTAATAATGTATTACATTTGCCTTTGTTCATATTATAAAATAAAGCAGGATAAAATAGCACCAATATATAAAGAATCTGAGCACAATAGTCTTCCATATTACCTGGCAGTGTGCCTTGAACATAGAATTTGGGTGCCCACACCTATGCTATAATTATCTAATCTGTGATTAAATCACAAAAATTTAAAGCAGATAAGAAAAAGTAAAATTACTAAACAATTGGGATTAGTAGAAACACTTAAGGAAATTAAATGAATATGTAAATGTATCAGGCATGACCTTTTGTACTATTTCAATTTAATAATAACATGCATCACTTACAGAATATATTTATGCCATTAGCCAGAAGCAGGGGATACTTATTTTGATAAAAGATGAATTCTAAAACCTTCTGCTTTCTGAATAGGTTTTTAGACTTTTAATGCCAACATGAAATCCACAAATTGGCTATCTAAAAAAGAGTGCATAAGCCCAAGGATATAGGAAATATGTGATGAATAATTATTAAGTGTAATGGAGTATAGCTGAACAGAAAACAAAACAAATATACCTAGATAATTTTCAGCATTTTTTATTTAGGTAAGATTTTATGGATGAACATGGAAGGACAAATCACCTATCTAAAGTTATTATTTGCTAAACCTTTGCAAATCTTATTTGTAGTTATTTTAAATAGTGTATGTACATGGTCATTTATAACCCAATGAAAAAAGATAAATTATAGCTATAGCTATCATATACATGTAATTTATTTGCATATTTTTCATGCTATAATTTCACTGTAACCTTTTTAGTTTTATACTGATAATTTATAAAATAATCAGCTGTTAAATTACATCTACATGAAATCATTATTTTTTCTGTCCGCTTTGAAGCTATCGTTTCCTTGAAATGTTCAGTTGACCTATGTTTCCTCACCACCTAACCCTGCCTTTTGATGAGAGGTTATTTTTACATGGCTTCAAAGAATACCAGGAGAAATTTAGTATTATTCACCCAACTACATCCCTCATTCAGCTGAGGAGGATTAATTACAGAATGAATTTTCAGTAGGGGAGGTATTGTTTTTGTAATAGGTGACCTCTGGGGAGAAGATGGAGACCAGCTTGAGCAGCAGATCATTGGTTATAGAACTTAGAATTTACCCAGATGGCATGAGCCAAGGGCAAAAGACAGTTGAGACCACCTCTATAAAAGCCCAGAGTCAGAAAACTTCAGGGTGGCATTTTGAGAAGGGATTTCTGGAGAGGGTAAGAGGGTGATTTTGAAGGATGGGTAGGCCTATAGACCTACATATCCAGCACCTATACCTTATTGCCTCAAGCAATCAATAATCCTATTACTGAATAAGGCTTAGAGATAAACATCAATACCTGCCATCAAGAAGAAACATCACAATTTCATCCTGTCACCTGGTCTAGACCACAGCCAGGTCTGACCAGGATCTGTGAGAGAGAGAAGCATCTCCAGCCAGCTGCCAACCTGTTGCTTATTGATTAGCCCGTTCTAACTCCCATAGACTTGGCATAGCCTTTCCCAACATCACTTTCCTAATCCTGAACCCTACTCCTTTGAGTTTATAGCATTAAACCCTTTGAAATTTATCTCTAGAGAAGACTGGTATCTTTCTAAGAGCTAGTGAATAATTATAGCCAAAGGGGAAAAGGATTTTACCCAGATCACAGTCAGTCAGCATTATCTGAGCCAATGCCAATAACCATCTTTACTACAACCTTTATCCTTTACCTAAACCCAAGTCAAGTAACAAGGGAGCTGTGTGGAACAATACACAGCTTCTCACTTGATAACTTTGGCTTGGACACTGTTTACAGGGTCAAGTGCTTGGCTGAGCTGAACATTCATAAACCCAGGTGGTTATCAGCACACCTTGATGGCCACCCAGGCATCCTAACCTCACTCAACCTAGATCCATTTACCATCTAGAGATCTTGGGCCAGCTGATCAGACCCACATTACAGAAGCACATCACCCCCCTGTTATAACATTTTAGAAGACAAAATTATCAATTTATTGTATATCTTATAAAAGATACACAAGATAAGATACTTTATTTTATACTCTAAATTCTAATATATTTCCCCCAATAATTGCTTCACATATCTATCTTTGTATTATGTAGGTTATATGCTTCTTTAAATTATGCATGGACCAAATACCTTTTTATAGCACCTAGCACAATTTTAGGTACAAAGTAGCACTGAATAAGTATGTGATTGGCTAATCTAGTTTTCCATTTCCCACATAGCTTTATCATTAGATTAAAGATTATAATGCTGAAATAGATGAATATTTAAAAATATAAAGTGCCCAGATTATCAAGAAAGGAAATAGAACATTTAACTACATCACAGAAAGAGAAATTGAACAAACCATAAAAGAATTCCCTAGGAAAAAGGCCCTAGGACGTAATGGTTTCACAAGTGAATTCTACCAAATATTCAAGGAATAATTAACTCCAATATTACATAAATTATTTGGAAAAATTGGAGAAGAATGAAATTTTCCAAATTCTTTTTATGACACAAATATGATACTGATACTTAAACGCTATAGACCCACCTTTCTTGTAAATACTGATGCAAAAAATTTTTTTAAAATAAAATACTAGCAAGGTGATTATTAGAGTATTATATCACAAGAAGCATATACCAGGGGCAGCTGGGTGGCTCAGTGGAGTGAGAGTCAGGCCTAGAGACAGGAGGTCCTAGGTTCAAACCCGGCCTTAGCCACTTCTAGCTGTGTGACCCTGGGCAAGTCACTTGACCCCCATTGCCCACCCTTACCAATCTTCTACCTATGAGACAATACACCGAAGTACAAGGGTTTAAAAAAAAAAGCATATACCAGAACAAGGCGGGTTTTATACCACAAATGCAGGAATGCTTAAATATTGGCAAAACTCTCAATATAACTGATAATATCAATAACCAACCCAACAGACTACTATTATGCCATAAGAAACAATGAGCAGGATGAGATCAGAAAAACCTGGGAAGACTTATATGAAGTGATGCAAAGTGAAGTGAGCAGCACCAAGGGAACTATGTAGACAGAAGAGAAATATCGTATGATGATCAACTGTGAAAGACTAAATTATTATCAGCAAAATAAAGTTCCAAGGTAAACTCAAGAGACCCATGATTAAAAACTACACTCACAGCCAAAGAAGGAGATATTGAAGTGTGATTGCAGATGAAAGCATGCTATATTTCCTTTTGTTTCATGAGTTTTGTTTTACTGTATCTGTGATGTGTGTCTTTTGTCATGAGGAATATGGAAATATGTCTTACATGAAAGCACTGGTGCAGCCTATATCAGACTGTTTACCATCTCAGAGATAGGGAAGGAGAGGGAAAGAAGGAAGGGGAGAATCAGAATAGCAAAATATCAGAAAAAATGTCAAAAATTGTTTCTTTATGTAATTGAAAAAAATTAAAGCAAAAAAAAAAATGGTACGCACAGAGACCAATAGTACAATTATATAGGTATATCTGTCTATATTCAAACTACTTCTACTTAGAATTATTGGCACAACTTTTCATTCATAAGTTTTATAAAAAACTTTAATAGAATCACAGAATCTCAAAGGCTGTATAATTCAACCTATATCTGAATAAGTAATCCCTCTTAAATACAGTCAATAAAAGGTGTACAATTTATCCCGACTGGTTATCCATTCTTTGCTTGAAGAGCTCCAGTAATGTGTGGGAGATAATATGAGGCTACTATAACTCTAGGCAGACCATTACACATTGGGATAATTTCAAAACTTTTATTTCATATAAATCTTCATTTGTATCTTTGCAAATTTCACACATATAAACTGTATACATAAAAGTTATATGCATGTAAATGCATATAGCTTTTGGCCACACCACTCTCCCACCCCCCCCCCATTACCCTGGAGCCAATAGGATGCATGATTATTCATTTAATCAACAGGACTTAATATCCATGAATATAGATATCACATACCTCTAAAATCATCTCTTGACTAGGCTAAAGATTTTAGTTCTTTCAAACAATCATCAAATGGCATGCTATGGATCCACACTTACCATTCTATCTTTTTCAGCATGCTTTCCAGTTTACCAATATTTTTGTTAAAATTACCATGCCCGTTTTATGGTTGAAGAAACTAAGACAAACAGAGGTTAAATGACTTGCCCAGGGTCACATGGCTAGTTTCTGAGGTCCATTATGAACTCAGATCCTTCTGACTCCATCACTTAGCTGCTCCAATGACTGGCTCTGACTATGGCTTGGTCTACTTATGTTGTAAGAAAAAAGGATGGATAGTTAGTGATTGTTAAAATGCAAAACTCACCTATAAAGTGAAGCATATTTTTAAAATTTTTCATTTTCACAACCTTTTATCATTTTCTTATAACATACAGACATATCTGTAATCCATTGTTTTATATGTCATGAAAATGTGGTATTAGTTCAGCTCGGGCACTTTCATTCTAATTTTTAAATCTTATGTATTCAGAAATATAGAATTAAAATTTTTCTTGAAGGAGTTTTTAAAGATAACAGTCTCCAAAATACCTTATACCTGGAAAAGAAATATTTACTGCAAAGTCACATAGTCTTGTTTTTTTTTTTAAGATTTAGTATTGTCTCCGTGTTCCAAGAACGTGTTTGCATGAAGCAACAGAGTGTTGCTTCCATAAGGTGATCAACAGTTTTGCTTCTAAAGGTTATGCTTTGTTGGATCAGCTGTGCTGAATCAGTTTGACACCTAATAAACAAGGGTGGTATGACTGACTGATATTCTCTATAGGCATGAACTATGATCCTCATAATTCAGACTTTTCATTTTCTTCTCTATTATCAATCACACCCTCTCCTCTTCACTACATATAATCTCCTGATCTATCAAGATTTTAGCTGATGTTTGCCCTGGAAAATTATAGTTCTGATAGATGAAAAGGTGACTAATGCTAGATAGGGCACATATATATATAGCTGACTCTCTTTTTCTGCCTGTTTTTTTTTTCCCAAAGCTTTAACAGAAAATGAAAACTGAGACCAATTCACTGTTTTTCCATCACCTTTAAAAGTGTTGTGAAAAGAAACATAATTGCTGAATAGGATGGGTTTTTGGATGACATTGTGTTATACTCTAGAATACTTGAAGGGCAAAGGCATTTGGGGGATTATTAAACTTTAACTATCTGGAATCACTATTGAACAAAGAGTAGTGTTTGGATAGGGTTTTTTTCAAGAACTCGAATCATTAGAAACCACAGAATTAGTGAAACACTGAGTTTGGATAGACTTCCTGAGGTAACCTAGTCCACCTCTCTGCCTCAATTACAAGTCATACTACTCCCAAATATTTATAAAAAGGATGTTTATTTATTTCCCACAATTTAATTCTAATTATTTCTTCCATGAGAAAATTCCTCATTATATATTTTTCATCAATTTTTTCACATTTACCTTCTTAGTATCAATTCTAAGACAGAAGAGTAGCAAGGTATAGGCAATTGAAGTCAAGTGACTTGCCCAGGGTCACATAACTAGGAAGCATGTGAGGCCAAATTTGAACTTAGGTCCTTCCTACTCCAGACCTGACCCTTTATCCACTGTGCTATCTAGATGCCCTTCATTTATTGTGTTCTTTTTTTTTTCTTTTTTAAAACCTTACCTTCCACTTTTCAATCAGTACTGTATTTTGATTCCAAGGCAGAAGAGTAGTAAGGCAATGGGGCTTAAGTGACTTATCCAAGGTCACAAAGTTAGGAAGTGTCTGAGGATAGATTTGAACCTAGGACCTCTTGTCTCTGGGCATTTTTTCATATTCATTTTTATTTATTTTTTAAAATTTTTCTTGTGTCCCATTCCCTCCCAATCCTGCCCACATCACAAATGGCACTGTCTAGGAGACAGAAATGTTCATACAAATTGTCTTTCATATTTACACATTTCAGTGCACTCTCTGGTAGTAACATTCACAATTTATTCTTCCAAAATTAATTCTGCAGCTATGCATGATGTTGTTTTGGTTCTATACATTTTGCTATTCATTATCCTGTAGATTTTTTCCAAGTTTTTTTTAATTAGCCTGCTCATAATTTCTTATGGCATAGTAGAATTCTTAGGCATTATTTTCTTAAAGAAATAATTTATTTCATATAAACATTGATTTCCTAGATCTCAAAGTTTTCTCCGATTTCAGTCTAGTCATTGATTACATATGTGTTAGGAGCCCACATGCACATACACTCTCGTGTGATTTCATCAGAGTAGGAATGCATACATAGTTTATTTTGACAAAGAGTTGTAGGGGTCATTATGATTTGCACACAGTCACTCAGTTATTGTGTCAGACTCTTACCTTGACCTCAGTTCTTCATGATTCTTTGATTAAATTTCAATGAATTAGGCAGCACTGCTACTTATTATACTATCATTACCTTACTTTAATGTTACCAAAAGTTTGAAAATTAAAGATCTAAAGATGGGATTAATTTATATTCTAAATCATCAGAACACACATTTCATGTTCTGCAGACTGGATTATATATACAGATCAAATTGTGAAGCATTAGATTACACTAGAAAATAATTTCTGACAACCGAGCTTTGTTTTGTTATCATAGCAGTAAATATCATTAACATGAAGATTGTGTATACCAAAGAAGATCTAAAACACTAATGGATAGCAATATCCATCAAAGAGCCTGGTATTATCATCTGAATGGAAAATGACTTCAAGTAATTTGTTTTGTCTGAATTGTTCACTGTGTGAAAATTTGTTTCAGCCTGGTCAAGACACGATGTCATTTTCCCTGGAGAAGCCATTGCTAAAGTGAACAGGAGTTTTTGAACTCATCTATTGCACTTTTTCAAGCATGAATTTGTATTACAATTCTCTCTTTAAGATAACTTACCTAGCAAACTTTTTTTAAACATTTTTTAATATTCATTTTTAACATGTTTACATGCTTCATGCCCCTACTTTCCCCGTCGTCCCCCTCTCCCCCCCCACCCATGGCCAACGCACATTTCCACTGGTTGTAACATGTCTCATCAATCAAGACTTATTTCCAAATTGTTGTTAGTTGCATTGGTGTGGTAGTTTCGAGTCCACATCCTCAATTATGTCCACCCCAGCCCATGCGTTCAAGCAATTGTTTATCTTATATGTTTCCTCTCCTGCAGTCCTTCCTCTGAATGTGGGTAGCATCTTTACCATAAATCCCTCAGAGCTGTCTTGTGTCATTGCATTGTTGCTGGTACAGAAGTCCATTACATTCGATTTTACCACAGTATATCAGTCTCTGTGTACAATGTTCTTCTGGCTCTGCTCCTTTCACTCTGCATCAGTTCTTGGAGGTCTTTCCAGTTCACCTGGAACTCCTCCAGTTTATTATTTCTTTTAGCACAATAGTATTCCATCACCAGCATATACCACAATTTGTTCAGCCATTCCCCAATTGAAGGACATACCCTCCTTTTCCAGTTTTTTGCCACCACAAAAAGCGCAGCTATAAATATTTTCGTACAAGTCTGTTTAACTATGATCTCTTTGGGGGTACAAACCCAACAATGGTATGGTTGGATCAAAGGGCAGGCAATCTTTTATAGCCCTTTGAGCATAGTTCCAAATTGCCAGCCAGAATGGCTAGATCTGTTCACAACTCCACCAGCAGTGCATTAATGTCCCAATTTTGCCACATCCCCTCCAACATTCATCACTCTCCCCTTCTTTCATTTTAGCCAATCTGCTAGGTGTGAGGTGATACCTCAGAGTTGTTTTGATTTGTATTTCTCTAATTATTAGAGATTTAGAACACTTTCTCATGTGTTTATTGATACTTTTGATTTCTTTACCTGAAAATTGCCTATTCATGTCTCTTGACCATTTTTCAATTGGGGAATGGCTTGATTTTTTATACAATTGATTTAACTCCTTGTATATTTGAGTAATTACACACCTGTCAGAGTTTGTAATTTTCTCTAGCTCTTGCTTGGTTTTAAATTTTTTCCTTTCCCAGAGATCTGACAAGTATACTATTTTGTGTTCACTTAACTTATTTATAGTTTCCCTCTTTATATTCAAGCCATTCACCCATTCTGAATTTATCTTGGTGTGGGGTGTGAGATGTTGATCTAAACCTAATCTCTCCCATATTGTTTTCCAAATTTCCCAGCAGTTTTTGTCAAATAGTAGATTCGTGTCCCAAAAGTTGGGCTCTTTGGGTTTATCATACACTGTCTTGCTGATGTCATTAACCCCAAGTCTATTTCACTGATCCTCCCTTCTCTTAGCCAGTACCATATTGTTTTGATTACTGCTGCTTTATAGTATAGTTTAATATCTGGTACTGCTAGGCCCCCTTCCTTCACATTTTTTTCATTATTTCCCTTGATATTCTTGATCTTTTGTTATTCCAAATGAAATTTGTTATAGTTTTTCCTAATTCAGTAAAGAAGTTTTTTGGTAATTTGATAGGTATGGCGCTAAATAGGTAAATTAATTTGGGTAGTAGCTCGTCCTACCCATGAACAGTTAATGGCTTTCCAATTGTTGAGCTCCAGTTTTATTAGTTTGGGAAGTGTTTTGTAGTTGTTTTCTTATAATTGCTGTATTTGTTTTGGTAGATAGATTCCCAAGTATTTTATATTGTCTAGGGTGATTTTAAATGGTGTTTCTCTTTCTAC
>NC_058131.1:127375423-127398811 GCF_016433145.1 Gracilinanus agilis | reverse complement strand
TACTACTACTACTACTACTACTACTACTACTACTACTACTACTACTACTACTACTATTTTTGAGTTATACATAGGTAGAATTGCTTGGGGGCCATCAAACCCTTCCTGAATGACAAAGTCACAGGGGGAATCCTGGAACTGCATAGCATATTCTAGGGAGGATGGAAGCCCCTCACTCAGATACCCCTGTATAACTCCCCATATAGAATAAAGCTTTTGCAGAGGAAAAAAAAATTGAGGTCTGGAGCTGTAAATTGACTTGTCATCCAGTTACTAAGTACAGCCTACACTTATTGACTCAGAATTCCCATGCTCCCCTATTCTGCCATGTGTAAACTGGATTTATTCCTCAAATGTTTTTATGTAGCAATCAACATCTATAAGGCATGCTGCTACGTGATGAACATATAAATATAAAAGGAAACAATTTCTGTTCTGTAAGAAAAAGCAGGTACATATACAATAATATACTAAATATGTACCACACCAACCCAACGTTTTTTTAGGTAGAAAAGGTACTAAGCAGCTGAAATTGTTGATATATGGTTCATATGAAAATAAGTGTTGGACTATTTTTTGAAGGTAATAAGTAAGTCTACCTTTAAATATCTTTGATAAAATTATCTTTATATTAAAATTATATTTTAATAAAATATATATAAAATTATATTTATATTAAAAATATCTTTGAGTACATATATTAACAAATTAAGGAAGTCAAAGATCAATGAATTGGGCATGAAAATAAAAAAAAAACTAGAAAACTAACAAATTAAAAATCAGCAGATGAAAACTAAATTAGCAATCATAAAAATTAAAGGAGAAATTTATAAAATCGAAAGTAAAAGAACTATTGAACTAATAAATAAGACCAGAAGCTGGTACTTTGAAAAAACAAATAAAATTGACAAAATATTGGTCAATCAAATTAAAAAACTAAAGAAGAAAGCCAAATTAGCAATATCAAAGATGAAAAAGGAGACCTCACCTCCAATGAAGATGAAATTAATGCAATCATTAAAAATATTTTATCCAATTATATGAAAATAAATATGAAAATCTAGACCAGTGATGGGCAATCTTTTTAAGAAAGGGTTGCAAAGGAAAGGAAATGCTTATCTGTCAGTCTGTTTCTAAGGCAACTCTATCAAAGTTTCATCGTATTGTATCCTACCCATTGTATTTGTCAGATTAGGAATAATGTCATGCCACTGGATAGAACATTTCAGGGGGCCACATCTGGCCCATGGGCCATAGCTTGCCCATCACTGATCTATATGATATGTATAAATATTTACAAAAAATGTAAATTGCCTAGATTAAGAGTAGAAGAAATAGAATACTTAAATAAATAAAAAGAAACTAAACAAAACATAAAAAAATCTCCCTAAGAAAAAATCAGCAGGGCCCAAGGGATTCACAAGTGAATTCTATCAAACATTCAAAGAACATCTAATCCCAATACTATACAAATTATTTGACATAATAAACAAAAGAAGAGTTCTACCAAATTTCTTTTATGACAAAAATATGGTACTAATCACAAAGCTAGGTAGACCAAAAACAGAGAAAGAAAATTACAGACCAATCTCACTTATGAACATAGATGCAAAAATCTTAAATAGAATACTAACAAAAAGACTTCAGCACGTGATCAAGAGGGTCATTCATTATTATCAGGGGGGATTTATACCAAGAATGCAAAATGGTTCATGTTAGGAAAACCGTCCATAAAATTGGCCATATGAACAAGCTAACACATAAAAATCACATGATTATCTCAATAGATGCTGAAAAAGCCTTAGACAAAATACAACATCCATTCTGATTGAAAACACTAGAAAGTATAGGAATAGAAGGGCCTTTCCTAAAAATAATAAACAGTATATATCTTAAACCATCAACAAGCATCATCTGCAATGGGGATAAATTAGAAGAATTCCCAATAAAATCAGGTATGAAACAAGGATGCCCATTATCTCCTCTATTATTTAACATTGTTCTAGAAACACTAGATATAACAATTAGAGAAGAAAAGGAAACTGAAGGTCTTAAAATAGGCAATTAGGAGACCAAGCTATAACTCTTTGAAGATGATATGATGGTCTACTTAAAAAAATCCAAGGAGCCAACTAAAAAGGTAGTGGAAATAATCAACAACTTTAGCAAAGTTGCAGGATACAAAATAAATGCATATAAATCATCAGCATTTCTATATATTTCCAACACATTGCAGCAGCAAGAGTTAGAAAGAGAAACACCATTTAAAATGACCCTAGACAATTTAAAATACTTAGGAATCTATCTACTGAAACAAACACAGGAGTTATACCAACACAACCACAAAACACTTTCCAAACAATTAAAAATAGATCTAAAGAACTGGAAAAAGTTTGATTGCTCATGGGTAGGTTAAGCTAAGATAATAAAAATGACCATTCTACCCAAATGAATTTACTTTTTTCGTGCCATACCTATCAAACTACCAAGAAACTTTTTTTATTGAATTAGGAAAAAAAGTATAACAAAATTCATTTGGAAGAATAAAAGACCAAAAATATTAAGGGAAATAATGAAAAAAATGAAGGAAGGTGGTCTAGCAGGATCACATCTTAAACTGTACTATAAAGCAATGGTCATCAAAACAATATGATACTGGCTAAGAGACAGAAGGGAGGATCAGTGTAAAAGATTTGGGGTAAATGATTTCAGCAAGACAGTCTCCTATAAACCCAATGAGCCCAGATTTTGGGACAAAAATCCACTATTTGACAAAAACTGCTGTGAAAATTGGAAAATTTTGGGAGAGATTAGTTTTATATCAACATCTCACACCCTATACCAAGTTAAATTCAGAGTGGGTGAATGACTTGAATATAAAGAAGGAAACTAAGAAAATTAGGCGAACACAGAATAGTATACTTGTCAGATCTCTGGGAAAGGAAAGATTTTAAAACCAAGCAAGAGTTAGAAAAAATTACAAAATGAAAAGTAAATAATTTTGATTACATTAAATTAAAAATTTTTATACAAACAAAACAAATGCAGCCAAAATTAGAAGGTAATCAACAAATTGGTAAAAAATTCTTTATAACAAAAAACTCTGACAAAGGTCTAATTACTCAAATATATAAGGAGCTAAATTAATTGTATGAAAAAATCAAGCCATTCCCCAATTGATAAATGGGCAAGAGACATGAACAATTTTCAGATAAAGAAATCAAAAGTATCAATAAGCACATGAGAAAGTGTTGTAAATCTCTTGTAATTAGAGAAATACAAATCAAAACAACTTTGAGATACAACCTCACACCTAGCAGATTGGCTAATATGACAGCAAAGGAAAGTGGTTAATGTTGGAGGGGACATGGCAAAATTGGGACATTGATACATTGCTGGCAGAGTTGTGAATTGATCTAAACATTCTAGATGGAAATTTGGAACTATGTCCAAAGGGCTTTAAAAGACTATCTGCCTTTTGATCCGGCCATACCACTTACTTGTAGAAAAATATTTATAGCCGCGCTCTTTGTGGTAGCAAAAAAATGGAAAACGAGGGTATGCCCTTCTAATGGGGAATGGCTGAAGAAATTGTGGTATCTGTTGGTGATGGAATACTACTGTGCTCAAAAGAATAATGAACTGGAGGAATTCCATGTGAACTGGAATGACCTCCAGGAATTGATGCAGAGTGAAAGGAGCAGAACCAGGAAAACCTCATACACAGAGAAAGATATACTGTGGCACAATTGAACGTAATGGGCTTTTCTACTAGCAGCAATGCAAGGATCCAGGACAATTCTGAGGGATTTATGTAAAAGAACACTGTCCACATTCAGAGGAAAAACTATGACAGTAGAAACAGAGACGAAAAACAACTGCTTGAACACATGGCTTGTTGCGGATATGATTTGGGATGTAGATTCTAAACAACCACCCCTCTGTAACTATCAACAATATGGAAATAGGTTTCAATTGATGACATGTGTAAAAAACAGTGGAAATGCACGTAGGCTGTGGGGGGTGAGGGTAGAGGGAGTTGGAGGGAAGAGTAAAAACATGAATCATGTAACCATGGAAAAATCTTTCATTACAAAATTTAAAAAATTAAAAAAAATAAGTTTGAACACAGAGGTTGAAGATGGAATGTCATATATGAGCAGCCATATTTATGTTTCAAACAAAATTTGTGGGATATACTAGGGTAAAAAATTATCTAAATTGTACATTTTCCTTTCCTACTATAAATGTCAGTGTCAAATCATGGTGAATATGTGACATTGTTCAGCTGGGTATGGTCTCCTAATTTATTTACATATATGTGCACACAAATATACACACATTTAATCATTAAATGTGATTTTTAAATAGTTGATAATTCTAACTTTTTTTGATCAAGGGACATTTGCTCTTGGGCAGCACATTGATTTTAAAACAAGACTGAAAAACTAGAGATTCAATAAAAGTGAGAGCAGGATGCTGATCATCTCATCATTACATTGTTGTTGTTTATGTTTGAAGGTACTTTTAAGAGGAATTAGTTCAATCCCAACACTTTACAGTTTGGAAAAAAACAGGTAATAAGTAACAGTACATTATATGACTTGACTGAGCTTTATTTCATAAACTATCAAAAAAGGCAACATTAAAATATTTAGCTGCCTATTGTCAGGAATAAACTGGTAGGTAACAAGAGATGCTGCATCTTCTTAAAGGTTCTTGTTTTTTTGCTGTTAAACCACTTAGTTATCAGTTGGATTTGAGATGAAGCCCTGAGTCACAGTTGGCCTAGAAAAATCATACAGAGTAACAACCCTTAGGAGACAGATTGTAAAAGCAAAAAAACCCTTTATTTAATAAGGTTTAAATGGTTTAAGGAAAGGTAAGGATAGGTAATAAAGGCTGAGGATAGAATAGATTCCCTAAATCTAACAGGGGTCTAAGCTTGTCTCAATTACCCTCTGATTCATGAGAATCTAATTCAGGAGAATTTGATTCATTCTTGGGTTTCCCCAAAGCCTTACCTACAACTCCTTTTCACTATTCTAAATCTCCAGGTCTACGTTAAATGCTCTATGCTAGTTATAATTCTTTTATATATCTTAAGTAACTGTCTCTTTAATTCTTTTAGCTCACTCCTCCAACTTCAGTTCTTTCTGGGCCAAGTCTGGGTCCTTGGCTTAGTCAGGTTTTGGCCTAGACAGGCTTCTGGTCAGGTAGATCTTACCAGACCTGCTCCACTCCACAGCCACTCACAGTGGGGAAAAAGAGAGGTCTCCTTCTTCTTATCCGTTAGTCTCCTTTTTCCAGCTATTCCCAAAGACTAAGTTATTAGACTTAAATAAGATTTGGATTTAGCAAGGTAAGGACAGGGTAAAACTGTTGGAAGGAATTTTGCCTAAAGCTCAGCTTAGAATATTGGAGAAAGCTTCCTGCAGGAGTTCTGAGGAGTTGATGTTATGGGATTCCAACTGTCAACTGGCATTCCTGGCTGTGTACCTAGCTTGAAGGAGACTAGAAACTTGGCTCTCTGGGGAAACCTGGAATCCTGAGTGACAGTTGGGAGAAGAGAAAAAGAGCATTTGGGAATCCTGAATCTGACTTTTCATGGTAACCATTTAACATCCAAAAAAACCACATCTTTTGGTTTCTACAATATCCGAGAAAGTACAGAATTGCTAGTATGGTGAGAAACATTAAAACAAGAAAACAATGTAAAAGTGGTATAATGAACAAGATGAAAGAATGTATAACTAGAAAAGAGATGTCTAGTTTAACAGCAGGAAGCAATAGATGATTCATTGTCAAGAAAAATTGAGGAAATCTCCCAGTTCATTAGATGAATTACATTGTGGCAAGCTTAAGGAAGAAAATGGATGACTGTTGAACATGATGGACCTGCAAAGGTGAGTTACATGAAAGAAATGCCCACATTAATGAGATTATAGCTCCATTGTACTACTGGAACTTTGCAGGAGTTTAGAGGCAATTATGTGGCATAGTAGAAAAGAGTACTGGGCTTTAATGAATCTTTAAAGATTCATAGGGCCTCATGAACAAGAGAATCATAGGCTAAGTCATAGAAAAGGTGAAATCTGGAAGGAATCCCTAAATGATGAACTCATAGATCCATCAAATATAATCAAAGACTGTGATTTATTTATCTATAATTATACATACTACATTTTAATGATTTATACCATGTAAGTCAACAAATATTTATTATATTCTTAATCTACTCAGAGCAATATGTTATAGCCTTGTGATAGGAAGTTGAAACAACAGGCAGTTTCTGCCTTGAAAAAGCTAACAATAAAAATAAGTAGATTAGGGCAAGGGCAGTGGAGACAGCCAGGCCTCCTTGATACCTACAAAAGATGTAGGAAGTTTCAAAAAATATAAAAACTTAGCATTGTCAAATAGCGAATTCTGCTTTTTCCCTCCTTGGAGATCTTTAAGTTGATTGGAAAGAGTGAGAATGTCTTATTTTTAATACTAATAACAACTAATCTCTATATTGTGACCTTATGAAATAGATGCTATTATTATCTCAATTGTATAAATAATGAAACTAATAAAAACAGAAGTTAAATAATTTCCCCAGTTTAATACAGTTATTAAGAATTTAGGCCAGATTTGACCTCAGATCTCCCTTACTAGAAGCCCAGCATCCTATCTACTGTGAAACAAGGCTGACAAAAATTTTGGCCACATCATTTACTACCTGACATGACTTTGAGTAAGTCACTTAAATTCTTTTGGCTGGATGCTTTTAATTTTAAAATGAAAAGGTTTAGGGGGCAGCTGGGTAGCTCAGTGGATTGAGAGCCAGGCCTAGAGACAGGAGGTCCTAGGTTCAAATATGACCTCAGACACTTCCCAGCTGTGTGACCCTGGGCAAGTCACTTGACCCCCATTACCCACCCTTATCAATCTTCCACCTATAAGTCAATACACAGAAGTTAAGGGTTTAAAATTAAAAAAAAAAGAAAAGAAAAGGTTTAATAATGTTAACCTTAAGATATCTTCCAGTTCTCAAGATCTATATATGTAGCTATGAGCTGTCATATCACCATCAAAATTGTTTATAATCATAGGTAGATAAATATCCCATATTTAGAAACCCATACATTTGTACATAAGTCTCTCTGTATGTAGGATATGTAGATAGCTTAGTGGATAGTGGGTCAAGTGTGAAGTCAGAAAGATTTTTCTTCCTGAGTTAAAATCTGGCTTCAAATATTTACTAGGTATGTGACCCTGGGCAAGGTACTTAACTCTGTTTGCCTCAGTTTTATAATCTATAAAATGAGCTGTAGAAGGAAATGGCAAACTATACCAGAATCTTTGCCAAGAGAACCCCAAAGGGATCAAGAAGAGACAGACACCACTGAAAGCCGATTAAATCACAACAATAAGGATTAATTACTGCCTTTAAAACACAAGATAAAGAAAACAAAGTTCTCTGATTCTGTCATCTTTACAAATACCTTCCAATGAATTAGTTATTTTATTTATTGTGCATGAAAAAAAATGATGCCATATATTTGTAAAGTTGCTCAAACTTGATTATTTCATATAGGTGTCTTCGTGAGAGTTTTTCCTCTCATTTTGTCAGAAGATGTTATCTGCCCTGTACTGTTCACAGGCCTTTGTTTCAAATAAGACACAACTCAGGTCTTAGGGACAGGTCTGTGATGATTTTGCTCATGGGTTTTCCATTTTGTGCATTCTTTAGTTATTCTGAGTTAATGACAAGAAGTGTAGAAGTAACAAAGTATAAAAGTTCCAACTAAATAAGTCTAATAAATTCCTGGAAATCCAGGTATTCTCTGATTTGTGAGTTTTTGGTAACAAGTTATCAGTAGGAAGGTGTTTGGGGAAAATATGTGTTCAGCTGAGGAGAAATCTGAAATAGGGAAACTGAATAGGAAGATTTTGCAATAATAGAGGTCAAAAAAGAAGGTCTTAATGAGGCATTTGGATAATGTGTATGGTGTTTTTGCTTAGTAATGATCAACAGTCATCATTGTTTTTAATTTCTGATTCCTTTATATTTGTGCAATTCATTTGAAATTTAGCCATGGGGGCCGGGGGGAGGGAGGGGAGCAGCTGAGTAGCTTAGTGGATTGAGAGTCAGGCCTAGATTTGGGAGGTCCTAGGTTCAAATCTGACCTCAGACGCTTCCCAGCTTTGTGACCCTGGGCAAGTCACTTGACCCCCATTGTCCACCCTTACCACTCTTGTGCCAATATATAGAAGTTAAGGGTTTAAAAAAAATGTAGCCACGGATAGATTAGCATTATTGCATCTAAACATGTCTCTTAAAAAGGAACAATTAATCAATAAATATTTATTAAACATCTATTATGTGCCAGATATTTTACTAAGCCTTCAAAAAAAAGAGGGAAAAGGAACTCATTTAGAATGCTTAGCAATATTGCAAAGTTTGACATCATCTGAAAGATATTATGTGCAAACATGAATATTTGAAGGCCATTACTAGGTATTGGGAATCCCCTTTCCATTTGATTATTATACTATAACCTATTTTTCACCTTCTTTTTCACTGATAAACATCTTTGACATCTGTCGCCTTTTATTCTTATCTTAGCTTTATCTTAATATTTAGAGGATAATCAGACAATATTTTCTCAGTTACTATAGCCTTGAAGAAATATAACAGCTTATCATAAGCCTGTGGATACTTTTGTGTAGAAGAATCTGAAAATGACCTTTTTTTCTTTACTTTACAATGGGTTGCTTTTTTGTAGTTAAAAATAAGGAGCAGGACTTTTATTCTTTTCAGTTCTGAGCCAGTTCTGCCACTGAAAGATGTGGTCTTCCCCAAAATATTATTTGTGAAAATATTCCAATTCTTTTGTGTCTTCTTCAAGGATGCTCTTGATATGTATATAGATTATTCTCAATAAGATTCCAAAGTGGTAGGAAAAGGAGGCATATAGGATATTTAGTATTGATCTATTGTTAGTCCCATTCTCTAGTGTTTAGGATAAATATTGGGAAAGACAATGGACCTGTGATTTCACTGGTACATGGTAGTCTATGTGAGATTCATATTGCAGAGAAGTGAAGGACAACTTTAAATCTAGGTCTTCCTGGCACTAAGGCCAGCTCTCTACTTAATACATTATACTGGCTGTTTTATGTGAGTGTCAAGTTCTAAAAACCCCCTGAGATAGTTGGTCACATTTCAGGTATTTTTCATTTTACGTATGAGGAAACTGAGATCAAGATAAGCTAAATAACATGTTCAAGGTCATAAAGTAAAAATTATCTAAGATGAGATGTGATCAAATACACTACTCTATGTGCTATGCCACCCTTAGTATGTTCGTTTTATCTTATAGCTTAATTGCCAGGCTTAATCCCTTAACTTTTACCCTCCCCCCTGTTTGAAAAAGGAATACCATGCATGATCTTCTGCCATTCTCTTCTGTAAGATTCTAAATATTCTGTTATTTCTCAAAAGTGTCGTAGTATCTAGTGTGTGAAAGTTGATTTTTAAGGGACCACTTACATACTATACTCAAAAGTAGCCTTCTTGACCAGTAACAGTTGAAGATAAAGATTTCCAGTGTAAAAATCCATCTGCCCTTGGGAACAGGAGGATTAAGAGAACACAGGAAAATGGCACTCTTTTAAGATTAAATGCTTCCCTAATTAGATTAGTCTTTTCTAGGGTGTCAAGAATTTGGTATCAGACTTCACCACAAGATGGCGAATAGCTGCATTCTGAAAATATTAAAGGATCCAAAATACAATTCTAATATTCATGTGATACAAATGTGATTTGCTCAAATATATCTGATTCAATCAGAGGGGAAGTGACTACAATTATTTATATTTATGGAAGATAAAGAGGATTTTCTATGTTTAAGATAGCATGTCCTTGAAGAGTTCAAATCTTAAAAAATAAGATGTATGTTTTTAGCTTAGTATATCACACTTCTTTAGTGTTTTTCAGTCTTTTAATGTATTTTCTTTAAGATAACTATATGTTCTCACAGATTTGTGGGGAAAGTGCTATCATGAGCTAAGTTATTTTATTATTATCATCATTTTTGTAATAATTTTATTATTATAAAATATTATATTATTAAATCATTGTTGTATTTATCTAGCTTTGAAAATTTTCAGATGTCTGAGGATGTGAATGACTTTGTGGTTGTGATTGTTTAGTAGTATCCTACTCTTTGAGACTCTGTCTGCAGTAGCACATCAGTACTCTCCATAGGATTTTCTTAGCAGATATTGGAGTGGCCTGTCATTTTTTTTTCAGTAGGAAAATAGCAAAGAAGTAAATAATTATGAGATTTCTAATTACTATTAATTAGAAATTAGATGAAATTACCAAAAATGATTTCAATGAAGTATAAAAACTAATTGGAACTAAAAGACTACATCTGGATACCATAAGAAGCTACTCAGAGAATGTAATTGCCCTTATTGGGATTATCCAAAATAGTTAAAGACTCTCAGCTACCTGAAATAGTTATTAACCTAATCTTGTGGTAAATTAATGAGGACTACATCTTTAGCCATTCCTAATAGTCACTGCCATTGATATTATTAGAATGTTCCTAACATTATATCTTGTTTATCTCGATCTTGTAGAATTAAAAGCCCTTGAACCTAGTAAGAGGAAACCAAAACAAAAGGTCAAGAATATCAAATGAATTCATGAAAAAAAATATAAAGAAATATAGTCTAGCAATACAAGATTTTGAACTACATCATGAATCCATAATTGTTAAAACTGTCTTGTACTGGCTAAGAAATAGAAAAGTGTATCAGTGGAGAACAAATATACAGCAAACAGTTATAAAAGATTATAAAAATCATGGGTTTGACAAATATAAAGATACAAGTTTTGGAAATAAGAATTCACTATTTGATAAAAAATGCTAGGAAAACTGGGAAAGATATGTGGCAGAAATATAGATACATACCAGTATGTTACAACATTTACCAAAATAAGATGAAAATGGCTGAATGACCTAGGTATAAAGGGAGTTATAAGCAAATTAGAAGAACAGGAAACATTACCTATCAGATTTATGAAAAGGAAAATAATTTCTCATTAAGGAAGAGATAGAAAGCATTGTGAGATATAAAATTGATAATTCTGAATACTTTAAATTGAATGTTTTACTCAAATGAAACTAATATAGAGATGATTAGAAGAAAAGAAGTAAAGTGGGAAGAAAATATAGATGGTTTCTTGGAAAGAGGTCTCATATTGCAAATATATAGAGAACATTTAAAAATATTTAAGAATATGAGCCATTCTCTAATTGATAAATGGCTAAAAGCTAAGAAGAGATAGTTTTTAGATGAAGAAAACAAAGCTGTACATGACTATATGAAAAAATGCTCTAAATCATTATTGGAGAAAATAACTAAGTTATCATCTCATACCTATCAAGTTGGCTAAAATGATACAAGAGCAAAAGCACTAATGTTGGATGATGTGGGGAAAGAGGGAAGCTACTACTCTTGGTGAAACTGTGAACTGATCCAATCATTTTGTTTTATTATCTTTTTATTTTAATAACAAATTTCCTCATAACTTTTCTGAAATTATTTGATCCAAATGTCTCCCTCCCTTCTCATCAGAAAGAGAACTGATTAATAAAAATATGTAAGACATTATATGTACACACTCATATATATTATATTTTTGTCAAATGATGTCTTTCTAATGGGGGGAGAGAGTTAAACTAGGTATTTAAATGAAAAGAAGAAAGTTGTTGGGGTTTTCCTCCTTAAGGAAAAGAAATTATTAAAACTCAGTCTGAAGTTACCAACTATGGTGAGGTTTGAAAATTAATACAAGTGGCTGAAGGCTTATCTTATTTTAATAATTTCACTTAAATACTAAATTCTAGAACAATTTTGGAAATTTTGTCCCTTAGGCAGTGAATATCCAAGTAGAGTTTTAAACAACTTTGTGGCATATTCCTTGTAATTGAATAAATAAAAGAATGTAGTTTAAAAACAACAGAAACATGGAAGGAAGAATTATTTCCCTTCCTATCTAGCAACAGTAAGGATGAATCCTTGTTTTGGTTTTCTCTTACTAAGTTCAAGGGCTCTAAATTGTACAAGACTAAGATAACCAATGTTATGAATATTCTAATTAATCTAAATGGTCCTGACTATTAGGTGGTAATACTGGTAGAGAGTAGTGTGCCCAATAATTGGAACTAAAAGACTCAATTTGGAAACCATGAGAAGTCACAAAGAGAATGTAATTGCTTTTATTGGGATTATTCAAAATAGTTAAAGGCTCTCACTACCTGAGATAGTTATTAAGCTAATCTCATGGTAGATAAATAAGGGCTACATCTTTAGCCATTCCTTAGGCATATATGCCCTTGGATTTTAAGCATTTTTCAAAATCAGCAAAGAAGAGATAATATTTCAATAATTATTATATTATTTTTGTTTATAATTAATAGTAATGAAATCCTCATGGCCAGATGGATTCACAAGTGAATTCTATCAAACATTCAAAGAACAACTAATGCCAATATTATAAAAACTCTTTGACAATATAAGTAAAGAAGGAGTTTTACCAAATTATGGCACAAATATGGTACTGATTCCAAAACCAAGCAGACTGAAAACAGAGAAAGAAAATTATGGACCAATCTCCTTAATGAACATATATGCAAAAATCTTAAACAGAATACTAGCAAAAAGACTCCAGCAAGTTATCACGAGGGCCATTCACTATGGTCAGGTAGGATTTATACAAAGAATACAAAGATGGTTTAATATTAGAAAACTATCCATATAATTGACCATATCAACAACCAAACCAAGAGAAATCACATGATTATCTCAATGGATGCAGAAAAAGCCTTTGACAAAATACAACACTCATTGTATTATAACATCCTATTGAAAAACATTAGAAAGTATAGAGAAAGATAGGTCTTTCTTGAAAATAATAAACAGTATATATTTGAAACCATCAGCAAGCACCATCTGCAATGGTGATAAATAAGAAGCATTCCCAATAATATCAGGAGTGAAGCAAGGACGCCCACTATCACGTCTATTATTTAACATTGTAGTAGAAATGTTAGCAGTACCAATTAGAGAAGAAAAAGGAATTGAGATTAAATTAGGCAAAGAGGAGACTAAACTCTCATTCTTTGCAGATGATAAGATGGTCTACTTAATGAATCGTAGAGAATCAACTAAAAAGTTAGTGGAAATAATCTACAACTTTAGCAAAGTTGCAGGATACAAAATAAACCCATGTAAACCATCATTTCTATATATTTCCAACACAACTCAGCAGCAAGAGTTAGAAAGAGAATTCCATTTAAAAAATCACGTACATAATATAAAACATTTTGGAATCTACATTCCAAGACAAACAAAGGAATTATATGAACACAACACAAAACACTTTCCATACAATTAAAACAAGATCTAAATAATTGGAAAAACACAAATTGCTCATAGGTAAAACAAGCTAATGTATTAAAAATGACAATCCTACCCAAATTACTTTACTTACTTAGTGCCATACCTATCAAACTACCAAGAAACTTTTTTTGCTGACTGAAAAAAAAATTATAACAAAATTTATTTGGGAGAACAAAAGATCAAGAATATCCAGGGAACTAATGAAAAAAATGTGAAGGATGGGGGACTAGCTACCAAGTCTTCAACTGTACAGTGATCATCAAAACAATATGCTGCTGACTAAGAGACAGAAGGGAGGATCAATAGAATAGACTTGGGGTAAATGACCTCAGCAAGACAGTGTATAAGAAACTCAGAGATCCCAGCTTTCAGGGAAAAACCCACTATTTGACAAAAACTGCTGGGAAAATTGGAAAACAGTATAGGAGAGATTAGGTTTAGATCAATGTCTCACACCACACACCAAAGTAAATTCAGAATGGGTGAAAGACTTAAATATAAAGAAGGAAATTATAAGTAAATTATGTGAACATAGAATAGTATGTCTGTCAGAAAAGAGATATTTTAAGACCATGTAAGAAATAGAGAATATTACAAAATGTAAAATGAAAAAAATTTATTCAATTAAATTAAAAAGAGTTTGTACAAATTAAACAAATGCAACCAAAATTAGAAGGCAAGCAACAAATTGGGGAATAATCATTATAACAAAAACCTCTGAAAAAGGTCTAATTACTCAAATTTACAAGGAGCTAACTCAATTTTAAAATCAAGCCATCCCCAATTTAAAAATGGGCAAAGAATATGGATAGGCAATTTTCAGATAAAGAAAACAAAACTATATAAATAAGTACATAAAATTGTCTTCTGAATTTCTTATAATTAGAGAATGCAAATGAAAACAATTCTAAGGCACCACCTCACACCTAGCAGATTGGCTAACATGACAGCAAATGAAATTAATCAATGTTGGAGTGGACACTAATGCATTGCTGGTGGAGTTGTGAATTGATCCAACCATTCTGGAAGGCAATTTGTAACTATGCCCAAAGGGTTTTTTTTAAACCCTTGTACTTCGGTGTATTGTCTCATAGGTGGAAGATTGGTAAGGGTGGGCAATGGGGGTCAAGTGACTTGCCCAGGGTCACACAGCTGGGAAGTGGCTGAGGCCGGGTTTGAACCTAGGACCTCCTGTCTCTAGGCCTGACTCTCACTCCACTGAGCTACCCAGCTTCCCCTGCCCAAAGGGTTTTAAAACACTACTTACCCTTTGATCCAGCCATACCACTGCTGGGTTTGTACCCCAGAGAGATCATAGGGAACAATACGTGTACAAAAATATTTA
This sequence comes from Gracilinanus agilis, assembly GCF_016433145.1. Taxonomy (NCBI): domain Eukaryota; kingdom Metazoa; phylum Chordata; class Mammalia; order Didelphimorphia; family Didelphidae; genus Gracilinanus; species Gracilinanus agilis. The sequence continues at coordinate 127,383,999 of NC_058131.1, read as the reverse complement.
TAGCAATGCTCTTTGTGGTAGCAAAAAGTTGGAAATGAGGGGATGCCCTTTGACTGGCAGTGCATATTTGGCCCTGAGGAGAGAGCTGGAGGAGAGAGTCACCTGCTCATAGACTTAGACTCTCTTCCCCTCTATCATAACATTCATTGACTGGCTCTCCAAATTCTTATACTGGAGAATGGCTGAACAAGTTGTGATAACAGTTGGTGATAGAATACTACATAATACACTGGATAAATTCCATGTGAAGTGGAACAAGCTCCAGGAATTGATGAAAAGTGAAAGGAGCAGAACCAGGAGAACATTGTACTTAGGGACTGATACACTGTGGCACAATTGAATGTAATGGACTTCTCTACTAGCAGTGCAATGATCCAGGACAATTCTGAGGGACTTAGGAGAAAGAATGCTGTCCACACACAGAAAAAGAACTGTGGGAGTAGAAACAAAGAAGAAAAACAGCTACTTGATCACATGGTTCGATGGGGATATGATGGGGGAAATGGATTCTAATTGATTACTCTATTACAAATATTAATATATGGAAATAGGTTTTGATCAGTAACACATGTAAAACCCAGAAGAATTGCTCATTGGCTATGGGAGGAGGGTGAGAGAAGAGGAGGGAAAGAACATGAATCATGTAACCATAGAAAAAAATCCTGAAGTAATTAATTGATTAATTAAATTTTAATAAAGAAAAAATCAAATTAACAAAAAATAATAATAATGACTAGATTTTTGGTACTTTGTGGTATATTAGTATTATCAAGTCATTTATATGTTGCTTCAGAGTTTGTAAAAAAGTACTTCATATACTTAAATATCTTGAGCTTTAGAACAACCATGTGGACAAGGTAGCTATTAAGACTAGATAGTTGATGGTATAAAAAGACATATAATCCTTAATATCTTTCTATAGTGGATGAGTAATTTTGTTTCATTATAAATGGATACATGTAAAGTAAATATTTGTTTGTGATAAGCTTTAGGGATTTAAATGTTGGGTAGGAGAAATAATAAATCTATCTATGGGTAATATCTGTACGAGTTGTAATAAAATTTTGCCATTTTATAAAAAATAATTTCCATATATGTTATATAAAGGACTATAAGGAGATTTTAAATCTTTAGGAAAGGCATTATAATATTGGTATTAGCAATTTAAACATTTTATTTGTAGATATTGAATGAGAGAAAATAAATTGATCAATGTTTCCAATGAAAACATTTGTCTAAAGAACTATTTCTTACTCTTGTCAGTATTCTATTATTATTGCTACCAAACTTCTGACTACTTGGATAAAGGTTTTTATTTCCAAGGAAACTACTGACATCAATGGAATTTAATGAATATATAAAGGAATTATGGCTTATAATTTACGTGTGAAAAAATGTATAACTCTACCTTTGAAAGCAAATGGGAGGGAAAATCCATAAATTTAAATTTAGTAACTTTTGAATTTATTGTTATATTTGCCACATATATATGTGTGTGTGTGTATGCTTCTGTATAATCATCCTCTGATTTTGAATAACAAAGACTTGATAAGCTCATAGTCACATAGATAATAAAATCAGTAATCAATTTTTATTATGGTTTAATGTCTGTTAAAGATAATTTTCTGGGGCAGCTGGGTAGCTCAGTGGAGTGAGAGTCAGGCCTAGAGACAGGAGGTCCTAGGTTCAAACCCGGCCTCAGCCACTTCCCAGCTGGGTAACCCTGGGCCGGTCACTTGATCCCCATTGCCCACCCTTACCACTCTTCCACCTATGAGACAATACACCGAAAGTACAAGGGTTTAAAAAAAAAAAAGATAATTTTCTTCTTCCTAGTCCATCAAAAATTAGCACACAATTTTATGGCTTCTTTTTCACAAAATGAAGACAGATAGAAAATCATTTATTAACTATTTGTTATGTGAAATCTAAACTTTTTCATTGCTTATACTGAATTATGGTTGAGAATTAGCTTTATATTTATGACGCAATTTGTTTTTTCTTTTCCTAAGTAAATTTCTCAAGTAAACATTTGAAATAATTTTACTTAAGATGAAAATAATTTGACAGCCATATCTAGGAAACTATTGGTTATCTAAGAAACTAAAGAACAGTGGGGTGGATATTTTTAAAGGGTTTAATACAATTATCAATATTATTTGTATTTAAAACTGATTTAGGAGCTTAGGGGAAAAATTGGCATGCTATTCATGATTTTTAACTAATATTAAAAGAATCTTGAGTAATTTTGTATAACTGACAAATGATGATGGTGAGGCTGGTCCACAAAACACCTGTGTGACTTTGGGTAACTCATTTAACTTTTCTTACCTTCTGGTTCTTCAAGTATAAAATTGGGGAGTTGAACTATATGGCCTCTGAGATCCCTTCTCAAACTACATCTATGATTTTATGATTCATTTGGGACTTCTTTTTAACTCTCATTTGTTTGATATCTGACTGTAGGTGATAATATTGTTTAATATCTTCTTCACTAAGTGCGGTCAACTCCAATTTTTTATACCTTAGCAATGAAAAATTTTATTAGATATGATGTCATTTAATTTTTCAATCCAGAATCAATATTGAAATAATATAATAGAAGCTTGAATTTTTGATTACCTAACCTGTTAGGCATATGGCCCAGTCTTTGCTGAGTCCACACTATTCTAACAATAGCAGAAATTTGTGATCTTTTATATTAATCTCAATGCCCTGGGTCTGTTTTCTCATTAATAAAATGGGGGAACTACATTTGAAGGAATCTCAGAGTTGTACCTTCTCTAACATTCTGATTCTATGAGTCCTAAGAGAAGGTATAGTATAATGCCTTCCAAGAGCATCGACTTAAATCTTATTTCTACTGTATTCTAGATCTGTGATTCTTTGCAAGTCACTTCAATTAATCTAATTCAACTTTATAATACAATAGTGTTGTTTTTACTGAGATCTCAGTCCAGTGAAATACCTAAATCATTTGCAGCTTAACTTTTGGCTAGCCTTACCTCTTCCTGAAAATAATGCATTGGTTTTTTGAAGGTAAATATAATATTTTGCATTTATAGCTCTTACCTTACTCAACTCATTGTTATAGCATATCAAGATCTTTTTTACACTCTAATTATCAGGGAATGTGTTAGCTAACCTTCCTACTTTGTGTCATTTTTAAATTTGGAAGGTATTCTATTTATGAACCTTTTTGATTAATCAAATATTTATTAGGTGCTTACTATGTACCAGACATTGTGCTAAGTGATACTGAAATAAGTCAGTATTAGTAAAAGTCATTCCCCACCTAATGGAGGTCACATTATAACTGATAACACAACATGTATATAACTAGACACATGTATAATAATACAGAATAGATGGAATTTAATCTCAGAGGAGATAGCACTAGCATCTTCAGGGACCAGAGCCTAGGAAGATGCTCTTGCAGATGATGGGAATTGAAGGAAGCCAGGGAGGCTGCATGGCTGACATTTAAAGAACATTCCAAGCATATGGAGAGCCAGTGAAAAGACACAGAATTGATACATGGACTAGTACTATATGTCAATTACATCAAGAAGAAATACATAGAGGGTAGTAAGATACAAGAAGATTGGGTAAATGGGAAGGAACAAGGTGGTGGAGAGCTTTTCTGCATGTAATAGTCACTGTAGTTAACTGAGTAGGGATACATGGTTATTCACATTAGTGTAAGGGCTGAGCTTTTTTTAAAAAAAAGATTTTAGCATTTAAGAGCAGAATGGATTAGAAAGTAGAAAGACTTGAGTCAGGGAACCACAAGGGTATTTTAATAGTCTAGGCAAGAGGTAATAAAGCCCTAAATTATTCCAAATATGTGATAACCCTACTTATAGATGCCAGAAAGTTGTCAGTGGCTTGTCACAGCAGATTTTGATCTCTTCCAGATCATCCACTCCGAATTTAATCTCTTTTATTTTTCTTTTATGTTTCTGTTTCTTTAGCTGAAGTGATCCACCTCCTACTCTGGGCTTTCTTCTATAGTGTGCCATAATGACACTGCTGTTCTCATTCAAGATTCTCCTAAGCCTCTACTTTATGCAAATACCCTTTCCAGCATAAATATTTAGAATGAGGATACAAGTCTTTTTTTAGTTTTTTGTACTTTCCAAATATTTTTAAATTTCAGAACTATTATTTTTTACTAGTAAGTCGAGGTAAAAAAACAATTTATCCCAACACAAGTCATAAAGGTACAGTTTAAACAAATAAATTTTGAAATTGGAGAATAAGCAAAAGTATAATCCATCACTATTTGGCTTGCCCTTCTAGGAGCTTAAAACTTATTCTGAATGACAACCAAGAATAAGTACATTTGCTTTTCATTTTTTAGTTTGACTTAGAAGATGGATAGATTTTTGTTTATTCTTCATTTCCAAAATCCAAGTTTAAATAGTTTCTTGATGTCTGGTGTGCAGATAAAAAGCAAACCAAATTGAAAGGCAATCTTTAAAGAGTGATTCTACAGTGATAGAAGGCTGATAGATGTACCTATAATGTGTCCTCTATCACTTAGTTGTAAATTTTGAGCTTTGAAAAGTCATAGTTATACAAGTCCAATGATATTCAAAAAGACTTAGAAAGTTCAAATATAAGTGTTTTTTATTATGTACCACTAATGGCTTATAGGTAAAAAGAATTTGTTAGCTAAGTAACAATCAGCTTGTCTGAAGATAATTTATGAATTTTTAAATTATCTTCCCCTTTTGGGACTACATTAGGGCTTCAGTAGTTAGCTGGTTTTAATGTTTATACTAACAAAACATAAAGAGTTTAGTAAATTGAGTGTTGAAGGCAGCCCCGGGTAGAAGTTTTCTAAGAGGAAAGATGAATATATTAGCAAAACATTCCATATCCCTGTGCCATTCATCAAGAATCATTCACGATTAATAAAGCATTTAATGGATAATTGTGATAGTTATGATGCTGGTTATTATAATAAAGGCAGGCAAATACAGATGGAAAGGATTCTACAATGGGTGGTACCAAAAAGGCTTGATTGATTCCTATTGTTCCTCAATCCAAGAACATGTCTGAATTGTTCAGAGGGTACAGAAAGTTATATTTAATTACAACTTCATTTTTCATTATTCAAAGTTAGTGCCCTGTTAGCAATATAAAAGAAATGAAATGAATCTTATATTCATATAATCAATAAATCAATAAAATGACAAACTAAGTACAATGTGACTTGGACAAGTTTTTTTCAAAGAAAAGAAATCATCACTTTAGTAAAATGTTAATATTTATCATATTTTGATAGCTATGCAAAATAAAATAAAAACTAGATATCATTGAGTCATTACTAAGGAATTCCATTTGAAAATTCTTATATGATGTGAAAATGAACATTAGAATAACCAAAAGACTATTACTGACAAGGGAATCTGAGAGAAATACTTATTTTTTATATGTACTTAAACACGGAGGGATAATTCTGAAAACTTTCTCTAGGCAATTCTTTAATAGCTTTCAGGAGTAAAGAGGGTAGCTGAGTATTTTCTTTAGGTAGAATTTGCCTACACCTATTATTTACAAATCCTCTAAAAGCACTATATTGTTCTTTAATCATTTTTTGTCTTATCTGACCCTTCTTGACTCCTTTGGGTGTCTTAATGGTACAAATACTGGAATGATTTGCTTTTTCCTTCTTCATCTCATTTTAGAGATGAGAAAACTCAAACAGGGGTTAAGGGACTTGGCCAGTATCATACAGTGAGTGTCTGTGACCAAATTTGAACTCACCTCTTCCTGACTCCAGACTCAGTAATCTTCCCACTGCCCCTCATAACTACTCATAAAAGGGCTCTCTTGCCTTCTATCTTTGCTATTCATCTTTACATAGCAAAAATCAGCTTTGCTGTCAAGTAAATACTGATAACAGGAAAAAAAAGAATGAGTTGAAATGTCAATGTGTTTCAGTTAAAGCACATAAAAGATAGTAAAAATTAAATGATAAAGATGCCTTCTTATCAATATTGTCAAAGTAAGATGTATTTGATCTAATTGTTACTATCTTCAGAAATAGCATTTGATATGAATATCCTATTACTTATGAGTATACCTGGGCTTTGCTAACATAATTTATATAGGTTAGCATCTTAGTGAAATGCATTAGTTCATCAATAAAATATTTAAAGGGTTTCTGGACTTAAAAAAAAAGGAATGTGTTGTAAATGTTTCTTGCCTACAGTGTGGTGGTTCTAAAATAGAAACAACCAGAATTCAATCAAATTAATACATACAAATAGCAAAATCATTATTAATTTGAAGCTAACATCTTATCTCTTGTTCCCACCTCCATTCATGGAGACAGCTTTACTATAAGATATTTGGGTTACTGTATTTTTTTCATCATGTCTGAAGTTTATTTCACTTAACATGCCGGAGGCACAGAAAAGCAGCACAGGGGAAAGTGAAAATGATCTCATTTCTAAGTTAATCACTGAGAAATAGCAGATAAGTTTTGAATTTTTAAGCTTAACCCATTTTTAATGACAAAACACTTGAAAAAGGAATTTTATTAGTGTGGTGGTAATCCAAGTTGTGGAAATTCCCTCTACCAACTCAACTCAGAACTTGCACGGCAACTTATAGAATTTCCTAGAGCAAAAAAGCTAAATGGCTTGCTCATGGTCACAACATAGGCAATATGTGTCAGAGTTGAGACATGACCCAAGTTTTCCTAGATGTGAGGCTAGACTTCTTTCCACTTTCCCACATTGTTTCTTGGGAGAGAAAAATGCTCAACATTTGGCCATAATTTCACACAATATCTTAGGTAAATAGTTGATACAGTGTCTGGCAAATCATAAAAAAAAACCTTCTTACCTTTGGGGCTCTGGCATGTTTCCCACATCTGGCATCCTTGACAAGGCTGAGATCTAAGAGTTCAGTCTCCTGCAAGACAAAAGAGCAATTTGTAAACATCCTCAGAGGGGGAAAACTGTTTCAATACTTTTTTAAAATATTGTCTTCATCAACTAGCTGTATATAGATGGTTTTGTTTTCTGAGTATGCGTTTTCTTTTAGTCTTTTTCCTTTCTTATATAAGACTACAGGTAAACCAACAAAACTCAAAACTGATGAACTGTTTAGATTGTGTTGAAGGTTAATTCAAAACCTTTTTTTCTATATAAAATCCACTGTTGAAGTCTCATATATATGGCCCACCAATTACCACTTTATTGAAAAAATCCAGTGATTTTTTCCATACCACCTTCCTTACCTTTTGGAAACATGTAAGCTTTAAGTAAGGAGCTGATTACTCTCTACTTTTAGCTATTCTTTCCTTCTTGGGTTCCCCATATTTTACCCTTATCCCCTCACCTTTTTTCTATTTATATACTTTTTGGCTATAGACCCCATTGATGCTCTCTACTATCACCTCAGTGCAAATGATTGCAGAATTATAAATAACCCTGATCTCTCTCAAACTCTAAAACCTCACAATAACCCTGGAAATAAATTACAATTTCTATCCCCATATTTGAGGCAAGAAAACTGAAGTATACCAAGATAAAGTAATTTGCTAAAGGTTACATAGCCAATAAGTATTTCAAACTGAATTTGAATTCAAGTCTTCTCGACTCCAGGTCCAGCATTTTGACCACTGTGCCACCTAATGAATCTATTTTTTTAATTACTACTTGGGATGGATATTTGGACCTAAACTAAACACATTCAAAACAGATATTATTTTTTTTCTTTTAAATGCTCTTCCTTCTTTGTACTTCACTATTTATATCAGTAATATCAACATTTACTCAGTCTTCCACATTCTGAATCTTGGAGGTGACCCTGACTCTTGCTCTATTTCAAATGGCCAAAATCCAAATGGCATTACCTTCATAGTATATTTATTGCCATCCTCTCCTTTCTATCTCCACTGTCACTACACTAATCTAGCCTATCTTTATCTAATCTATTATGCCAGCTACCTAACCAGTTTTCCTATTTCTTTTCCCTTCCCTCTCTGAATTATCCCTCAACATCTCTGCTACAGTAATCTTCCTACCATGAATATCTGGGCATGACACTGCCCTACTCAAAACCTCTCAATGGCTCCATATTATTTATCAGTCAATTAGTTCACCTACTATGTGCCAGGAATGTTGCTGTTAGAATACAAGGAAACTCAAAAGATATTTCTTGCCCTTGGGGAGCTATAATGGGAGAGTGAAGAAGGAAACAAATGTGTATAAGCACACTATCTTTGAAAGAAATATGAAATCATTAATATAGAGAAAGCCCTAAAATTAAGGATTGAAAAAATCTTCCTGTAGAAGATACAATTTTAGTTGATTTTTGAAGGGATCCAGTGATGCAAAGAAGCAGATACGAGGAAGGAGAACGTTTCATGCATTAAAGACAGCCAGAAAAAATGGAATTCAAACTACTTTTTAGCCCTGACATTAAAGGCAATTATCTTATGCCATTAAACATGTCATCTAGCCATATTTTCACTGGCTGTATACATGCCTAAATTCCAGTCAGTCTGTACTACTTTACATACATATATATATATATATGTATATATATATATA
>NC_058131.1:127344114-127375067 GCF_016433145.1 Gracilinanus agilis | reverse complement strand
ATATATATATATATATATATATATATATATATATATATATATATACACACACACACATACACACACAGACACACACAGACACATAATGCTCTTTGACCTCTAAGCCTTTCCTTTATGCCAGAAATAGCCTTCCCTTATAAATCTATTGAAATCCTATCCTTTAACTCCATGCTCAAATTTCATTTTCCCAGTACATTTTCCATAATATTTCCCTTACTATTCAACAAACAGCTATGTTCTAGGTATCATACAATATAAAGATAATACCCCATGTGTTGACCACAGAACTATTGTGATGGAAAATTCTTCACAAACTATACAATATAAATATCAGCCATTATTTGTAACTAGGATATGGTATTCCCAAAAAGTCACACATTCACTTGAAATATAAAAATTTTCCCACTTACATGCTTATTTTTACAAATTTTATAGCAATTCTTACTGAAGTAAAACTCATTGATTTAAAAATTGAAGGATTAGAAGTAACTTGTTCCTAAAGTCTAATAATCATTTGGACTTTCAAAAGGATGTATGACAGTGACATTCCCTGAAGTTTCTAGGATAGAAAGAGAAATAACCAAATGAAGCAATTCCTACTTTCAGAGAACTTATGTTTTATCAATTCTTTATATCTTTTATTTTACTGAGCATATACTATTTTGCCATGGAGAAGTATTGTAATAATTTTTGGTAACAAAGGAAATATAGAAAAAGAACTAAATATATAATGATGTCATTTTAGCCTTTTTCAAGTATAAAAGACAACAAATAAATTCATAAAGTATTCATAAGCTAGGAACTTCTGATAAGTTTTTTTCTATTATCTTGTTAATTATAACTTCAAGAATCAATATCACTATACTAGTTTGTTGTGACAAATAGGCTTCCTAAATTCCTATATCTATATAGTAACCTTGATTCTAAACTTCAAGGTTATCCAACTTCCCATATTCCAAGTCTATACTTACTAAGTAACATTCTGGTATTAATATGGATTCTTAAGGGAAATTCACTCCCCAAATCAGAGAGTTTAGATAAACCAAAACTAATATTCTAGTTTATGTGGTTCTCTTATTTTTCCATATCAATGAATAAATTAGCATTCAGAATGCTAATTCTGCTACTAGATTTTGGCCCCCTTGAATAAGGCCCTTGAGCTTTTTACTTCTATGTTGACCTGATAAAAAGTGGTCTTGAGCTAGCACAGCTGAGGATATGACCCTGGACCAGAGGTGAGTGATGACCCTACTTATGCAGATTTTGCCTGAAAGTACTGGTCTCTTTATACCACCAAAAGACAGTAAAATATATATAGTAAATTTTACAGAGAATGATAATTCAAATGACCAGTATATTACCTATCAATTAGGAGCTAAGTTTTGCAGTGACTGTTAAAGATAATTCATATGAACTGAACCAGCATTACAGCATCCAAAAACTTCTGTTTTACTTCCTTTTTTAACAGAGACAAATGATTAATTATGCTTGAAGGACCCTAGAATTTGGGAGAGCTATTATATAAACATTATTTTGTGAAAATCATGAGGAAGAAACTGAAAACCCACTTTAGGGCATTATAGGACAGCTCTCCCAAAGAAGGTATTGTGGAATGGAAAAGATACAAGTAGGGAAGCTATTTTCACAGTCTGTGTGTAGGAGATGAAACTATTCTGCCCCAAATAAATTTGCACATAATAGATCTTCCTGTATGATTTGCCCACAGCTGTCTTTCACCACATGGAGAGGAGAGTTGGGCATAATGTTCCAAATAATACAACCATTTCTATTCAGATTTTCAAACAATTCTTCTGTATTTTAATTTTGATTCTCTCGGTCTAGCAATGCATTTGCACTCTGACTGTGAAAAAGCTGTGAAGAGGCTTTCTTAACCTTTAAAAATCTGTCCATTTTGAGTCATTCTATTTCTGTCAAAGCCACCAAAATCCTTCCAAGCAGTTCATAATCTCAATGTCATCCTTAATTCCTCTTCCCATTCTCTCACCCTCCTATTTAAACATTGTCAAGCAAGTTAATTCTCTCTCTACAACAACTATAGAATTCATTCTTCTCCACTCATATGATTACCACAACAGCTCAAGCCATCACTACCTTTTGCCTGGGGCATTACAACAGCTTCCTAACTGATATGTCTGCCTCAAATCTTTCTTCTCTTCTTCCATATAGTTACCAAAGTGATTTTCCCAAAGCATGGGTCTGAACAGTCAGTCCTCCAATGAGTAAAGTCTAATGGCTCCCTATTATCTCAAGGATTAAATAAAAAATCTTTCAGTTTTGCATTTAAACTTCTTTAAAATGAGAATTCAATCTACCTTTCCAGTCATATATTAATCCATTTATATATGCTTTAGTCCAGCTAAATTAGATCTTACTGATTTTCCCTACTTGTAACATTCCATCTCTCATTTTTCCACCTTTAAATATATTGTCCTCTATACCCAGAATGCATTCTCACCTCACTCCCCCTTATTTGAATCCCCGATTCTATTATAGTTTGTTCAAATGCCATATCTCATGTAAGGTCTTTCCTGCTTCCCCAGCTGCTATAGTATCTCACACTTTCAAATTACTTTATATTTACTTTGCATACATTTATATGTATATCCTATCTTTCTCTGTAGGATATAAGTTTCTTTAGGGCAAGGACTATTTTTTTTCTTCTATACCTCATTACCTGTTACTGTGCCTGGCTCATCGCAAGTGCTTAATAAATGTGTATTGATTGATTTAAGGAAATTTGGCAATATTACCTCACCTGGTAAGGAAACATATATGAATTTATAGTATATGAAGAGATGATAAATATTAAAATTACAGCATTTGGTATCAGTTGAGAATTTAAGAGTGTGCCTAAACTTGAAGAATATTTTTATTCACGAGAAAGCAGTAAAACATTATAAGAATAAGAAATATACACATATCACTAATTATCACTTTCCTATAACCATATTTCCTTATATTATGACACGTAATGCAAGAAATTAAAGACACTTATGGTTGAAGGGAGGTAGAAATGGAAACAGAATAGCGGTTTAACAAGATGGCAACAGATGGGGGAAATGACCTCTTTGTACAAAAATATAAAGAGCAGCTCATTTTGTGATGACAAAGAAATAGAAACAGGAGATGTCCAATGCTTTGCAAGTGACTGAACAAGCTGTGGCACATGATTGTAATGAAATACTATTGTTCCATAAGAAATGGGAATCAAGATGATACCCCCACCACAAATGAAGAAAGACTTATATAAAGTGATGCAAATCAAAGTGAGCAGAACCAGGAGAATATTGTACACAGTAATAGCAATTAAATATGATCATCTATTTTGAATGACAATTATTTAGGACAGCTCCAAGGGAATTATGATTACTGTTACAGAAGGAACTGACAGAGTTTTAAATACAGATTGGTGTACTCCACTTTTCGTTCATTCCATACATTTTTCTCTAGTGTAAATAATATGTATCTTCTTTCACAGCATGCTGAACATGGAAATATGTATTTTATCATAGCACATTCACAACCTATATCATATTACCTGCTGTCTCAGGGAAAGGTGGAGACAGAGGGAGGGAGAGGACATGGATCACAAAATGTCAGGAAAAAATAATTGAAAATTGTATCAACATGTAATCTGGAAAATAGCAAAATTTTAATTTAAAAATAAGATGTAATCAGAGTCTTGGGATTTTGATTTCTAAATTATTTGTAACTATGAATAAAGACTACATCATAAGAATAAGAGTTACTTAACCAAAGATTTTTTGTTAAGTTGTTTCAGTTGTGTCCAACTCTATATGACCCCATTTGGGGTTTTCTTGGCAAAGAGAATGGCATGTCTTGTCATTTCCTTTTCCAGCTCATTTAGATGAATGGAAGCAAGTAGGGTTAAATTATTTGACCAGAGTCACACATCCAGTAAATGTTCTGAGACCAGATTTGAACTTATTCAGATGAGTCTTCCTGACTCTAGTGATGGAGTGAATTTATTCAGGGCAGGTAAAAATATGTACTATCTCTTTATATTTTAAGTAGTAATAGCTTAAAAACTACACTATAATATTTGGGAAAACTTTCAGGAGACCTTTCAGTGGAGGATTGGATTTGTTTGTCCTCATGAGCTATGTGGAGTCTACAGAAGCTCCTGAAATCTCCACTGAACAGCCCCACCAGCCTAGAGAGAGGGCCTTGATGGGCCAGGATCAGGAGTTGAACACAAGCACTGGGGAGGTGGCTGGAGGAGAAACACAGCAAAAACGCTCTGAAGATGGCAGCTTAGATGGAGCCAAACCTCAGACCACCTGGCTTAATCACACAGAGAACAAAGGGCTTCAAGAGGAAAGAAAACCAGGTCAAACAGCAGAACAGAGCAGGGGGACCCTACTGCTGCACAGCTCAGCAAAAACACTCTATTTTTGTCCCCCCACTTCTTTTTTTCCCCTCCTGAGATTTTAGCCTCAGGGCACATTAAGCAATACAAATTAATCCTATCTATACAGGCTTAATCCAATCAATTGGACAGATAAGAAATCTTCAGAGGACAAGGAAACTATAAAACCCCTCCACCATAGACTGCAGGGAATGTAACTACAAACCTCCATTGACAGCTGGGGGAAGATCTTTCATCAAAGATCATTAAATCCATTTGATTAAAATAGCAGAACAGAGAAGAAAAAAATATGAGTAAACAACAGAATAAGAGAAAAGAAATTACAATTGACAGCTTTTCTCCAAGAAGTGAAAAGAGAGCAATTAAAATAGAAGACAAAGAATTTCCAGCAAATTAGACACAGGCTTTGGAAGATCTCAAAATTCAAGAACTTCAGGAACTCAAAAAGCAATCAAGAGAGGCTGAAGACAATTTGAAAAATGAAATAAATGAACCAAAACAAGAAAATAAAGTCTTAAAAGCCAGAATTGCCCAACTTGGAAAAGAAGCAAAGAAGGCAAAAGATGATCTAAGAAGAAAATAAGACCAGAAGGAGAAGAATGACCAAAAAGCCCGGGATAAAATTCAGTCTTTAAAAATAGAACTCAACAACTAGAAGCAAATTACTTCACAAGGTAGCAAGAATAATTTTTAAAATGAAAAATTTGAAGAGAATATGAATATGAAATACCTCATTGATTCAACCAAAGATCTGGGAAACAGAGCTAGAAGAGACAATTTAAGAATTATTGGTTTACCAGAACATCATGACAAAAGAAAAGTTGAGACATCATCCTATAAGAAATTATCAGAGAAAACTGCCCTGACATTCTGGAACAAGAGGGAAAAGTGGAAATTGAAAGAATCCACAGATCACCTCCTACATTTAATCCACAACAACTTCCAGGAATATTATAGCCAAATTCAAAAACTATTGTACCAAGGAAAAAATATTACAAGCTGCTAAAAAGAAGACATTCAGATACCAGTGAAGAACAGTTAGGATAACACAGAATCTGGCTGCATCTACATTGAAGGACTGGAAGGCATGGAACATAATATTCTGGAAAGCAAGAGAACTGAGTATACAACCAAGAATCAACTATCCAGCAAAACTGACTATATTTTTGTAGGAGAAAGTATGGTCATTCAATAACATTGATGACATCCAATCATTCATAAAGAAAAACTAGACTTAAACAGAGAGTTTGCTGCCCCAACACAGAACTCAAGAGAATCACCATGAGGTAATTAAGAGAGAGTGGGTGGTGGGAATCTTTTCTTTAAGGGACCAATAAGTTCAATCAATTTGTATCCCTAGAAGAAAAGAAGATATTGGCAAATATTAAAAATTGTTATTATCAACAGAGTAACTAGAAAAATTTTACTTTGAGGGAACAATGACAAACTGTATAGGAGGAAAAGTCAATATATGCATATATATGTATAAATATATACAAAACTAGAGGGGGGAAAGGAGATTATGTTAAAATAAATGGGAAAACAAAGAAAATGGAGTAAATTAATATTCCATAAAGAAATGTGTAGGGAGAACAGGGGACAATAACAACACACTGGAAGGGTAAAGAGGTTGCAGAGAGGAAATATTTAGTACTTAAGTGCATTGAAATCAACTTAAAGGGAGAAGAACAATCAGATTCAGTGGGGCAAAGAATTGATTCTCACCCCATAGAGAAGTAGAAGTAGGTAGGGAAGGGAGGGAGGGAAGCAACACTAGGAAGGGAGAGGGCAGGGGGGCAGGTAGCTTAAAAAGACCCTAAAGATGAATAAGAAGGGAGAAAGGAGAAAGAGAAGTATAATAAGGGAGGGGATTAGGGGAACTGATTGAAAACAAAACACTGGTATAGAAGGAAATAATGAAAGGAGAAAGGACAGATCTATGGGAAAGGGAAAATTTTAAAACCAAGCAAGAGTTGGAAAAAATTACAAAATGTAAAATAAATAATTTTGATCAGATTAAATTAAAAAGTTTTTGTACAAACAAAAACAATGCAACCAATATCAGAAGGGAAACAAAAAACTGAGAAAAAATCTTTATAACTAAAAACTCTGACAGAAGTCTACAAGGAGCTAAATCAATTGAATAAAAAATCAAACCATTCCCCAATTGATAAATGAGCAAGGTACATGAATAGGCAATTTTCAGATAAAGAAATCAAAACTATCAATAAGCACATGAAAAAGTGTTCTAAATCTCTAATAATTAGAGAAATGCAAATCAAAACAACTCTGAGGTACAACATCATACCTAGCAAATTGGCTAAAATGACAGCAGGGGAGAGTAATGAATGTTGGAGGGGATGTCACAAAATTGGTACATTAATTCTTTGCTGGTGGAGTTGTGAACTGATCCGACCATTCTGGATGGCAATTTGGAATTAAGCCCAAAGAGCTCTAAAAGACTGCCTTCCCTTTGATACAGCCATAGCATTGCTGGGTTTGTACCCCAAAGACATCATAGATAAAAAGACTTGTACGAAATTATAGCCTCACTTTTTATGGTAGCAAAAAACTAAAAAAACGAGGGTATGCCCTTCAATTGGGGGATGGCTAAACAAATTGTGGTATCTGTTGGTGATGGAATACTATTGTACTCAAAGGAATAAAGAACTGGAGGAATTCCATGTGAACTGGAATGACCTTCAGGAATTGATGCAGAGTGAAAGGAGCAGAATGAGGAGAACATTATATACAGAGACTGATATACTGTGTTAGAATCAAATGTAATGGACTTCTGTACTAGCAGCAAAGCAATGACCCAGGACAATTCTGATTTATGGAAAAGTACACTACCCACATTCAGAGGAAGAAGTACAGGAGTAGAAACACTGAAGGAAAACAACTGTTTGAGCACATGGATTGATAAGGACATGATTTGGGATATAGACTCTTAATGACCACCCTAGTGCAATTATCAATAATATGGATTGATAGATGACACATGAAGAAACCAATGGAAATGCATGTTGGCTATAGGGGTGGGATGTTTGGCAGGTGAGAGAGCAAGAACATGATTCATATAACCATGGAAAAATTTTTCTAAAAAATAAAAAAGTACCTGATTAAACAAAAAATATCACACAGCCTCTTCCCAACCTTGTCTTTGTACTTTCTGAAGTCTTTGACACTGTAGATACTTCTTAATATTCTCTCTACCCTATACATTTTCACAACAATCTCAAGATGTCTCCTAATTGTCTTTCTGTTTATCAGGCTTTAGTCTTCTTTTCTGGATCTTCATCCAGATCACACAGAGTAACCTCCTGGATATTCCATAAGGCTGTTCTGGGTCTGCTTCTCTTTTATTTTATACTATATAACTTGGTAGTCTCATCAGTTCCCATGGATTCAATTATTATTTCTATACTTATTATCCACAAATTTACTTATCTAGCCCTAACATCTCTATTGATATTCAGGAGAATGGATCTTTCTTAAATCTCTAGCTACCCATTAGAAATAGCAAACTGGAGGTCCTGTAGATATGTAACCCAACATGTCCAAAATTGAACTAATTTTCTTTACCCTCAAAAAAAAAACCTCCCACCTTCAAACCACCCTATTATTATTAAGGGCATCACTATATTTCCATTCCTCCAAGCTCACAAACTAGGTTTTAGCCTAAATCTTCTATATCTTTCATTCCCCCATCCAATCTGTTTGCAAATCCTGTGGATTTTAGCTTCATAACATCTCCCAAACATCCCCTCCTCTCTTCTCTCTTCTCTACTATTATATTACCTTAGTGCAATCCTTCCTATTCTCACACCTGGTCAATTGAAAAAAATATGTTGGTTGATCTGCCTACTACACACACTCTCTGTTCAGATCCATCCTTCACTCAGTCATCAAAGTGCTTTTTCTAAAGTGCAGGTCTAACCATGTCAACTCCATCAATTAAGTAAACTCCAGTCCCTTTTCCTCCAGGATCAAATGCAAACTCTTTTGGCTGTGTTCAAAGAGGTTCATAATCTACTACACACACACACACACACACACACACACACACACACACACACACACACACACCCCTACACCTACACACACACCCAACACACACACACACACACCCCCAACACACATGCACACATACCTGAACACACATACCTGTCCCTTTATTCTTTGGTCTGGTGACACTGGCCACCTTACTGTTTCCTTAAGAAGACATTTCACTTCTCAGTTCATGGAACTTTCAACAACTGTCCCTCATGCTATAAATTATATCCTTCCTCATTTTCCACCTCCTGACTTTCCTGTCTTTTTTTAAGCCCCAACTAAAAATCTCATTTTTTACAGAAAGCCTTTCCTAAGCTCCTTTAATTCTAGTGGCTTGTCTTTGTTGAATCTTTCTTGTATTTCCTGTATATCACTTGTTTTTACCTAGCCTTTCATATATTGTGTCCCTCATTAAAAGGTGAATTATCAAAAGCGGGGACTGTTTTTTGGCATTCTTCATGTCCTCAGCACAGTGCAGTACTTGACACAAATCAGGTCCTTAATAAATACTTATTGACTGACTGACTAAAAGAGATTTTTGAAATTTACATTGAATTCCATAAAGTCTTAGAGAAATTACTAAAAATATAAAATTTAAGTGATTTCTCCATTATTTCTTTATTAAATGTGCCTGCCATTAATGAAAAATATAATAATGGAAAGGATATTAGAGAGCATCTAATCCAAAATTGGAATTTTGTAAATGAGGGAAAAAATGACCCAAAGAAGTTCAAATACAGATTATTTTAAATGGGTAGTGACAGAATAAAAATAAAACAGTTATTAAAATAGTTATATAAGCCAAGATTAAAACAATAATCTAAAACATACATTAAAACATTATATATGAATCTCAAGCTAAAACCCTTACATAGTAAATTTCCCTAATATTTTGTTACATTTAGCTATGAAAATTGGAGTATAATTTCAGTGAAGCAAAAGAGATATATGTAAAAAAAAATAAAAACAATCAAAATTAGGTAAAGAAACTTTCCCATTTGAGGTTATATACATTTAATTTGAACTAAATATAAATAAAATTTTTTGTCATTTCTATTGATATCTTCTGCTTTTATTTCTCTCACATTTGCCCCTGTACTCCACACTGTCTGCTCTGAGAAATATATTCCTTGTAACAAAGATTTTTTTAAAGAAGAAGAGGAAAAAAATCAGCAAGATCAACTACATCAAAACCTAGTCTGATTTTATATGCAATGATCCAAACTGATGGATTTCAGGCTCTACAAACGAGAAAGAGTAGTAGTCTTAACATATTTCTTCTGTGAGGTCAATATGTTCCTTGTAATTCTGAAATACTTGGCATTAAATTTTTATTGTCCCAGTTAATTTGAACATGATAGACTACCAAACCAGGAATTTGGTATGGTACAGTGAAATGAGCATTATACAGCATCAGAATACATTGGTTTGAATCCTGTTTCTGCTATATAGAACTTTCTGGCCTAATAGAAAGTCATTTAAATCCTTTCAGTATCTGAGTATCTACACACACACACACACATACACACACACACACACACACACACACACATATATAGTTACATGGTCTTTTAAGTCCATACCAGATCTTATATTCTATGATTTTCTATCCCATCATGATGGGTTTCAGAACTCATTTTTGTAGTTCTTTGTCTTCTGAATAAAAATGGTCTTATTCCTCTATGCTCTTCTTAGGAAAAAGACTAAAAATAGATGAAATTAGCTCTCTACTTAAATGATTACAAAACATCATGGAGAGAAGTCAAAAGAGACTAAAAGTACTCTATGTTACCAGAAGGTTTCTAATTGGCTCAGTGTGAGCCCAGGAGTGGGAATATTTATCAATACCCTTAGCCCAGAAAATCCAAGTAGGTGAATCCCAAATTTAACTTTGATGTGTTCTACAGGACAATTCCATTCTTAACTGAAATGTCAAAGTCACCATGTGACAAAAAGACAAGCCTAGGGAGGGAATCAAGATGGCTAGGCTGGATTTACAGGAACATTGAGTATTTATCATGGAGGTGTGATCTTTCCCCCTCTCAGATTTCAAGGTAAACCCAGATACTTTCCGATGCTATGCCTTTCTGAGCTTAGGAGGGTCAGTGAGCCACAGATCTTTCTCTTACAAGGCTCCAAACTCATAATATAAATGACAAATATTTAACTGTGATGGAATCACTTTCAGTTTGTGTCTCCCTGTCTTGGGAAGAGGGCATTGTGAGTCCTTAAAGAAAAGCTGATCAGGTCACCCTTTTTGGTAAACTGAGAATTAGGGTATCAGCTTTTGTAAAGGTTACAGAAAGAGTTGCTCAAAGAAAGAAAGCAAGCAGTGGAAAGAAAAGAAGCCATTTTGGGTTGATCATGTTGTACTCAGTGGAGGTGAAATATAAAACATCTAATAAAAATTTTTCTCAAAGAAAATATTTGCAATTCTTAGAGAGGCTTTAATATTGGCCAATCAATTGTAATTATTCTATGATGCTTTATCTTTGAACATTCCTTTTGATATTCATGAGACTAAAATGTCCTGTTCCATAACTGATTCATATATCTATAATGGGCATCTTCTCATTTTCTCTCTGTGTTCTTATGAGAACTCCTTAGACCAAAGCCAAAAATACAAGTTTCTCGTGAATCTGAGTTGGCAGGTGTGAAGTTGGTGCTGAGAATATGTTTCCCTTTTGAAGAGACAGACACCCCCACAGAAGTGAACCCAAGACAAACCTTTTGGAAAGGTAAGCAAGAGAGATTGCTGAAGATTACCAGCTCTTGTGGCCTTGATGCAAGAACAAAATAACTTAAAATATTTAATCAGAGGGATCTACTAGATTTTGTAGAATTCTGTAATTTTAATCTTTGAGATTTTATCAATGTAGGGAGCTCCACTCAATCAATCAATCAGTCAGTCAGTCAGTCAGTCAGCAAGCATTTATTAAGCACTCATTAGGTTGCAATCACTGCTCATTGTGTTGGGATAGACACAGAAAAAAATAGAAATAAAACCCTACCCTCAATGAGCTTACATTGTAACAGAGGAGACAAAAATATAAATATAAATAAAAATAAAAATTTAAACAAAGTAAATGAAAAGGAGGTTTAAAATGCCTCCTGATAAAGGGGACACTTGATTAGTTAAGAACTAAGGCAAGGATTCCGAGAGCTAGAAGAGGGAAGAAACATTCAAGTGAAAGCAAACTCTCTTTGCCAATGCATAGCTGTACCTGCTCTACAACTTGTATTTGGGGCTTTGAGAAGATTACTTGGGCTCGGGATTCCTTTAATAAATGCTTCTAATTCCCTTATGCTGTTGGTCTTACAATTGAATCTGTTTTCTTCTGTGATTTCATCAGGCTGGGTAATTCCTTTTCCAAGTTAGATCATCACTCATATTATAGTCATATGGAATAGCCTGAGGCTTAGAGAAGTCTTAGCAACTGGCCTTCTCTCTGTAATACCCTTGTCCCTCCACCAAAACACTCTGTCTTTGTACCTTTGCACTATGTATCTCCCACAATTGGATTGCCTTCCTTTATCATCTTCATTTCAGAATCCTTCACTTCTTTCAAAATGCAGCTGAAGCAAACCACTTCTATAAAGTCTTTCCACATCCCTACCACTGCTAGTACTTTTCCTAATTACCTTGTATCTACCAATCTCATAATTCTTTTGTTTTTATTCTGTTCTCGGGAATTCTGCATTCAGTTGGGTATATCTTTCTTTTTCTCCATTACTTTTTCCTTTCTCTTTTCTCCTTAGATAAATTTTGTGTAAAGCTCATCAAACAACTAATTTGCTTTTCTGCTCTTCTTTTCCTTTGGTTGCTGCCTTCTATATAATTCTTTGAATTTCTGTCCATATTTCTTTAGATAATTAATCCAAAAGATCTAATTCCTTAAATCTATTCATCTCCTCACCAGATTTATAAGGGATGCTAATTAGGTCATACCTATACATCTAATGCTTATCTCTACTTTTTAAGATTTTAATCTAAAGTTTGCAATAAGTTCCTGATCTGCACTATAATTAGCTCCATATGTGGTTTTAATTGACTATTCAGAGCTTCTCAACCTTTGGTGGTAAAGTATATTATCAATCTGATTTTTATATTGACCATCTGGTGATATCCATGTATAGAATTCCCTTTTGGGTTATTGAAAAGGTGTTTGCTTTGATTATCAAGTTATTTTGACAATTCTATTAAAGATAACAAGGGCACATTTTATTCAAAAAAAGAGCATGATAAAAGACAAAAATTGTAAGGACTTAACAGAAGTAGAAGATCGATCATAACTAATTATTTACCTAATTTAGCTGACATTTTGAAATGCAATGAAAGTTTCTAAATATATACAGGATACATACACATATTCACACATGCAACAATTTATTCTGGAGAGCCCAAGATAATACCAATCTAAATGATTTATATTAAACTTGGTTATTTATTAGGCAATAAGTTTTATCTTTCTAGTTCCTTTTTCATTTTTTAGCACATCATGCATTCATTATATTCCTATGGGCAAAGAAAAATAAGTTTCCTGACAGTGAAGAAGGCCTGAAACACAAAAATTATAAAGTTAGAGATGACTGTCACATTGTTCCCTATTCCTTCTATGTGGATATTCTAAACATAGATTTCCATTAAAGGCTGACTTAATTACCTTGAATGGTCATAAATCCCTTAGCAAATAGTCTCATAAATGCTAAAAATCAACATAATATATATTTTGACTGAATAGTAGATTAGGTCTCCAAATGCCCAATTATAAAGAAATTCAGATATCATATAGATAAATCAGAAAAAAAACTTTTTTCCATCTGTAAAATACTAACGATTCATCCAAATACAAATTTTGTACCCAAGTCATAAGGAGTGTCAATACTAGTATCCATCTGACCAAACATTTTATCTAGCTTCTTGGCACCACAATCTTGAACTATTTCCTATATACATCTGTGTCTATGCATATGTCTAATATGTGATCTTGGGCATGTCAAAAGTTCTCAATGACTAAAAATTCTTTTCTACTAATTTTAAATGGAAATAATAGTAGTCTTCTGTCTCAGGAATTTTAAGGCAAAATAAGATCATTATTATAAAATGCTTTGAGAATTTATAGCAGAAATTACACACCAAGAATTTCTTAAACTCTCAAAAAACCTGAAATTTTTGAACATATTCAACTTTTAACCAAAAAGAAATCTTCAAAATTTTGGATCTTTTCTAACTACTTTGAACACAAATCTGATAGAGTCCCACTCGTGGGCATATAATAACAGCAATGAACATTCATCAAGTATATTCTATGTACCAATAACTACACAAAAATTTAAGTAGTGATTTGGATAGACTTCCAGCCCTTGAATCAATATGATCTAAATTCAAATCTGGCCTCTGATGGGTAAGCCCTGGGAAAATCACCAAATTTATTTTTTGCCTCATTTTCCTCATTTACAAAATGTAGATAATAATAGCACCTACCTTCCAGGGTTGTTGTGAGGATCAAATCAAATAATAATTGTAATGTTTAGCACAGTGCCCGGTGCATAGTAAGCAGTATATTAAAATGGTATTATTAAGGCAAATGAGATATTTAAAGTACACTGTAAACTTTAGTGTATTATATGAATACTATTTTTATTATTTTTATGTGTGAATGTACAATTATGGAAATTGTGATAGTACTTGATCTTAAGAAATATATCCTAATAGCAATCATTTAGGATATGCATAGATGCATCATCATTTAAGAAGAAAATATAGATGTTAATGAATTATATAAATTATTTTTGCTTTTGGTTCTACCAAGCCTCATTTTTATGCTGTAATTATTTCAAGCATGAAAGCCAGTATCAAAGCCAAGATCTTAGTTTCAGCCATGACCCTGAAATAGATAGTTCGGTGATACTATGCCACTTAACCTCTCTGTGCACTAGACAATCCACAAAGCAGTTTTCAATGCTACTCCATAATTAAAAGATGTCAACCTACATTGCTAGAGTGTTCCTTCCACAGGGAATTATCAGGTCTAGTCCCTATCCCTACAATTAAATAAAACAAATTTAAGAATACATAACTCAAATAGGGTCAACAAAGTTCTCTTTCCAATTTTTGTTCTTTTAAATGGTTTATTAACAAAATATTTTTAGTATTTTTGTAACCCTCATTAAAAGGAGAGGCCCTAGGGGAAGCTCCCCCTAGACCGTATTGGAATCTCCCTCATAACAAAGAAAAACCAAAACTCCTGTTAAGAGACCCTGTATCAGGCAAAACATAAAATATCTCCTTCTAGGAGTTCTCAGATTGCTGGTGTCCCTTTGGTTCAGGACTCACTTTCCTAATGGTGAACTTTTTGTTGCTATTCCTAAAGTAGTGGCATAAATTAATCTTTTGACTCCTCTTATTTTATTCCATATCACTTTGTGGAAGAGATATGGCATATTATCTAGAACAAAAAAGAAGAATGAATTCAATGACAGAGTGTAGATGGAGCAGTTGAGGATTAAGTTCTAAGAATGAGAAGCAATGGATTACAATCAAAAGATCAGTAGATTTTATATTAATGCACCTTGGTTCAAACCCTGGTCTTGATATTTAGAAACTGTGTAACCATATACAAATATACAAGTTCTTTCACTTCTATGGGTCTCTATTTCCTATGCTGTTCAACAAGTGAATTGGTCCAGATTACTTCTTAGAATCTTTCAAGCTCTGGATATTTTGATTCTGTAAATCTGTTCTATGACCCTCTTCAGAATTACCCGAGAGAAGGATCATCTTTTCTTCTGAGTCTGTAGCAAAGAAGACAGTGAATCGAAGAATAAAAAGAGTGATACTCAATAGTCAGTACCATGTTCCCAAGAGATAATACAATTTACTAGTGGGACCAATCATCAAAATTTCATGACTTCTTTATTTAGTATTTAGCAGTTTATGTACTGAAGAAAAGATGAAGGTGGGAATAATACAAGGCTTGGGGGTTTGAGACTAGGATGGGACCATGGTTCAAAGGCTGAACACATTGTGAAGATGAATTGTTTAAAATAGGCAAGATTTTTAAGAAACCACAGTGAAGATAGAGCAGGTGGTGGACAGGGAAATTAGGAAGGAGTAGATTGACTGCAAATTCCACTAAGGATAGAGAATATGAGTTTACAAAAGACTGAAGTACAAGAGTTACTTTACTCTATTAATTAAAATTCTGGGGATATATTACTCTCTGAAACACACCTTTTTTCATATGCCACTCACTACAATAAAGCAAAAATGTATTCATGAGTGTTATACTCTACACAACACTCACTCTCAAGTAGTAATTTCTTAAATGGACCTTTAAGACCAGAGAGAGTCAAAATAACTACCAAGGTCACCTAATATTCTTCCCAGAAGTTCCTCCTCTTATTCATAGGCCCCTAAATGTGTAATGTCCTATTTGGCTGGCTTCATGTGGAGCACTATCTCTTTAATTATGTAAGTATGTTGTCTCTAGTGACCCTCTTAGTTTCTAAATAAGATGTAAATTATATTTTTCATTGGCCCACTTAATAGCATCACTGAAATGTCCAGCCAGCAACTCACTTCTAAATTTCTCTACCTCAGAAATCTCTTCTAGAATAAATCATAAATTCTTATTCTTAAAACTTACATCATGCTCTACTTAGCCTCTCCCAATCTCCCTGGGGCAACAGTATTTTGAAGATTTAAAAAATATATACTCCTGAAAATTCAGTCATTGAACAGGATTTGTATGTGCATGTGTGTGTATTTGTACAGGCAAAACTATAGTACTGAGATGACAAAAGAACACAATCAGATGTTTTCCTTTTCCTTTTTGAAAAGAATTTCTTAATATTCAAAACCTTTGCTACAAGATACTACCTTCTTAGCTTTGGCTCTTAATTTGTCTTTTTCTACTCCTCTATATAGAAGAGTCTAATACCTGAGGGTGTCTGATCAGAGGGCTTTTGTCTATTTGGCTGAGATTATTTAATCATTAATCATTTGTTACTTATCTGCAATTGAGATGTATATTCAAATTAGTGAATTTGCACATGCTTCAAAAAAGTGGACTCAAGTTTAGTATTTCTCCCTTTTATTTTAACTCTTAAAATAATGTAGAAAATAATTTAAACATCGAATTTCTTCTGTATTTACTATAGCATATTTTCCTTTCCAACAGAAATGTTTTAATGTAATTACAAACATAAAGGGATTTTGACTTTTTTTCCACACTTTAAACTGAAGACAATTTCTTGACTTTTTTTTCCTAACCCTTAACTTCTGTGTATTGGCTCCTAGGTGTAAGAATGGTAAGGGTGGGCAATGGGGGTCAAGTGACTTGCCCAGAGTAACACAGCTGGGAAGTGTCTGAGGTCAGATTTGAACCTAGGACCCCCCCCCCCCTTGTCTCTAGGCCTGACTCTCACTCAACTGAGATACCCAGCTGCCTGGTGAAGACAATTTCTAATCCTTATTCCAGTCACTAAACTGTCATTTTAAATATAATGCCTTTTAAAAGGTAAGCTTAGAGGCATCATACTCAGGCTTTTGTGTTTTATTTTTCCTTAATCAGATTTTTAAATGTTTTGATTGTTTCCTGGCAAGTACATGTCTTTGTATATATTATTTTATTTAATATGCAAATAGTTTTCTCAACCAGTTAAATGCGAGATGATCTAAGCTCAAAGATAGCATCTGATAAGAAAGAAGGGAGAACTTAAAGCAATAATTTTCCTTTAAAAATCACTTTTTCAGATGAAAAATTTAGAAATCTATTTTAAAAGCAGCTAACTTACCACCTAAACTATGTTTTCTCTTTTGCTGTATACAAACTAAATGGAAATTTTGTTTATGTTTACTAAATTTCGTGCTTTTGATTTTTATCACTATCTACCCCAGTTTCCTGCATGTTCCAAAGCTATCTCTCCAACTGTCTTAAAATTGAATTACTATTGGGGCAGCTGGGTAGCTCAGTGGATTGAGAGCCAGGCCTAGAGATGGGAGGTCCTAGGTTCAAATCTGGCCTCAGACACGTCCCAGCTGTGTGACCCTGGGCAAGTCACTTAACCCCAATTGCCTAGCCCTTACCACTCTTCTGCTTTGGAATTGGTTCCAAGACAGAAGAGTGGTAAGGGTTTAAAAAATTTTGAATTACTATTGAAATGGAACCTTGATAGAAAGAATGCACAAAAGATGATCCTTATTATGATAAAAATACCTTTGATGTCAACATCATCATTCTCAAAGTGTTTTCCTATGAACTACAAATTTGATCTTACAATACCCCTCTGAAAGAAGAAAGAACAGCTGAGAACCAATCTTAGTCTCAGACACAGAGCTCTTCATTGGTAGAAACCAGAAAAAGACTTTGCAGTGTAGGCATTAACATCTGAAGGGAGAAGAAAAAGGCATCATGAGGAATGAATAAAAGGTGTGGTTTCTAGACAGCAAAACTTTTGGTAAAATGATTCTTTCTTAGGGCAAAGATTAAAAAAAAGTAAAATGTTCACACAGAGGTTACAAGTGAATAGGCTTACTTATAAAGTCCCAAAGGCTGACACTAAAAGATGGTTTTTATTGATTCAGGTGCCAGAGATGAAAGAGTGTAACATCAACATTAACAGTGGGGGAATTGATCATTACTGAATAAAATGGGCAACTTACTATTGGTTAAATAAGCCCCACTCTATATAGTATCCAGAAATGACATAGTCACTAGAGATTTCATGGCACTAAAGTAAAAGAGACCCTGCTGGGTCATCAATTCACTGAACAAGATTTTATACAAATCTGGAGAATGGAGAATAGAGAATATAAATGTGACAAAAATGAAACTGGAATAAACCACTTAGCGGTAATCCATTAGCCTGGGAAAGAATTCTATCTGCAAAAATTCCATATCTAGATGATTAAATTTTTCATGTATAGACCCACTTGAATTGGAGAAAACAAAATTGTACCTATTCTATCATGTTTACTCTAATTTTCTAGATGAGATAATTACAAAACAGAGAGGTTAAATGACTTGTCTCACTGTCATACAGCTAATTAATCCTATATCAAGTATCAAAAACCTAAGTCTTCCTCCTAGTGCTACATTCTTCTTTTATTCCAGTTGCCTAGAGTCAAAAGAGAAAGACTAAGTTAAGAGACAGGACTGCAAATAAAACAAATCCATATCTTTTCTTTGTAATCTCACCCTTATCTCTCTGTCTGTCTGTCTGTCTGCCTGTCTCTGTCTCTCTCTCTCAAAATCCATGGCTTTTTATGCTATTTTTAAAGGAGTAAAGGATTTTCCCATGCTATCAAAGACAGGACTCTTAAAAACACAAAGCTGTCAAAAATATATTCAAGAACGATATTATAGGTAAAGAATGATGTGACAAAGAATTATTGATATACATTCAGCGATAAGAGGATTTTGTTAATTTGTGGAAAGTGTGGAATTACACAAAGATTAAGTGGCTGAATTGTAGGGAAAAATGCAGTCAGCCAGTATCCCTACCTGTGCCCAGGATAGGTAGGGAGGTAGGCTACCCAGAGAAGGAAACATTGGGTGAATGCATGTGAAAGAACTGGAGGCTATGCTTCCAGTCCTTGGCTTGCCTCCTATGGTTCTGCTGCAGCAAGGACAGTAGCTAAAATGACAGAAGGCAGCTATAAGAGCACAATTCTCTACCCCCTCATCCTGAAAATGATCAACTGAACCATGACATCTGGGTTTATAACTGTGCTCCCCCATGGGTTTCAACCTCAGGGAGGCAGTAGGAAAAGTAGAGTATTTCTAGACCCTGCAAAGCCAGGAGTACACTGGTCAGAAATCTAGCTACAAGAATCTAAAGCCAATGTCTAGTCTTTGAATTATGGTCAGAAATTGTATGTAGCAGGGAGCAGGATTCATCAGTCCATCATAATAGAAACAAAGGGGAGAAGACAGCAAACTAAGCTGCAAATAAAATCATAGGACTGCACAGAAAATCACTGATTTGTCCTAAGATTAAATATGGACTGAATTAGCTAATGCCAGCAGTTTAAATAGGTAATACATTTAAGAAATCATTGTGACTTTGCTATTCTTCTCAAAAGAGATCTGAGTCTCAATTTCTTCAGCAATTTGAATAATATAGGTTATATACTTGGCCATGGCTCCTCTTATCACAAGATCACAAAATGATCGACGTTAACTTTCCACCTTTTGAAATATGTGCACTAAAAAGCTCTTGCCAATAAACCCTAAATAGGGTACCATTAGCGAACAAGGATTCATCAAGTTCACTTACTATTTGTTCTCTCATTCCACAGTGGTGATATGTTGATCTATTACCCAAGTAAGCTAAAGAGATGCATTTCATAATCTTTTATGAGTAGTAAATTTTCCCCAGGGTCAATGTCCCTGGGTATATTATGTTCCTAAATAAATAGCTTGTGAATCCTTGACATAGGCATTCAGCACACAAAGGAAAAATCACTTTTTTTTTTCTTTTCAATCCTGCACAATCTATTTCTGTTAGCTCTCAACCAAGCTATTGCTCACATGTAAATAAATCCGGGAGATAAATGTTTTTTTTAATTAATTCCCCTGGGCTATTAAGGGAAGAGATATGTCTTTCTCATACCCAGAAGCCTAAAAACAGTCCTCAAGACTATCGCCTGGCTAGAAAAGAAATGTTGTTATACCATAGGAAAGGATTGAAAATTTTGACCTACCACAAATAAAATTATATCACTGTTGTGTTTGAAAATTATGCACTCTCTGTTACAGTCCTTGGAAGCTTTCATCCTTCATGGTAATAAAAGCAATATACCAAATAAATAACTACATTCCTTTGGGAAATAAGTTTTCTAATACTAAAAAGATGTGTATTTGTAAAAGAATTAAAATCATGTCTTTCATAACAAATCCTTGCATATATCTGCCTTGGAGGTTAATTTTACACTCAAAGGTGTATCCTTGCACTCAGTGGTGGACCTTACACTCAATTCTGTAAATAAGACTTTTGCTTTAGCCATTTTTTACATATCTTAATTGTTTCCTAATGGTTTCATGAATTTTGAATCTCTTATTATTCCCACATTTTTTGACCCAATTGCATTCCTACCTCAGTGATACCCCATTTATCTCTTATTTAACAGCAGATTTTTTTAGACATGGGATATTTGTGCTTAATTTTAGTTTTAATGTAGATTTATCATATAATTCCTAGGTAAGTCATTTAAGATTAAATACCGAAATCTCCACATAGAAGAGTAGGTATTTCCAGGCCTTGCTGTTATGAAATCAAATTAACTCCAGTCTTGAACACTGAGTACTTCAATGTACTTACTTTAGGCAATAACTAGGACATCACACAGATCAAATAACACAAATCCAGAGACCCAGAAGGGAATACCCTTATCCTCTTTTGTGATTCTAAATTTTGCAAAGAGGAAAATTTGGACAATGTAAAATTTGCTAACAAGTTACACTAGTGAAAAGTGGAACAGTTTGCCTCAGGAAGTAGTGAATTTCCCCTTTAAGTGTTTCATGCAAAAGCTACATGACCCCTATGCTGTATACTTTATAGGGAATTATTTAATTGTAAGTCAAATAGTAAGACCTCTGAATTCCCTTAGTGCGGGGACTGTTGTTGCCCCTTTTTACATTCCCCAGCACTTATCATAGAGCTTGGCTAGAGTATGTATTTAAAAAATGTTATCAACCCACTGGATGGCTGTGTTCTTTTTAAATAATCTTTTATTGATATCTTTCCTTTCTTCAACATTGCCAGAATTTTCCCAAGTATCTTTCCCAATCTCAGAGAGAATTCTCATGTAACAAATAGTATTTTTGAAAGACCAAAAAGAAAAAGAGGGAAAAAATCAGTGTAACTTATGAATTAATTGAAAAAATGTTTGGAAAAATATATGCAGTGTACAATATTTGTGGATCCCTTACCTCTACATAGGAGTTGTATAAAGACTGTGTTCTCATACTTTTTCTTTCAAGCCATGATTGTTCTTTATAATTCAGAATATTCACTTTTGACTTTTTGTGCACTTGCTCTTTCCCTTTACAATTTTACAGACATTATATATATTGTTTTCTTGTCTTGCTTCACTTCATTCTGCCTTGTTTCATATAGACCTTTCTATGTACTTCTGCATTCATCACCTTTGCCATTTTTCATAATGGAGTAAAATTATATCATCTACATGTATCACAATCTGTTTGATGGAGCTAGGTGTCACAGTGAAGAGAGCACTAAGTCTAATGATTCATGTGGATTTATTTTGTATCTGTAACTTTTATGAATTTACTAATTATTTTAGTAATTTTCGTTTTTTTGTTGACTCTGGAGGGGTTGCTAAGTCACACATCATGTGCAAAAAGCAGAAGTTTTGTTTCATTTTAGTCTGTGCTTATTCCTTCCAATTTTTTTCTTGATGCCTATTAGAGACCAAATCCCATTTCCTGAATGAAGCCTATTTGGAGACTGCTTTGTGGCTCAATGGACAGAGTACTGGATCTGGAGTCAGAAAGATCTGGGTTCAAATACTAACTCTGAAGTACCTAAACTCTGTCTATCTCAGTTTTTTGAAGCACAATGCCTGGCATGAAATTGATTCCTAATGTATGTGTGTTCCCTTCCTACCTACTGAGCCTTTTGTGATCTATTCTGTCTTTCATCTCCTCTAGAATTTAGTGTCAAGAGAATTACTAGCACCTGGCAGCTCATAAAGAAGAAGGAAAAGGAATTGGATTTGTAGTCAGAAGAAATAAATTTATATCCTGACTTTATTTTACTTAGCATGCATATGGCCTTGCACAACCAAGTGATTCTTAGATGCCTTTCAGCTCAAATTGTATAGGGTGCTCCAAATACATTTGTGCAAGGTTTGAGGCAAAATAAAAGAATGAACCAGCAACTATTAAACTCTTCTCAACACATAAAGTTTAGTTACTATGAATAACAGTTTTCTAACCTTAGAAGCAAGGAAAGAGCAAATCTAAAGAATTCATACTGATATATAACCTTTACCCCAAACTCAAAATTCTCACTGATATATTCCACCTGTAGGTCCTATTCAGCCATTTCCTTACCTCTTAAATCTTGTTGCTATATATCTTTCTTCCTCCTACTACTCTATCCTTTCAGGTCAGATTCTCTCTGACAGTCAAGGTGGCAGTTAGCTAATATTACCCACCTAATTTACCAATTTGTTAATGAAAGAAAATTACAAGACCTTATTAGCACCATTCTTCCGGTTCTTAGATCACTTTCATGAATGGGACCAATAAGCAATTTGTATGTTTTATTAATTAATTTATTAATTTATTAAAAAAAACAAAATTTTATTTTATTAAAATTTATTAAAAAAAAACCAAAAATGTTACTGATCAAAATAATAGAAAATCTTTTGTAATCGACTCTTTAAAAAAAGTTATATTCCTAGAATATTACAATAAATGGAAGTCTTCTCTTCAAAGGTTTCTCAAAAAAAGTTTCCTATTCCAAATGCTATAATATTTAATTGTAGGTTGATAAATTTTATTTATACACTAATTATTTGCTGCCTTGTCATAGATTTTCTAATGTTGATTGAATCTATTATTTGCCTCATATTTAGCTTTTCATAAATTTATATATTTTCTCAAATAGATAAGTTTTCTGAAGAAAGGGTCTCTGCTACATCTCTAAGTGTATTCTAGTTCCAGCATATAATAGGTACTCAACAAAGACTAGTCAATTGATTTCTTATTATAAGCGGTGTAACATTCTAGTTGGAACTAAAGTTGAAAGGGATACAAACTCCTTTGTAAACTTTGATATCTTTTTTGTTATTTAACTTTTATATGTGCTTTTTATCTACAGATTTGTTAGCCTTTATGCTTTGATGAAAACAATGATCATCTTTTTCATCTCTGGGGCTGCTCTAATAACCTTCCTATCAATTCCAGAGTATTCCTAAATCACTAAGAAGAAAGGTAGTAATTACCTTCTTAATACCTACTACTCTGGAAGCATTCATCATTGCTATATTTTCCCCTCTAGGGTTATATTTAGTGGACTGCTTGAGTCCCTAACCCATACTGCATTACTCTCAGCTATAAGACTACCCGCTACCATTCTCAAAACAGAATATTATGAAGATTGTGCATCCATAACTGGTTCCTAAATAATTAATCCAATAATCTTCTCCTGAATGGTTTCTCCATTTGATAACTTGAATCTTCATGAGGTCTAGTCTTTTTTCTTCTTAACATTTACAATGCATCAAAGAAATCAGAAATACTCATAGACAAAGTTTCATAGGGTTTCATTATATATTTTTGCATGTATAGTTTGTTTGTATATATATATGCTATGTGTCTATATATATATACATATTATATCAATATATTATCTATTATTGTGATTATCTACATATTATATATATGTACCAGAGTAGAAATAGATATATTTACATAATATATAGACATTGATGCACATATGTATTATCTATATCATGCCTGTGTTTTTATTTTCTACATATTATGTTTATGCACAGACATATTTATACAAATCTATATGTTGACCTATACCTAGATATATACCTGCATGGGGAGCTGGGTGGAGCAATGTATATAATGAGGTGGAAAATTAATCAGAATATCCTTAATCTTTTTCTATTACCATCTTTGCACAGAAACAATTTGAGTTGTTTTGGGTATAATACAAAGAGACCCAAGATTATCCTACAAGCTTAGATTATTTATTGCTAGAATGTCCATATTTAGTTCTTGGCTTTGGTTATAGTCTTCCAAGCCACAAACACTTTTTAATTCTTATTCCTTACACAACTCAGCATCCTTCTGTCTAGCACTCTGTTTGGCTGAACATTTTGCTCCTTGACTAGCCCAGAAAGGATTCCCTTTGAGATGGCTCTCTTCTTCAACTTTGATTTTAGTCTTAAAAGGAAGGAATTTCCCTCTCTGTGAAGAGCAACTCTCAGGGGCCACAGATCCTGTGACTGCATTCTTATTTAGAAAAGGAACACACACAGCTAGTTTCATCCAGAAATCTGTTGAGTAAACTTTGAGCTTCAAGGGTGGGCCAGGACCTTTTAACCCAAACATTTGGTAGATGTACCACACATATTACTTTAAAAAATTATTTTGTTTTTCATGTTGGTCAAGAGGGCATGTTCTGAATTGGGTATGTTGCTTGCCACTCTATCAATGTAAACAGACAAAAATAAAGTCAAGGGGCTTCATGATAAGTAGTTTAAATGATATATTTAAAATATTAAATGCAGAAAAGTACAGCATGTACCATAAGAACTTCAAAAAATGAATATTGTAAGCAACATTACAAATTTAACATTTAAAAAGTTAGAGGGCTAGTCTTCAAACAAATTTTATTTATTCCTTACACAGTGAACAGAGAACAAGGTAGTATTAAATGTCAAAATCATAGTTGGTAATTATTCAAGCTACAAAACATCATTCATTGAATTCTCTCTTTCATTTAAAACTGTGTCTACCCGTAATAAATGAATACTTTGATCCAGGTGGGGGGACTTTTCTTAAAAGGATTTATCTAATAAATTTGGTAACAAGGTTTTCTTGGACCACATTTTGGAGTGTTTTGCTCTTTCTATGTTCATGACTTAAAATAATATTTTTAATTAATAGTTAGCTTTGAAAATGCAACTAAAGTTTCTGATTTTATTACATCTCCATTATTTTCTACTTTGCAGGCAAAAATTTAAAAAAAACCCTCTCTTTCTTTGCTATACTATGATATTATTAAAGACCTCAGAAGACTTCATAGTACAGGCATATGGTATAGCCTGTCTTCCAATATTTTACATGCCTTGAGGAAGAGCTTAATTAAAAATTCTGCTTACAATTTAGGAAACAGGAAATAATAATTGAGTAAAGAATGATCCAATACTGGTTTTCTCCCTTTGTGGAAAGTAGCCTGAAAAAAGAAAATGGATTTTTTTTTATCCCAAGCTCTACTCATGGACTCTAAAGATTAAATGGGGCTACATAGTCATATTGGGAACATAACAAAGCCATCTCCAAGAAGGGGAGGGAGAGGAAAAGAGAATAACATCTTGTAGTTATAAAAGATCATTTGTGTGTGTGTGTGTGTGTGTGTGTGTGTGTGTTATCCTCACTACAAAACTAGTTAGGAAAGATGTTGAGTAGTTATTTGTATGTTCTTTTAATAGATGCAGAAATTTAGGTTGTGACTGTTTTATG
Organism: Gracilinanus agilis; assembly: GCF_016433145.1. Taxonomy (NCBI): domain Eukaryota; kingdom Metazoa; phylum Chordata; class Mammalia; order Didelphimorphia; family Didelphidae; genus Gracilinanus; species Gracilinanus agilis. The sequence continues at coordinate 127,349,366 of NC_058131.1, read as the reverse complement.
ACCTCCCTCAAACTAACAAGGAAAGCAAGTCAGAGCTATTTTCCCCAGTTTACTCATTGAGGATCTTTCAATGATGACATTCTAGGAAAAGGAGATAAAATATAACTTATTAGATGTAGGCCACATTTTCCCTCTGAATCTGTACAAATCTGCTACCTGCCTTAAGGAAGATCACTCTTTCAGACATGTACAATCTATGCTGGAGAAAGATTCAATAACTTGATTTATCTTTAACCCAGAGAGATAGCAATTAATACCTTCTTGTAAATGAAAGAGGGACATAGGTCTCATATGGTAAGTTAGTATTGTGTATCAGCTTCATTACTTTTTAAAAGTTGACATTTTCCTAATCTTGGGAAATGTCATGGGTTGAGGAGAGTAGATGGGGCAGAGATGATATCTTACCTAAATATACGTGCTAATTTTGAAGTGACTTTAATAGAAACAACTCGCACTTACATTGTCCTTCCTAGATTTGAAGCTCAATGCACATTACTTTATTTGATCCTCAGTAGTTATTCTTATTATCCCCATTTAGAAATGTGGAAAGTGATGCTTAATGTTAAATGAGTTGTCCAACTTTATATTACAAATCCAATAAGTACATAAATTCAAATCTAGCTTTTCTTGTAAAATGAGGATATTAATAGTATCTATCTTCCAAGGTTCCTGGGAAGATAAAAATATGTAGCATATGTAAAGCATTTTACAAACCTTAAAGAGGAACATTGTTATTATTATTATTATTATTACCATTGCTATTTCTTACTCTAAGTACATGACTATTTATTATACCAAAATATCTCTAAATTTTTAAATAGCTTTGCTCCATAATTTATCACTCTGTCATTTATATGCCGTCTTTTTTAAGCCCCAGTTTCAACTGACCAGAATCAGCAAGTGTATACACATGCACGCACACACATACACAAACATACACACATACATACTCCTCAAAAACTGTACTTATTTTCCTCCTATTTTAGCATGGACAATCAAATATACAGACATATATTTATATAATTACATATCTCTATATATATAATATAATGCTATCATGAAAATACAAGAGAGACATCATAATATATTTGAATTTAAATTCATTTCAAATTTTCAGATACATTTAATGAAGAGAATTAAAAGAAAAACTCCAAATAAAATATTTTTTCCCTGTTAAACCATACCAAGGAATAAAGGGAAACAAAGTTTCCCGGTTTCAAAAGTTCTTAGCTAAAAAGAAAAAAAGCCAAATCAGGAAAGAGAATACACAAAATCACAAAAATTGAAAAATCATGGTTTTCTACTTACCAGTCAAATAAAATCATTATTTTTATTTTAATTCACCTTCAGACTATCTTGCAAAAAGGAAGGAAATAATAGGAAATAACTCTATTTGTCACAAAAAATCTGCATCAGTTATGCTTATATTTGCCAATAATGTGACCTCTTCTTGTTACAGCTTTCTCTGACATCACAGGAAAGTCATAAACATCTGCCTTTAGCAAAAAATATGCCTTCACACAAACTTTTATGAAAATCAGATAAAAAGATGGATGGAAAAAAGGAAATTTCTTTTGATGTCTTTACCACCTGTTTTTCATTAGACCCACCCTAACTAATGCTTGGTCTTGGCAATGTCTTTACTTTTGCAAATGCTTTGCTATATAATGGACAGCCATTTTTTTGTAATCAGGTAACCAAAAACTGAGCTTGCCTTAAACATACATAAAGTAGTTCATGACCTACATGCTATTACCAGAATGATGTTAAGAAAGCCAGACACCCAAGTGCAAAGTTGTCTCAAAATCTATCACTATAGCAATTAATGCCCTCTCCATATGGTAATGTTTTGAAATGAAAATGTGATTGAGAAGGATAACAAATGAAATCATCAACTCTATAGTTTTAAAATGTATTTATCAGATTTCATTCCTCTAGGATAAATATCAGGGGCAGCATGAGGAAAGATGGATATAATTTTTTATAAGGAAGAAAACAGATTGAATGGGAAGGAAAAAAGAAGACAAAACAAAGGAAAATTTTGACTTTCTTTAAATTTTTCAAAGTTTTGTTGAAAAACTAGAGAAATCTAGTCATCAGGTATCCAACATGTTGTAAGAATTCTATTAAGTGAAAGTCAGAACCTGCAGTTCAATTAAAGAGGTAAAAGTTCAAGGAAAATGCTTTGAACCAAACAGACAAAATATGTTATTCTACCTCACTAAAGCAGCAAAACACCTGATTTTATTTTTTAGTTCATGGACATTTGCAAGTCTTGAAAATTAAGTAGATGGCATAAAGGCTATCTACTTAAAGATATTTGTTGATCATCTCATCTTCCTCATTTCTTCCTGTTGAAAGTTTTGAAAGAAGACTCCTAGGTCTTCACAAGTCACTAATTCATTAGTACACAAACTCATAAATCCTAAAATTTATAGTCCAGAATTTTAAATAGTTAGGATTCAATTAAACAAAATTTTATTAAAAATATATATGTATACAAATATATATATATACATATGTATATAACAGTATACTATATTCTTAGAGATATTCAAAAATAAATTAGGCCTGTCCCTCCTGCCACAAAGCTTACAATACAATGGAAGATACAAAATAAACAAACAAACAACAACAACAACAACAACAAAACAGAGCCTGAAAAATACAGGAGGGAAGGAAAGAAAGTGTTATGGGAGAATTTCAAGATAGTTTTAACTTGACCATATTCATATTCTAAAATTAATACTAGACTTTATTAGATCACCTTATATAGGATGTATATTTATAACTTGGTACTACTATAAAAGGGCTCATTTTCAACATTATAAAAGCATCTCAAATTTATGTGTTTTCCTCACAACATTACAAAGTAGAGTATAATTATTATTATCTTCATTCTACAAAAAAGAAAATTGAAGTTCTGAAAAGATTAAGTGGCTTGCCTTAGGCTACACAGATAGTAAGCTTTATGATCAGGACTAGAACACAATTTTTCTAATTCCAATTTCAATTCTCTCTCCAACAAACAACAGTCATTCATCCATTCAGGCTTCCTCAATAATATTTTCAAATGTTTTATTAATGCTCCTCTTTTTAAACATCACAGTCATTTACATATCACATGCTGCCTTTCCCCTCCTTCTCAGAACCCTCTCATGCCAAAAGAAGTATAGTCAAACAGCAACAGAGTAACCATGTTGGACAGCATATGCCTCATTCAGCACCATACTGCATCCCCTGCCTGCCAAGAAGAGAATATCCGTTTCAATATTAGTTGATTTTAAGAAACAATTGGCTGAACAAATTATGGCATCTGATGGTGATGGAATACTATTGTGCTCAAAGGAATAATGAACTGGAGGAATTCCATGTGAACTGGAAAGACCTCCAGGAATTGATGCAGAGTGAAAGGAGCAGAACCAGGAGAACATTGAACACAGAGACCAATACACTGTGGTAAAATAGAATGTAATGGACTTCTGTACTAGCAGCAATACAATGACCCAGGACAATTCTGAGGGATTTATGGAAAAGAATGCTACCCACATTCAGAGGACGTCTTACCTACAGCACAATATCACTTTTCAGATAAAATAAAAACTCCTTAATTTGTCATCTAAGGCCCTTTGTAATCTGGGTGTCACCAACCTTTCTAGACTTATTTCATTTAATCTCCCTTTACATGCTGTAGAGTCCAGTCAAACTGGCTAAATTCCATTTCCTAAGTGGAGAAAATTACAGTCTATGTCCTTTGCCTAACTGCTTTTCTTACTTATAATTCTCACCTGGAATCTCTATTTCCAACAAGATTTAGTTCACAGCTCATGTCACAACCTATGAGATGCTTCTTCTGGTCTAATAAAATACATCTGCTTTGTATTTTCATTACATATATTTACGAATCTTACATATGGCATTTCCCACTAGCAGAATGTAAGCTCTTTGAAGTTAGGAAATGTTTTCATTTTTGTTTTTGTATCCATTGTGTTTACCTGGTTGCCTGCCACAAAGTAAGTTCAATAAATGCTTGTCGAATTGCTAGAAAGAAGTGAATTGAATCCACATACCAAAGTCTGTTGCCATTCCCCTATCAATAGCTATCTATTCTCTTTCCAGTTCCATATGAGAATAGACTGAACTGCTATAAATATTTATTCACAGACACATACACACACCACACACACACACACACACACACAAACTGGAGACCATAATTCCTTCTGTTATGCATGCTGCCTTTTGAGGAGTACTTATTCCTGTATGTTGCAATTTTTTTGAGTCTATATGAATGTGCTTCCACTTTTCAAAGAAAGAAAATTTTTATAGTATTAAGAGTAACTGCTCTTTGGTGATGAAAGGTTCTATTCATGCTACTTCTGTCAAGGTAAAAGCATCTCTAGTGTGTTAATTAAGGTGCATACTATCTACTAAAGTTATTATTGACAAGTTCAATTAGCTTTTTATGATGAATTTTGCATCAAGTGATTATACTGATATGTTATTATATTAGATACTTTATAGGAAACTTCACTCTATTAGTTGAAAAGGCTATGCTGTTTGTTCAAAATCATAAGATGTGTCTACACTCTTTTGCAAATCTTAAAAACTATTTAAATATAACTATTATGATTGATTTATTTGTTTGATATATAATAAAAAAGAAGCAATTGAAATTAAAATGTTAATAATAATGTCTTTTAACAACCTCTCCATTAAAATATAATTATAATTGTGTTCATTATAAAATATCCAAAATATAAATTAAAAGTATGAGATAAAGATGATATTATAATCAATTTTGGAATTAATAAAGAGACTGGAGTAGCCTGAGTATGGGGGGGTGACATGGTCTGAACAATATTTTATGGAAATCATTTTGGCACTTCTGTAAAGGGATAGATTGGAGAGAGGAAGGATTTGAATAAGGGATGACAAAGAATATATTGCAATTAATCAACCCAGATATAATGTAGGCCACACTAATGTTTTAGATTGTAAATAGTGAGAGAGAGACAAATGTGAGGGAGATTTAAGTGTGACCTACAAGATTTGACAACTGATTAGATATGTGGTATGGGAAAGAGAAAGACAATATAAAGAATCTGAGTTTTGAAAGCCTAGGTAACTGGAAGGATGGTAGTCGACTGGGTAATAGTAGGGAAATATAGAAAAATGGATAGGTTTGGGGGAAAAGATAATATAAAAGTATTTGTAACAAAAACGCTTTAATATTATATATATGTATATAT
>NC_058131.1:127262355-127334157 GCF_016433145.1 Gracilinanus agilis | reverse complement strand
ACACACACACACACACACACACACACACACACACACATATATATATATATATATATATATATATATATATATAAAGCAGTTGACTCCCCATTCTACAGTCTAAATAAAATATACCTCCAACTGCCTCCTGGACATGACATACTCTCCAAAATGATTGGATCAGTTCACTGTTCTGCCAACAATGTATTAAAATCTCTATTTTCCATACTTCCTCCAACAGTTGTCATTTTGCCCCTTTATAATTTTAGTCAATCTGATAGCTTTAAAGTAATATCTCAGTTGTTTTGATTTACATTTCTTGAATCAATACTAATTTTGTTCAGTTTTTCATTTATTTATATATAGTTTTGATGTCTTCATCCAAAAATTATCATATATTTTGACCATTTGTCAATTGGTAAATGGTTAATACTTATAAATTTGAGGAAGTTCTATATATGTTTTAGATATTAAACATCTATCTAAGAAACCATCCACAAAATTTACCCAAATTTTTTTCTAATCTTGGCTACATTAATTTTATTTGCAGAAAAACTTCAATTTAATGTATTCGTAATTATTTATTTTTCATATAACAATGCTTTATATCTTTGGTCTGTTTGTAAATTCTTCTCCTATCCTTATATCTGAAAGGTAATAAATATATTCTCTGCTTTTCTGATTTCTTTTAATTTATACCTAGAGTCTTGCATCCATTTTGATCCTATCCTGGTAAATTATGTCAGACATTGGTCTATATATAGTTTCTGCCTAACTGCCTTCCAGTTATTTTTACCAACAATTTTTTTACCAATAATTTTTTACCAAATAGTGAATCCTAATTCTAAAATACTGGATCTTTAACTTTGTCAAACACAAGTTTACCATAAGCTTTTATGACTATTGTACATCTGCCCATTCCACTGACCTATTTTCTATTTCTTAGCCAGTACCAGATAGATAGATAGATTTGCTCTATAAAGCAGTTTGAAATCTAGTACTGCTATATTTCCTTCCTTGACATTTTTATTATTTCCTTTTATATTCTTGAACCTTTTGTCTTTCCAGATTAATTTTGTAATACTTTTTCTAGTTTAATAAAATTTTTTTGTAATTTAATTGGGATGTAATTGATTAATTTGATTGGTTTAAATAGGATTCTCATTTTAATTATATTGGCTCTGCCCATTAATAAACAATTAACATTTCTCCAATTATTTGAATCTAACTTTATATAAAATGTTTTATAATTATGCTCATATAATTTCTGGATTTGTTTTGGAATATATACTTCTAGGTCTTTCATTCTATCTGTGGTTCAATTAAATTGTTATCTCTAATTAAATCTTCTTGAAGGAACTTGTTAGTGATATATAAAATGCTGATGATTTCTGTGCTCTTGCTTTATGTCTTTCTACTTTGCTAGAAATATTAATACTTTTGATTGTTTTAGTTTAGCATTGGCAAAAAGAGATAGTTTTATTACCTCTCTGTCCATTCTGATACCTTTCTTTTTTATCCTTCTCATTGCTATTTCTAGCATTTCTAGCACAATATTAAATATTATTGATGTTAATGGGAATCCTTATTTTGCTCCTGATCTTCTAGGGAAGCCTTTTAACTTATCCTCACTACTAGTAGTGTTTATTGATAATTTTAAATATATGCTTCCTATTAATCTAAGGAAAAAATCCATTTTACCTATGTTTTAAGTGTTTTTAATAGAAATGAATGTTGCATATTCTCAAAAGCTTTTTCTACATCTTGAGATAATCATATGACTGTCACTTCTTTCTAAATAATTTGTTATATGTTCTACATATTCTATCATGAAAAACATTTCCGTATTTGTCATATTGTTAAAAAAGACATTTAAAAACCATGAAGAAAATGATGTGAAAATAAGTATGCTTTGCTCTGCATTGAGAATCCATCAGTTATTTCTCTTCTATAATATTTCAAAGATCACTGTCAGTGGATTGGCATTCACATCTGCAACTTCTTTTAGTACCCTAAGAGTTTATCCTCATCTACCGATATGAAACTAGCTAACGCATCCTTCCTACTTATCAAAATTCTAAATTCCCAAGAATTAATTTTAGCTCTTCTCCAGGCCAAAAATTATTCTTATCCTACAAAACAGGCCAAAGAACAGTTAAGTGTTTTTGCATCTACTTCTCAGGATTTTGATAAGAATAAAATGAAATAATATTTGTAAAGTGCCTGCCATACATGTATGTATATTCTACCCTCTTCCATTTTGGACCCTATCTTATCAGGACTATGTGATATCTTTGATATCATATCTTTTTTGCATTAGAATCCTTAATTCACTCTGCTTATTAACTGTCTTAGTGGATATATACCTGCCTTTCTCTACTTCTTTCCATTTTCTTTTGAATAGATTTTTCAAGACTGCAGGTACACACACATATCTATCCATCTATATATCTCTATCTATCTATCTATCTATCTATCTATCTATCTGTATCTATATCTATAGCTATATCTATATTCTATCTATAAATAGAGATGTATAATCTTCCCTCCTTAGGTAAAATCCATCACTCACAAGGCTTCTATTGCTACATTTTCAGCAGTAATCCCTAAAATCAAATCCTATTCTTGAATATCATATTCTTAATTATTTGTTTAATTCTAAATCTGCCTTTCTCTTCAGAAGTCCTTGTCTTCAATCAATAATAATGATTAAAAAACACTCATCTGTTCATAAACTCTTCATATGAAAAAGTAAAGTACAGAGCATTGGTTATGGTGAAGTTAATTAGTAGAAAAACTGAGATTAGGACTCGTTACATCATCATCATCAACATTATCTATTTATGCAGGACTTTTTAAGTCTGCAAAGTATTTTACAAATATTACTTCATTTGACCCTCACAACAACCGTAGGGGAATGGTGATGTTATTATACCCATATGAGGAAATGGAGACAGACAAGAGAGACAGATGTTAAGCAATTTTCTCAGCATCACAGATCAAGTAAATGTCTGAGGTGGGATATGAACACAGATCTTCCTGTCTCCACTTGTGCCTATCCACTGTACCACCTAGATGCCTCTTCATCACTTGTATGTTTCAGAGTCAGGATTCATTACTAGGCTGACTGATTGATTCTTTTCCAATGTAACTAAACTGAAAGCTTTTGTTATTTTTATTTATAGCTATGAGATTTAGATATCCTAACCATGACATACCAAGATTCTTGAGTCTTCTCATTCTTATATAGAACAATATGGAATTAGGTGAGTTAGAGGGTACAGTGGATAGAATCATGGGTCTGGAGTCAGGAAGGCTTGCTTCCTGAATTCAAATGTGGCCTCGGATATTTCTTAGCTTTCTATCAAATAAGTTGGAGAAGGAAACCATTCCACTATCTTTGGCAAGAAAATCTCAAATGGAGTCACAAAGAATTGGACATGATTAAAGAATGACAGAACAAAAGACAGAATAACCATTGTATAATACTTTGAATGTAATAATAGTATGAAGACAAAAATGTGGAAGACTTAGGAACTCTTATCAAAACAGTAGTCTTTGATGACTTCAAAAGTTCAATACAGAAATACACCTCTCGTCTCTTAATGGACAGGTGATATATAGTTTCAGGGCCAAGGTTTAAACTTGTTTTCCTTGACTATAAATATTTTTTACAATGGAGTAATTCTATGTGTACTACCCAACATTGTATATTCTTGATTATTACATTGATTAATGAATGGGTTGATTATTTATGAACTGGAGTTGACTCTAGAATTGGCAATGAGTGTATGAACATGAAATGGTATTCTAATGAATGCTCTATAAAGATTTTCAAACAATTTTAGAGAATAATCAGCATTACACTTGGGTTTCTCCTTTATAATCAGAATGTTCCTTCTATACTTAAATGGAACCATGTGATTCATAATTAAAATATAAGTTTCTTGAGGGCAAGAGTTTTGTTATTTTATATCTTTGCAAACTTTGAATTAAGCCCAATGCTTTCCACATAACAAATACTGAATAGATGGTTTATAAACTGTGTTGGCAAACAGAAGAAAAAATGTTTTAAAATTGGAGGAGGTAGCTGGAAAAATGAATCAAACTCAATAGATAATGATATCATTAAGCTAAAGAATGATCTTAGTAACATGCTAATGTCCCAGAACAAAAATTTTCAAACACATCTCCTTTTGCAGAATTAATTCCATCAAAAGTATTATCATAGGGGGCAGCTGGGTAGCTCAGTGGATTGAGAGCTAAGCCTAGAGACAGGAGGTCCTAGGTTCAAATCCGGCCTCAGACACTTCCCAGCTGTGTGACCCTGGGCAAGTCACTTGACCCCCATTGCCCACCCTTACCACTCTTCCAACAAGGAACCAATACACGGAAGTTAAGGTATAAAAAAAAGTATTATCACAGAAAGCACAGAGAATTGGGCTCTCAAGGATCTTATAATATTTTAAATTCTGGAAAATTAAAAAGAAAATGTCTTAGCTGCTGAAAAAAAATTCCAAGAATGAAACAATTGCTGTAAATGGGAAGGCTAAAACAAACATTTATTTTGGCCTGACAGAACTAGAAAATATATTGAGAACATTTTTATGTATTACTTTCAACTATGAGGATGCTTCCATGGAGATGGATTCAAATATTCATGCTCACATTTGGTCAAAAAGCAGGTACAATGATTTTAGAATAACTGGTAAAAAATAAATTCATACAGGAAAAATAGATTCTCTTTTCCACACTTAAATTGACTATTGGAGTGATAGGCAGACTGCTCTCATCTTGGGGTATTATATATAAAACAATGCTGAAGCATTAATACATTCCATATTAGGTGCTGGATTTTAACTATAAAGCTGAATAAAAATGCCTAGTGCCCACAATCATATAACTGTGCAGAATTTCGAGAAACAAAATATGGGATTAGTCAAGATCTCTGCATTTTTACTCAAATATCACTTAATAGAGCATTTAATACATATTATACTTTCAGTAAAGTGTGCTGACCAATTTCTTCATAATTCACACTTTTTTCACATTCTATGTTCAGTTTGAAAAATATCTGCTGAAAATGGAAATGGTTATTCAAGAATGAACTTCTTCGAAAAACTGAAAGCCACTATTACCCCATGGAAAACTTTTTTTTTCTTTCTAGACAACCAAAACATGTCAGAGGAAAATGAAAATTCTTAACTGTAAAATGTCTCAAGTTATCCGTGAGCAATTAATCCCAAGCATTTGACTCTATAAGAAGCACATGGCCATTTTGAGGTAGAAGAGTGAGAAATAGAACATACAAGAAAAAAGTCAACAAAATATATAAGTAAAGAAATGAAATGACACCAAAATTCAAAAGTAATGTTCAGGCTTGCCTCCAACTGCCAAGAGCTCACAAGGACAGTGCCAGTAATGTGGCATTTCCAGAGCAAGAAAAATTATCATAAAACTCCCACTAGACATCCTTAAGAAACAAAGCAAGAAAAAGAAGTAAAGCAACCCTATGGACAAGAACAATTTGCTGGGAGGACACCACCAGCTAATGCTAACACCCCCTCTTTCCATTTTGAGAAACTATGCATCTGCAGCTGAATTCAGAGTCAAGCTGTTAGAAAACAGAACAGTAACAGAAATGAGAGACACAAAGCTTTCATGAAAAATGAGAACAAAACTAATCCTGGAAAATGTAGTGCATTAATCTTTGAATCATCATCTAAAAGCCACACTTCAGTGAATGTTGTTATTTTTTCTTCTTTTTAATTTGTCCTAGACATATCAAAGAAGTAATATCAGCAAAGTACAATGTTGTTAACAAATATGTCAGTATATTTATCCAATACATAGATATAGGATGTGAAATAACTAAATGGTAAAATTGAAACAGGGTTATAAAAGTTCTAGATGTTCAAGAGGATGGTTAATTATTAATAGAAATAATTCATATAAAGAAAGGTTATCATGATACTATATACTGGAAATGACATATAATGGGGAAAAAAGTAAATTTCCCCTTCCCCAGAACCACCACCTCTTACACCTCCATTCTACTAGTTTGGGTATGTCTCAGGCATTACTAATGTATACAGTTTTGGTCTTGATTTCTTAGGATGGACTTTAAAGAAACTGAAGAAAGTCCATAGATGTACAACAGAAGTAATTTGCTGATGGAAAATAGGATATGAAAAAAAAACTTAAAAGAATATGAGTTAGGCAAAAAAAAAAAGAATTCTGGAAGGCAACTTAGCAGCACCGTAGATGAGAACATTATATTTGTAGTCAGGAAGACTCTGTGTTCAAATTCTTCCTCAGATACTTACTTTAAAAGTAAGTAGAAATGTCTGTTAACCTCTTTGCACCTCAATTCTCTTATCTGTACAGAGGCCCAAAGAGGCCTGTTTTGTATTGTGAAAATCAAATGAGAAAGCATTTGTAAAGTGTTTTATGAGCTTTAAACAATTACATAAATTATAGCTATTAGAATTAAGATTGACTCAATACCTGTTTTAAAATATTTAGTAGGTTTATTGAAGAAAGATAATGTCAGTCTGTCTTCTCAGTTCTGAGATGATAGAACTAAAACAAAGTGGGATTCTAAATGAGGGACAGAATACTAGTCGGAAGGCCTTCAGTACATTGGTTAAAACTCATGGAAGATTTCTGACAGGGCATAGACAAGACATACAGACTTACACAGAAAGAGAAAGCAAGTAAGGCTTGTCATGTGGATTTAGTTTAAGTGGGTGTCTGCACATATATTTATATGTATGTATAAACGCATACATATAGTGCTTTCAGATTTGCAAAGCATTTTCCTAACAAAAACCTCAACCTTTGTGTTAGGCAGTTTGTGTATTTTTATCTTTTTTTTTAATAGTTGAGGAAACTGACACTAATAGACTAAAGATTTGTCCATGATCACACAGTTAAAAATCATCCACAGCAGTATTTCAACATATATCTCATGATGCCAATCCAGTGTTCTCTACAAAACCCACTAAACTTACACTACACAATTCAAATCCATCAAGTTGCTGAATTGGAAGGAAGAAACTCATGTCAATAAAAGTTATTAAATACTAGATTAAATAAAGAAAATCATGGAATCTCTACTATCGGAAAAATCAAAGAACATCAGTTGACAACTACTAAATGACTAAATTAGAAGCATTCCCATATAGAATCAGGAGAGTGAACTAGTACCATGCTGAAGTCCCTTCTAGCTTAAGAATTATATGACAGTAAAGAAAAGATAGGAAAAAAAGCAATAAATAGAAAAAAATTCTGCATTAAGTTACAGTGGTGGGGAAGGAGAGCACTTTATAAGCTGCTGTTTCAATATTTCTTTGATATCACTTTCCAAATTATTAAAACAGTGACAAAACAAAAATATTTAAGAAAAATATTCTGAAGTTAGAAAGACAAGCAGATATATATACAAAAATAAGTAGAAACACTTGAGAAATAGAAATATTTACTTAGAAAGTCCTAAAGAGGGAAGTTAACTTAATTTCATTTTTATTTACCTATAAACAGAAGACTGGATAAGGTCACACTGGAGATCTTTTCCTTTAAATCTTTTCCCAAGGAATACTGGCAAAAATCTTTGCAAATAGAAAATTAAATATGCATACCTCACTTTTACAAATTTTGCTTAGGATCACTTTGCCATTCTGTATACACGGTTATTCAGTTCTATAATATTCTTCTCCACTGACACAATGTATTGCAGTCATTTTAAAGTTTTAATGAAAATGCTACTTTTAAATACAGTAATAGACAGCATTTAGAATTTCTTCTGTACTTTTCTAGATTAATTCTCTACTAGAAGTTTAGAATAAAATGAAGTATAAATAAAATTCTATAGTAATTTAGAAGAGGGAAATATGACTTTGATTGTAGGAATCAGGCATTACTTAAAATATAAAAAGGTCAATATATAAATATCCATAATGGAGGTGTAATAGGACATAGTTTAATGCCTTTTAACTCTAGCCAACATCTAGCAAATGTTTACTTTTTACTTTAACACCCATAAAGGAATCTTCTTAAATATTTTGGAAATTCCAAACGAATTGAGGTACACAGGCTCAATGGAAATATTTTGCAAATATTTAAGAGATAAAACATTTGATTTTGAACAGCTGAATTGCCATAAATTCCAGTGAAATAGATATATGATAATGTATATCATGAATAGGAGAGAAAGAAAAAAAGGAAGCAAGTGTATATAAAGTATACTTAGCATTTTATTATTAAAAAAAGCATTGAGATAACCATGTAGGAAACTGGGAAAGTGCCTAGCCTACATTTTTTTCAGAGGAAGGTAGGGTAAAGCAGTATTTATAGCTGGCTAATTTTATCTTGCTGTCCCCCAGTCTCAGACAATCTCTTCAGAAGACTTTTGCTACCAGAAGCTATAACAAATTTTGAATCATGGTCTATTGAGTCATTCTGTGCCTCTCTTAATATATAACAAAAACCTTCAGATACCCAACAAAGTATAAAAAATGAGTTGCTGCAATATATTCTTTTCCTATCTCAGAAATGAAAATTCTACCATTTCTAGTCTTTGTTCTGTGGTTTTTCAGTTGTCTCCAATTTTCCATGATTCATCCCATTTGGGGTTTTCTTGGCAAAGTTACTGGAGTAGTTTGCTATTTCCTTCTCCAGCTCATTCTACAGATGAGGAACTGAGGCAAACAGAATTAAATGAGTTGCCCACAGTCATACATCTAGTAAGTGTCTGAGGACAGATTTGAACTCATGAAGATGGGTCTTCTGATTCTAAGCCCCATGCTCTATCTACTGCACCATCTATCTGCTCTTGTTTCTAATGTTTTGTTAATTATGCCTTTTATGGCTGTTTTTTATTGTGTGGATCGTTTAATTATTATAAATATTTTACATTTACCAGCTTAATTGTGAGAATATTTAATTCAATAATAATGAAATGTATATACTATATATACATATACACACAAGCATGTTTATATATGTATGTCCGTATCATAGATTTAGAACTGGAAGCAATATCAAAGGCTATTTAGTCCATCCGCTTCATGTTACATATGAGAAAGTTGAGTCACAGAGAAGTTAAGTAGTCACTTAATCCAAGGTTTTTTGAGGTTGGATTTGAACCCAAGACTTCCTTAATAAATACCCTTAACTACCTATAAAGCTGCTTTTGTATAGATGCATGTGTGTGTTAAAAGATGAAAATACAGTAAATTATATGCTATATTCATGATTTACTACAATTCATTAAAATAACAGTTAAAGTTCTACCCTGATGTGTTACCATGACCTGGAATTGTCCCCATTTTCCAGCCAGTCCTTTAAAGGAAAGGCTTTAAGTATGGGCCAGGTGTATATGACTGTCAATGGAAGACCACTTTGACTAGGCTGGAAGAGAGACATCACCAATTTGGCTGCCATTTAATGGTTGTTTTGGCCATGGAAAAGCTTAACACTATGTGTTGGGTGTGAAATCTATATTTGTGGAAAGAATCCCTATCTTGATGAAATAATAAATTCCAAAAATGACCAGGAAAATTTTCTAAGATAAACTGCCTCTCAATTTCCTTTACTTCTATTAAAAAAAAAAAAAGCTTTTTTAAGGAAAAGCGAGCTTAAACACCAAAAGTAGCAAACTGTTAAGAAAAAAGAAATAGAAAGAAAAAGCAACATTAGGCTATCTTTAGCACTGCAAAAGGAATATTGTATGCTATATCTGCTAATTTTCTGTTTATTGATTTTCTATTTTTTATGCAAGTCAACATTTATATAAATAATAATGAAGCCAACATTTCAAGCTGGTCTATGAAGATGAGAAAACTGCTTTTGCTTTAATTATTTCCTATATTTAAGTTGGGCAGCTGGGTGGCTTAGTGGATAAAGAACCAGGTCTGGAGTAAGGAAGACTAGAGTTTCATTCTGGCCTCAGAAGCTAATGTCACATGATTGATGGACAAGCCACTTAATCCTGTTTGCCTCAGTTTCCTCATCTGTCAAATGAGCTGGGGAATAATTGGCAAACTACTCCAATATCTTTGCCAAGAAAATGGCAAATGGGGTCACAATGAATCAGACACAATTGAAATGTCTGAACATATTTAAGGACCTCATGCAAATGAAGTCTAGTTGTTTTGTTGATGAAGATAAAATTGTAAATGGCACAAGAGGTTTATGGAAGCTCTAAACAACACTGGTACTGCAGATTACATACTATGATTTTCCTATGTAATGGAATCAATTAGTTTTTGCTTAATTTGTTACTATTTTTTCATTCAGACAAAGGTTTTACTTCTATTTTGAAATATGTTTTCACAATTTTGGTGGAATTTTTGTTCTTTATTAATGTTTAATAGAGCATTAAGGTGAGTATCTCAAAAAGCCAGAGTAAGAGAAAGTGATAGAGGCTCTTTACAATATCTAGAAGTGCTTGAATATAGTAGTTGAATGAATAAAGTTTTTAAAAAGCATTTATTATGCACCTAAAATATGTGAGGCACCCTGCTAAGTTCTGGAGCATGCAAATAGAAATACTAGATGGCCAGTTCTCTCAGGAGCTAGCAACCAACCTCAAAGAGAAGTCAATATATCTGGGAAGTTTCATCTGGAAATCCATATGGAAAGGTTATGTGGTCCTTAGGGTGAAATGGATTATAATGCATTTTCCTTATAGCCATTTTTATTAATAACATCATACCACTTTCTGGTATTGAATCATTTAACAGTACCAAGGATTTTTATGGAGAAAACTTTCCTGTTCAACTTTCAGTAGGTATTGGTGCTAAGGAGTCAGAGATTAAAGCACCTGCAAAAGTAGTTATCTGGCTGCCCACAAACAAATGTTGATTTCTAGGATGATGACTGTGAAGATTGGGCTAAAAGCAAGGTCCAGGGATATTGGGGATGAACTCTTACAAAACTTGTAAGCAAAATTCCCTTGAGAGCAAAGAAGTAGGGAGTGATACGACCATAACCAGAGATCCAAAATGCTATAATATCATCTTACTTTTATCAAAGCTGTATAGACTTCTGTGCCCATACCATGATTGCTATAAACCCAATAAAATCTCCTCATTTTGAGAATTATCCAGCAAATGAAGAAATGAACACATTTTATGACAGAGGAAAAGTATTTCTTCATGTGTTTTTTATATAACCTCTCATGAAGATTTTTCATACACGTTTACATTAAGCTAAATGTATAGAGACACTGTAATATTTTTTAACAGTTCGTTTGGTCTTTGACTTGACACTAAGTATCAGTTTTAAGGCAGAAGAAAAGTAAGTGCTAGGGAATTGGTGTCAAATGACTTGCCAAGGGTCACACAGCTAGGAATTATCTGAAATCAGATTTGAATCAAGATCCTCCTACCTCTAAGTCTGAAGCTCTATCCATTGTGGTGTCTAGCTGTCCATCCAATGTGTTTTAAGGATCAATTTGATAGCTATATTTTGGGGAAGTAATTCCAAATGATTAAAAAGAGGCTCTTTTAGATTTTTTAAATTCCCAAGGTAGATATAGAAATAGAATATAATCACAAAGTTATTTTGGGGATAAAATCTCTCTTGAGATCCCATTTTCAAATAAACCAGCTAAATGTTTACATTACAAAACTCCCATTCTAGCAGACAGATCAGAAGCCTACTGCTTGAACAATTTCACTCTTCTAAGGAAAATAAAGCTATTTCTTTCAGTTCTGACACAATAAAAAGTTTTTTCTTTCTTTTTTCTTTTTATTTTTTTTAAATGTCAGAGATGTCAAACCTTGAACCATAGCATAGGCTCAAACAATTCAACACATGTCTGGTCAGTAACTTAGAAATATTTCTTTCTTCAGGCAAAAACAGAAGCTTTTATTTGACAGATTGAAATTTGGATCTGTTAGAAGAATTTTCAGAAGAAATTATTATTTACTTTACCTTTTATTACAATCTATTGAAGTGAAAAATGTCATATGCTTATAATCTTTTGTCACTCCGTTATGTGGTTTTTAGTGTTCAATGTGGATAAATATCATTTTAATAGGTATAGTCATTATGATATAACAACCTTAAAAGTACATTTTAGGCTAATTTAAGGAGGTTCAGGAATAATTTATTTTTATTTATTATTTATTGATAAATAATATTTATAATTATGTTCCTGAGAAGTATATCACCATTCTTTTATTAATCACCTACTGTATACCAGACTTTTTTTAAAATAGTGAGTATATGTAGGCCAAAAGGGAAAAATATGTTCCTGCACTACAGTATGTTATATTCTAATCAGAAAATATAGTAGGAATACTTATAAGCAAATATAAAAATATTTGAATAGAAAAAACACACTGATAATTGGCAAGATAAGCAAAGTTCTCATGGAGAGAAAGGCCCTGAGAGGAATTTCAGGGAAGATAAAGATTCTGAAAAGGAATGATGACAAAGTAGCCCATGCCAGCCATGAGAGAGTAAAGAAGGGGCTGAAGTAGAAGAGGACTGGCTTGTACAAATGCAAAAAGGGACACTAATACACTTTTGGTAGAACTGTGAATTGATCCAATCACTTTGGAGAGCAATATGAAATTATGTACAGAGAGTTATAATCCTGTGTATTCTTTAGATCCAGCAATTTCTCTATTTGGCCTGTTTTCCAGAGTGATCACGATAAAATGAAAAGAATCTAGATGTTCTACAAAATTTATAGCAGCTCTATTTGTGGTGGCAAAAATCTAGAAACTGAGGAGATTACCATCATATGGGGAATGGATGAACAAGGTGTGGTATATGATTGTGATGGAATCTACTAGGCTGTAAGAAATGATAAGCAGGTACAATTTTTTTAATCATAGAAAAACCTAAATGAAATTGTGAAAAAGAGAAATGAGTAGGACAAAGAGAACATTATATACAGCTACAGAATTAATGTTTAGACATTAACTAGCCTACCTCAAGAAAAAGAACTGATTTGTCTTGTTTTGTTTTGTTTTTGTTTTTTTGGCAAATGATGCCTTCTCTGGTATGAGGAGTGGTGGAAGGAAGACAATTGGGAATTTTAATAAAACCAACAAACAAATCAATAAAATTCTCAAAAAAAATACATCAAGGTAGAAAAAAATGACTCTTCTGAAGTAGGTAATAGACTATTTTAGATGGAATATTTATCGTATAAGACTCTAAAAGTCACACTAAGTAGTTTCTATTTTATTCTTTCTCTATATCTAGTGTTTCTAGGAAGACCTATGATAAGGAAAAAATAACCTCATGAGGCAGCCCCATTATACCTTCAGAAAACTCTACATATTAAGAAATGTTTCTTACACTAAAGAAAGTTTTCAATTTGTACCCACAGGTGCTAGCTTAGTCTTACTTGGACAACAGAACATGAAAAATGATAATATTAATATTTAGAATACACACATATTACTTTGAGGTTAAAATTTTAACATTTACGTCTCATTTGAGCTTTACTATCATATTGTCCGGTATGGGCTATTATTTTCCCCATTTCACAAACAAGAAAAGTGAGTCTGAAAAAGGTGAAATGATTTTTCTCAAGGTCATATAACTAGTAAGTAGAGAAGGCAGGGTCTTTATCATTCCAAATTAACTGTTCTATTCACTATATCACCTAGCCATCAAATACCTTCTACACAGAGGTGGCTTGTTGGTACAGTGGATTGAGCCTGCCACTGCAATCAAGAAGACCTGAGTTCAAAGTTGGTTTCAGAAACTTACTATGTGACGTTGAGCAAGTCACTTGACCTCTGTTTGCTTCAGTTCCCTCAACTGTCAAATAATGATTTGACATTTAACTAGCATCTAACTCACATGGTTGTTGTGAGGCTTAAATGAGTTATTTGTAAAGTACTTAATAAAATGCTTGTCACATAGTGCTATAAAAGTACAAGATTTTTTTTATTATTAAAGCACTTCAAATATTTGAAAACAGTTATCCTCTACCCCATGACCCACAACCAACAAGTCTTCTGTTCTTTAGTCTACCAATTTAATAAACTTAACTGAAAAAGAAATAAGGTCAGTTTAATATTACATGTTTTAAGATTAAGCTATTTTGCATCCTAGTGATTGCTACTTCCTTTTCTAGATGTTTTCTTTCACTTTAATAATATTCTAGAATTTAGTTAGGGATTAAGTCAAGCTCTCCTTAGGCTCTTTGAAAGTTACCTCCTTTGTATCAAATCACCTGCACCAATGGAAAGAACACTGTTTTTAGAGTCAGGTGAACTATGTCTGACTTCTATCTATGCTACCTATTAGCTATCCTTAGCCAATTTACTTCATCCTATTGATTCTCAGTTTTCTCATTTATAAAATAGTAGATGATAACATTAGCACTACTTAACTCTCAAGATTACTCTAAAGTTCTATTAAGTACATGAAGCAATTCTGTTAATTGTTTGTTAATTAAACCACCACCCCCCACCTCTGCTCCAGACTTCCTTATCATTGGGCTGCTAGGTAGAGGGGTGGGTCAAGTGAAAAAATGTCTTCAGGGTTAGGGTTAGAGTTAGAAAAGAATTTAAGATTAGAAACAAATTTAGGATTAAGGTTAGAAATGAATTTAGGGTTGGGTTAGGGAAGAGAGTGGGTCAGGTTCACTTTCTGCCTTTCCCTCCAGTTCTGCCACCTGGGACCCACCCACCTTATCCCAGACAGGGAAGGAAGCACTCCCATTTCCCTGCTGGGTAGAGGAGGTGGGTCAAGTGAAAAACTGTCCTCTGGTCCAGTGGAGAGGGGGAAGGGAGCAGTTCTGATAAGTCCCTCTGCCTTTCTAGTAAAGGAACTCTGGCAAGAGATGGGTGCCCACAGAGGTCTGTTTGCTTTTTATGGCATGCATTCATAGGTTCACCATCATGATTCTAGGATTTTTGCCCAATAAAGTGACCGATTTGAATAATAATCAGCCATTTTCTCTGTTTAGTAACATATACTTTATAGTTAGCGTGGAAAAAACCTAAAAACAATGGGGAGAATCACTTCCATTTGCACTGAGAATTGGTCTCTTTTGGTATATTTGTTTTTTGGTCCAGCTCTGTGGCTTCTTCTGGGCAGTTGAGGGGCACAGTGGTAGAATGCCAGGCCAAGATTCAGGAAGACCTGGGTTCAAATCATTGTTCAGACCCCTACTAGCTTTTGGACCTTGGTAAAGTCACTTAACTTTGTCTGAATTTCCTCATCTATAAAATGAATTGAAGAAGGAAATAGAAAATCACTCCAGTATCTTTGCTAAGAAAACTTCAAGTAGGGCAACAAAGAGTCAGACATGATTGAAATGACTGAACAACAATCACTTCTTCCGTGTGTGGAATCTTCATCCACTGATGGAGATCAGCCACTCTTATGTAACTTGTAGTTCAGAGAGTTGTCTGGCAGAACTGACATTAAATGAACTGCCCATAATCACACAGTCAGTATGTGTAATAGAACATGAACTCAGGTATTTCTTACTTGAAAGTCTACTGCTATACACTACAATATGTTAACATTCAGTATGTTCTTTAGGATAAGATTATTATTAGTTTGCAATGCTTGAGAAAATTAGTGGATAAAGAACAAAACACAGCTGTGTATTGGGTGACAGGAAGAAGCCAGATTGGAATTAAAATTTCACCATGGGAAACCCATGTCAGACCATTCACACATTTATAATTGAGCTAATTGTAATTTCTTCACAAAGTCATGCTGATTCCCCTGGAAAACACTGAATATAATCCTTCTTGAGCTTTCAAAGAATATAGAAACATTTTTCTATAGTCAGAATTTCTTCATTAAATAATTTTTTTAATATTAAGGACTTTAAAATAGAAATTATGATTACTTAAATAACAATAAAAATATGGTAGCTAAGAAAAGTTATAATTGATGAGGTCTACCAGATATTTTTCTAAACCCTCATTAGAAAAAGAAAAATAGTGAATGTCTACTTAATACCCCCTGCTTAAGGGCAGTTTTTTGAGGGGCGGTGACAAGGTAATAACCATGTTAAGAACCTTATTAATGAGTCATCACTATTTGTGAAATGCCTACTTTGTGTCAGACACTGTGCTAAGGACTATAAAATGGCAGGCGAATTTAATTTATTTGAAGTAATGAGAATGAAATAGCCAAGACACATTATTTTTGGCCTGCATTTAGGCTCATAACTAATTCTAGCCTACTCTATGCATCAGATAAAGGGAGACCTTAAATTTTCTATAGAAATTTCTTTCTTGAAAATCACAATGAAGGAGATTCCATAACAGGAAAAGTTAAGATAGCCTCAGATTTCAAATCCTACTTCTGACACTATATATGTGACCATGGCCATGCCACTTAAGCTCTGAGAGCCCAAGTTATATCTTCTGTAAAATATACATAATACATTATCTAAGGGACTTCATAGTGCTTAGTGCTTAAAATCCTATATGAAAAGGCTACATTGATAACTTCTCCGTGTTCAAAAACTTGGGTTTTCAGGATGTTGAGTAGCTTCTCCATGTAATGTTTTTAGGAAGAAATGGACAATAATCACATTCTGCAAGTTAATAAGAATTCATTGTGTCTACCATGTGCCAGGCAATGTGCTCAGTTCTAAAGATGCAAAGAAAAGAAAAAAAAACAGTCCCCCTACTTTCAAGGAGCACACATTCCTTTTCTTGCTATGCTTCTTACTTTCTATACCTCATCTTCAGAATGACTCTAGAATATCCATTAGTGCCTGTGGCCTTCTCACCCCAGAATATCCTACTGCTATGCCAATGTCCTCTTCTCAATGATCATTGCCTTCTGTGGCCTATATTTTTATAGAGGGGAAACTTTGTTCCACTCAGAGTAGTGTTTCTGCCCCCACAACAGATATCTTTTCCTGACTTTTTTTGTTTTTGTTTTTGTTTTCTTCCCCCTTATATTTTAAGCTCCTTGAAGGCAGAGATTTTCTTTTGGTTTGTATCAGTATGATCAATGCTTAGCATAGTATCTGGCACACAGTGAACACTTAATCAATACTTACTGCTTAGTGGCCCAGAGAAAGCTTGTTCTGAAATATTCAGAGGAAAATGCTCCCATATGTTTGAATTGCTGTAGTTATATGCTATGTTATTCTACAAAATTAAATTTTTGTCCAAAGAAGATTCACAATTATAAAAGTACTATCATGGAAAGGTCTGCTTACCTGTAATCAAAACAACTCCCATTAAACTCATGAGCATGGGATTCTATCAAACCCAGTCTACTACATGGCTTGTAAATCCATTTTCAATTGCTACCAACAAGCCGAATATGGATTCTGCCCTGCTATCTGAGAAGATTTTGTCCAAAATATTGGCTTTCAATATACACTAAAGATATTTATATTTCTTTGCCCAACTCTTGGGTTTTAAAGACATGAAGACTGAAGTATTAAGAAGCAAACAAAATGAAAGTGCCTAAGTAAAAGAGTCCTATGAATCTAGTCACCTACAGGCCCAAATATATGCCACAATAAGAAACTTCACCTTTCCTGTCTCCCCTCAGATAAGGTGATTATGGACATACTTCTTTACACTGCTGGTCATGATCTAGAAAATTAAATTTTATGTTCTGAATCAGCAACAGACTGGTGATATTGGTTCTTAGATTACAGAATTAAAAAATCTATCTAAGAACTAGAATTTTGAGGATTTCTTACAAGTAGTTTTTGTGTGGAATTCATGAAGTCTTCCAATATTTTCTTCTGATTGAAACAAATTTGACATTTCTAATTGCCCAAGAAAAGGCCCTTGTCAGTGAGATGTGTCACTTTTATGTCACAGAAATGAAAGGATTACTCTCTAACATCCATGTTATTCAAAACAGATGCAGAATCTTGCCAATGGGACCAGTAGGATATAAGAAATCCATGCTCTATAATATTAGAGGATAATTTTTTATATAGAAAACCATGCTTACATTGAAAAGAGATGCCTATGCTGTCGGAGAGTACAGGATTAAAAATCCATCATATGCAATCTTAGAAATTGTAAAAACAGTTATGCCATTTAACATCAAATGACTATAAAGTCCTTAAAGAGTATCTTATTATGAAGGTCCATGATAAAGTGACAACTCCTTGACAGCATAAAGTATGTCATTTTTAAAAATTGTTTAACTCCAGTAGCACCTACTAAAATACTCTGTACATACGAGGCATTTAATAAATATTTATTGGGCCACATAATGTGATATTTGCAACTTAGTTTAATACTGTGATCTACAAGTAATAATAACAGCTGAAATCCTGAATCTACTTTCACAGATTATATATGACTTTCCTCAAAAGCTCAGATATTGAAAACAAAATACTCCTTATTCTTTTCTGGTTCATTAAATTATACAATTCACTATAATGTGCCAAACTTGTCTATGTGGAACTTGGAATGTACACTGCTGAGGGATGGAGTTGGAGAAGGGAGGAAAGAGAAAATTCCTATGGGATCAAAAACATTCACAAGACACCAATATTAGATATTTGCCAAAGAAGAATCTCCATTTATATGGATGTCTACAAATTCAGAAAGTAGTTATCATGTTATATTTTACTATGCTGCACATGTAAGAAATTTTTGCATGGAATCACTGGAAATACGTATTTTTATTGGCCAGATATAGGACAAAACTGGAAGGAAATGTAGAACCTCTAAGTGTCCTTGATGTTATCTGACAAAAGCAGTTTCTTCACTTCTCCATACATCACTTTCCATGGAGAGTAAGAATCCTAGGTCAAGGACTTATTTTTATTTTTATAGGGTTACATCAAAGAGAAATGCAGTAATTATTCTTTTTCATAATGGCTCAAAATGTGTCTAGTTCTTTCTCAGACCTTTAATGAAACAAGCATGGTTCTCTCCCAGTTACTTTCAACAAAAAGACCACCAAATACTATCATTTCTGATAATGGTTTTAATTTTATTAAATTTGTTGGCACCATCATTTCTTACTACTTCTCCTCTCACCCAACAAACTATCAAATCTGAGAGAATGACCCCAGTTACTAAGATGACAGGAAACAAAATGGTGAGATGGGACAACCAGACTGAATGCAGCATATTTATCCAATTCCAACAACAGAAATTAAGTGAACTAAATTAACAATGTGGTGACATAAGACTTACCTAACTTGTCTCTAAAGACATATTTTCAGAGTTGAAAACAAACAAGAAGAGATCATATAAACTATGATGTCTGCAACTGAATTTGAATGATTTATTTTTTTCCAAATTTTCCTGGTTGATAAAATTTTCAATAATTTCTTTCTGACATTTTGTGATACATGTTCTCTTCCTTTTTGTCACCCCTACCCTTTTCCCAATATGGCAGGTAATTTAAATTATATGTATATATATATACATATACATATATATGTAATTAAATGATACATATTTCGATGTTCATCATGTTGTAAAGGAAGACACATATTGCTTACACTAGAGAAAAATTCATGGAGAAAATTAACTGTAGAGTGGTATGCTTCAATCTGGATTCAGACTTTATCAGTTCTTTTTAAAGAGAGGATAGCCTTCATCATGAGTTCCTTGGAGTTGTCATAGATCCTTGCATTGCTCATAATACTTAAATCATTCCCAGCTGATCATTGTACTTTATTACTATAACTGTACAATATTCTCCTGGTTTGCTCACTTCACTTAACATTATTTCATGTAAGTCTTTCCAGGTATTTTGTGATCATCACATCATATATCACAGCTTGTTCCGCCATTCTCCAGATGGATAATCTTTCAGTTTCCAGTTCTTTGCTAACACAAAAGAGCTGCTATAAATATTTTTGTACCAGCAGGTCCTTTCCCCTTATCTTTGATCTCTTTGGGATACAAACCTAGTAAGGATACTGCTGGATCAAAGGGCATGCAATTTTATGGCCCTTTGGGCATGGTCCCAAATAATTCTCCAAATGGTTGTATTAGTTCACAGCTCCACCAACAGCATATTAGTGCCCCAATTTTTCCACATCTCCTCCAACATTTATTATTTTCCTTTTTAGTCATGTTAGCCAGTCTCTTAATTAATTTAATATATAAAAGCCTCACAAAATAATATCCCCTTGCTATTTAAAATGTTAGCTAAGCAAATTTGTTATTTATATATGTTAGGGAGTAGTGATATCAACTATAGTTGGAGTAGTATTCCAACTTGCTACCCCCATGCAACTTTCAATTAGTTTTCCTTAAAAGCCAGAGACTAACCTGAAAACTTAGTTGGCTCAAGGCAACTAAGGGTTTAGAGACTATTGACATTACTTTCCAGCCACATAAGGACAAAACAACTAGTAGAAACTCCAAATACTCTCGCTGACACTTGATAGACTACAATGGACAACTTCTGCAAGAAAACTTGATAAGCTGAATATCTGGTGATCATCCTATTATAACTTGGTTGCCTCCTTTTGTTAATTATTGGGGTATCCTTTTGGTTCTATTATCCAAGCTAAATTGTAAACAGACTGGCCTGAGTCAGGTCTAACTGAGAATAGCAACACATTATGTGTTTGTTTACCACAATAATTATATTTATAATACTAGAATAATAATTACCTAATTTTAGCACAATAATGTACCATCAGGAAGTAAAGAATAAAGTAAAAGGATATTTTGAAATCTTTCATTTCTAACATTAATGGAAAGGCTGGAAATAAATCCCAAATGTTTTTTAAAAAAAGATTCTACCTCCTAATCCCCTTGCCATTTTAAAATTGGACCATAAAAACTGCACAAGTTCAAATGTGACACCTATTGGTCTTTTAAAAATGATCTCCACTTTTCCTGTCTTTTCCTTTAGATGTCTATGAGCATAACATATAAATGCACACACAGCATCCACTAACTTTAATGGGTGCTACATATTTATATCAATGGAAATATGGATCCTTTAGAGAAACTGAAATGAAAGCTTTTTTTAGTTTCATTTATTTTTTCTATCATTCATTTTTCTAACAGTTTATTTGGGCTTGTAACTTTTCCAATTTTTCTACATTAATTATCATATCATATGGATAGATGGTGGTGAACTGGATATAGAATCCTGGAGCCAGAGAAGACCTGATTTCAAATCCAGTCTTAGATATTAACTAGTGGTGTGAACCTGGGCAAGTCCCTTAACTTTTCTTTTCCTCAGATTCCTCAGGAAATCATGGATATAATACTAACAGCTATCTAGCAAGGTTGTTGTGA
Organism: Gracilinanus agilis; assembly: GCF_016433145.1. Taxonomy (NCBI): domain Eukaryota; kingdom Metazoa; phylum Chordata; class Mammalia; order Didelphimorphia; family Didelphidae; genus Gracilinanus; species Gracilinanus agilis. The sequence continues at coordinate 127,312,975 of NC_058131.1, read as the reverse complement.
GGATCAAATGAGGTACTCTTTGTTTATTAAAGTACTTAGTACAATGGCTGCCAAATATTTAGACACTAGAAATTCTTATTTCATTCCCTTCCACTAAAATAGGAAGAGTCATGCCTGGCTCATTCTATTGGATGTAAGTATAATATAAAATAACCTGTAACATAATACAACCCTGACATGAGTTTGCAACACATTACTATTATTAGAAAGCTTTCATTTATACTATAATTTATTGAAAATGATAAGGGACTTAGGGACTTACAAATTATCCTTCATTAATATATGCACATAACGCTCTTTTCTTTATTTTTTGTTTTCACATTCTAAGAGATATGAAAAAAGACTGATGAGAAAGATGATAATATCTATTAGAAAAAAATTAAATCTTTACCTTCTGTCTTAGAATCAATACTGCGTGTTGGTTCTAAGGAAGAAGAGTGGTAAGGGCTAGGCAATGGGGGTCAAGGGACTTGCCGAGGGTCACACACTTTGAAAGTGTCTGAGGCCAGCTTTGAATCTAAGACCTCTCATTCTCTAGGCCTGGCTCTCAATCCACTGAGCCATCCACCTGCCCCTTCTATTAGAAAATAATGAGAGTTCAGCCAAATTTTCTTTTGCCTTAGAAAGGGAAAGCTAATAGATAAACTAGTTATCTTGGATATGTAAAGCATAATTATAAAGATATTATTTGCTTTCTATCTCTACCATGTATAGGAAGAAGAGACAGTAAGATTAAATTAAAATAGTTAAATAATGGTAATTATTTTAAATATAATAATGGTAATATTATGATACTATAATAAATGGTAATATAATAAATAATGGTAATCATTGTGTTTTGTGTGAGCAAGGGTTTTCTTTTTTTTTTTTTTTAAACCCTTGTACTTTCAGTATATTGTCTCATAGGTGGAAGATTGGTAAGGGTAGGCAATGGGGGTCAAGTGACTTGCCCAGGGTCACACAGCTGGGAAGTGGCTGAGGCCGGGTTTGAACCTAGGACCTCCTGTCTCTAGGCCTGGCTCTCACTCCACTGAGCTACCCAGCTGCCCCCAAGGGTTTTCTTTTGCCTTTTTTGTATTCCCAATACTCATCACAGTGCCTGATACATAGTAGGCACTTAAAAAATGTTCTTGATTCAGTGGTTGAATGTGCTTGATTTCTAGCCTTCTCTTTATTCAGTATTTTAGACACTTAACCTTGGTATTTTCTTTTCCTTAAGAATTAAGTGAAAGTTCTAATTCATCCAGGAAGGTATTCCATTACTTTCATGAGATCTATGATTGCACACACACACACACACACACACACACACACACACACACACACACGCATGCATTTGTGTGTATTTAAATATAATCGTTCTTTTTCATGTTGATACCAAGGCAAGATTGCTACATGATAACAAGATAAATTAGGATAAAGTCATTTTCTTTTGATATCTCTGATGAAATGCTTCAGCAAAGGAGTAAGACATATCCTTGATTCCTTCTTCAATTCAATTAGATGAACATAGGTCCATTCAACTGATCAACATTTTTTATTGTCTCTATTATATATCAGGTGAAATGTTAGGCACTGAAGAAACAAAAGCACAGATGAAACAGGCCCTTCCCTCAAAAAGCTTATATCCCCTTTGTAAATAAAACATGTAAATTCATGTAAAATATATACAAAGTAATTTCAGGGGTGTACTGACAGATGGAATAATCAGAAAAGTTTCACATAGGAAATCTGAAGGAAACTAGTGTTTCTTAGAGATGAAGGTGAGGATAGGGATCACTGTAGGCATTCAGCAAAGCTTATGGAAAAACATTTAGGCAAAAAGGTGAAATAATGTACATGATGAACAACAAGAAGGCTTGTCCTGGAAGGCGTACAAAGGTGTGTGATGTTTAATAAACTTCAAAATATAATCTGGCATTAGGTTTTTAAAGGCTTTAGAGCAAAAGTAACTATTGTTCCTGGTTCGTGCAACCTCAATACAAAGAAGCTCACATATCAAAGGGATACTTTCAGTAGATCAGAAATATAGATAGATTGCATTTCTCAATCTAGTCCCTTCTTAAAAATGTCAGGTCTTACTTTACATGTATTTCTGAGGTTCCCACATCTTATATTTACTAAAAATACACTTGAAAATTAATTTAGAAAACAGAATTAAGGATGAATTATCAGAGAAGGGAGGGTTTATCAGACGGAAAAACCATGAATTTAATGGGTTTGTTTTTCATGCCACTACTACTTGACTAACAAGTAAACTATTTGCTATAGAGAAACAAAATGGCCAACTGAAAAAGTGACCATTGAAGTATAAGTACACCTGAATGATAATCCAATATATTTTGAATACAAAGATTTTGCTTTTAGCTTTGATTTTTTTCTCTATTACAACAAAAAGCCAAAACATGGAAAACAGGGATAGAGAATAGGGAGAAGAGGACCAAAACCAAGTGAAAGCCAATTCTACTTGCTAATTTTGTATGGTGTAAACTATGTGGTAGCCACAGAACATAAAAACATTTCAAAAGAATTCATTAAGCTATAGAAAAATAAAATGTTTTATTTAAGATGGGAATGTTCATTTATGAATAAAAATCTAAGGGATTTCATTGCAAAATAATGAGAAAAATTAGTGGAGAGTGAATCAGATTCTGAGTCTCCATATTTTTATTCATGTAGAATGGAGTGGATACTAGTGTAGGAAATTTAAGTGTAGCTCCTGTGCTCTCTTGCCCTTGAACACTAATGATCTTAATAATTGAATTAATTAATTTAATTTGGGTTTTAATTAGGTTCTCTAATCAATGGTACTTGTAAAATGCCTCTACATGTGAGAGGTCAGTGCTAAATTCTTTCTCATTGTGTATGTGTGTTTGTGTATGTATGCATGTATGTATGCATATACATATGTGTGTTTGTAGTATATATGTGTACATATACACATATGCACATATATAATTAGAAATATATAGTAATATAAGTGAAGAATAATCTAAAGGCTGGACTGAAACAGTTGGTAAAGAACTGATTTTAATCTCTACACTATGGAATAGAAGGAAATGTAAAATGTCAGAAATGCATAGTTATTTTTCATAAATCAGAAATAATAAAACATGGAAGTAGCGAATATACAATAGAGTAGTAAATAGAGTAGTAAAAAAGTAGTAAATATATACAAGTATACTTAAATATATAAAGCAATGGAATGTTTGATAATTATTTCATATCTGCATGTCTGATCATTTAATGCAAAAACAACAACATTGGCTCAATATGCATATGTAGTTCAATATGTTGACCAAAAAAGTTAATTTTTTCTTAAATTGAATTAAGGAAAATATAATATTTGATACTAGGTTATGGTCCTTTTGTACACTGCCCTCTTCAAATGATATATGATTCAATTCTAGACATAATTGATTATGATTAGAGTATAGAGTACAGGAACTCATACAAGTCTTGAAATTGTGACATATGCAGCATAATCTCAGATACTAGAGATGAGAACAGAAGATTTAGGGAGTCTATGACAGTTATTTTTAGGCACTTTAAGGATTTGTATATGGAAGCAACAACTACTTGGCACAGTGGATAGAGCATGGGGCCTAAAGCCAGAAAGACTCATCTTTCTTAATTTAAATTTGACCTCAAATGTTTATTAGTCTTGTAACTCTAGGCAAGTCATTTAACTTTGTTTGCCTCAGTTCTTTGTCTATAAAAATGAGCTAGATAAGGAATAGGCAAACTATTATTGTATCTTTGTCAAGAAAACCCCAAATGAGTTCATAAAAAGTCAGACATAAATGAAATAACTGATCAATGACAACATAGGGAAGAAGAAATAGAAAATCCCAATGGTTCTAGAGGACAGACTATGTGTAATTAGAAGTTATAAAAGATAGCTGTATTTGATAAGTTGTAAAGGCATATTTATCTCCCATGTAAAGAAAGAATTCTTGCAATTAAAAGTATCCAAAAGTGTAATATCCTCCTCTTCTCTAAAGATTTTAAAGCAAGGGTTGGATGTTGTTCAGTAAGGAAATTCTTGATTAGTTATGGGGTTGATTATGTTGCTGAGATATCCTCAGAGTCCAACATTGTATAATACTATGATTTAAAGATGATGATATTGTTTTCATTTCAGTGTTTGAAAGTAATCAACCATCTTCTAAGTTGTTCCATTATGCAGTTTCTTATCCTAATGTAAAGATCAAAGGACAATAAGGTAGGTGTCCTGGGATTACTTCTGGATTGACAACTGGTTTGCAAAGTAGATGAGAATAAAAATATAAAATAGTTCCTTCCAACTTCACACAAATCTCCTGTAGTGTATAATTCAATAAAAGAAATACAAGACTGAAGACAACTTGTTCTGTTCTTTGTATTCTCTGCATGTTATGAAGGGTAAAATTTTCCAATATTTCTTCTCATAGTAATATTAAGCTCTGCCAGATATCAATATAGTATGTGCAGTGCTTATTCAAGAAGAAGGATTCTGCCAAGAGTATAATTACTTGTAAATTGGAAATAGGCAAAAAAATTAATGCTTTTGAATAGTTCTCAATCCCCAGAGATCCAGAAAGTTTAGTAAAGAATACATATCATTAGAAAGATGGGTGCAAAACATTTCTTCAATATGGTCATATTTCTTTGAAATCTGTGACTGGATATGGTTACATGGTGTAAATAATCAGTTTCATTAGTTTTACAGTGACCTTTGTAGCTTCAATAGCTCTAAGCAACTATGCAGAGACTTGGAACTCCCTCTACCACTTTCCCAATTTTCTTTAAGGTTCAGCTGATTATTATGAGGCTTAATGACATTGTATCTAACATAAAGAACACTGACCTGGAAGTCAGAGAATAAGTGTTTTGAGTTATGTTACTAATGGGCTTTGAGATTTGGGACAATTCAGAATCTTAGAATTAGATATGACAAGAGAAATCATCCAATTTGACTAATATCTAAGAAATTAATTCCCTTTAGAAAAAAAAAAGCCTCCACTTAACAGACCTTATGTGATAAAGAATTCACTATACTTTGAAGAAGACTGGCCCATTTTAGGATTTGCTTTAAATATTAAGAATTTCAGTAACTTACATTAAAATTTAACTCTTTCTAATATCCATTTAATTGATTCTAGTTATACCTTCTGATATAAATCATACTATATTTAATGTTTTCCACATTATAATCTTTTAAATATTTGAAAAACAAATCATGTCTCCATTAAATATCGCTTTCCTCATGCTAACTAGTTCAGATCCTTCAACCTATCCATGTACAATATGAAGTGAAAAATCTTCAAGGTCCTCATTACAGTTCCTAGGGTATAAATATGTTCTCAGTCTTTCTGGATATGGAACTCACTTACAATAATACTGACCTTTTTGACAATAATAATAATAACAATAATAATAGCTAACATGAATATAGTGTTTACTCTGCATCAAGTACTTTGTAACTACTTTGCAATTATTTTCTCATTTAAGCTTCACAATAATGATGACAAGTAACAGTATTACTGTGACCATTTTACAAAAGAAGAAACTGAGTCAAATAAAGGTCAAGTAATTTTGTAGCTGTGTCTGAGTCTCATTTGGAACTCAGCTATTCCTGACTACAGTACAATGTATACTGTATAATAAGACTATCTAAGTCCTTGTATTGTATCTAAATACAATAGGACTATCAGCTGTTACTTCCTGGAAAGTCTATGCCTTTAATATAACTTAAAATCACATTAAGGGGCAGCTGGGTAGCTCAGTGGAGTGAGAGTCAGACCTAGAGACAGGAGGTCCTAGGTTCAAACCCAGCCTCAGCCACTTCCCAGCTGTGTGACCCTGGGCAAGTCACTTTACCTCAATTGCCCACCCTTACCAATCTTCCACCTATGAGACAATACACCGAAGTACAAGGGTTTAAAAAAATCACATTAGCTTCTTTTTTCCTTTAAAATCAAATGATATAATAGAGATGGTGGTATTTGTAGTGATTAAGCTTGCTAAATGTTGAATTTGTAGACTCCAGGTAATAAGTTCACAAGTATAACATATTGTACATATCTTCAGACTTTTTCAATTCATTGGTCACATGTGATTCATTTTTCTCTTCTCTTTCTTTTTTATCTTCAAAAAATTGCTATTTATTGTATTGAATGGCTCTCTGAGGGTGGCAGGAGGGGTACTGGGGATAACTAGAAAAATTTTTTAAAAAGACATTGATAAAAAAATTTGGGAATTCTGGGAAAATGGCAGCTTAGACAGAGCAAATTTTAAAACCTCTGCACCCTTACACACAGAGATAGAAAACAATGCACTTTGAGAAGAAAGAGGACCAAATCCAATAACAGGACAGAGCAGGGGGAGCCCTGCTGCAGCACAACTAAAGAGGTACACCAAGAGGCTTGAATTCTTGAACTGTGGGTGTGAGGGTTGAGAAGGGGAATCCCAGGATACCTCCCTCACATGCTGTGCAGAGTCTCCAGAGGCCAGGAAATCTCAGGGCTGGCTGGTGCACCAGCCTAGAGAGAGGGCCTGATGGCACCAACTCAGGGAGTTGAACACAGGCACTGGAGAGGTGACTGGAGGAGAAAACCAGAAAAACACAGCAAAAATGCCCAGAAAATGGTGGCTTAGAGAGAGCCAAACATCAGACCACAGACAGCTTGGCTTCCTCACAGGGAGATAGAGAACAAAGGGCTTCAAGAGGAAAGAAAACCAAATCAAACACAGTGGACAGCTCAGCTCAGCAGAAAATGCTCCTTCTTGTCCCCCCCATGATTGTTTTTTTTTGTGTGTTTCCTTTGTTTGTTTTTCCCTCTTCTCCAGGTTTTAGCCTCAGGGCAGATTAAGCAGTAACACTAATCCAATCAATACAGGCTTAATCCCATTAATTGGACAGACAAGAAGTCTTCAGAGAGCAGAGAAAATAACTAAAAACCTCCATTACCAGCTGGGGGAAGATCTTTCATCAAAGATCATTAAATACATCTGCTCAAACTAGCAGAACAGAAAAGGAAAAAATATGAGTAAACAACAGAAAAAGAGAAAAGAAATGACAATTGACAACTTCTTCCAAGGAAATGAAAAGAGATCAAATGAAATAGAAATAGAAGAAGAGGAAGAAGCTCCAGTGAATTGGACACAAGCTTTGGAAGATCTCAAAATTCAACTTCAGGAACTCAAAAAAGTGATCAAGAGAGGCTGAAGACAATTTGAAAAAGGAAATACATGAACTAAAACAAGAAAATAAAGTCTTAAAAGCCAGAATTGGCCAGCTTTAAAATGAAGCAAAGAAGGTAAAAGATGATCTACAAAGAAAATCAGACCAGAAGGAAAGGGATGACCAAAAATCCAATGAAAAAATTCAGTTTTTAAAAAACAGAACTCAATAACTAGAAGCAAATGACTTCACAAAGCAGCAAGAATATATAAAACCAAATTTAAAAAATGAAAAATTTGAGGAGAATATGAAACACCTTATTGATTCAACCAAAGATCTGGAGAGCAGAACTAGAAGAGACAGTTTAAGAATTGTTGGTTTACCAGAACATCATGATAAAAGAAAAAGTTTAGACAGCATTCTACAAAAAATTATCAGAGACAATTGCTCTGAAATTCTCAAACATCATGATAAAAGAAAAAGTTTAGACAGCATTCTACAAAAAATTATCAGAGACAATTGCTCTGAAATTCTCAAACAAGAGGGAAAAGTAGAAACTGAAAGAATCCACAGATCAACTCCTACATTTAATTCACAACTGACAACTTTCAGGAATATTATAGCCAAATTCAAAAACTACCAGACCAAGGAAAAAATATTACAAGCTGCTAAAAAGAAAGCATTCAGATATCAGGGAACCACAGTTAGGATAACACAAGATCTGGCTGCATCTACATTGAAGGACAGGAAGGGATGGAACTCAATATTCCAGAAGGCAAGAGAACTGGGTCTACAATCAAGAATCAACTACCCAGCAAAACTGACTATATTATTGCAGGGGAAAGTATGGTCATTCAATAAAAATGACGCCTTCCAAGCATTCATAAAGAAAAAAAACAGACAAACAGAGAGTTTGCTGCCCAGAATTCAAGAGAATCACCATAATGTAATTAAGAGAATGAGGGAGGAAAAAAATCTTTTCTTTAAAGGACCCAATAAGTTCAATCAATTTGTATCCCAAGAAGAAAAGAAGATATTAGCAAATATTTAAAATATTTATGTATATATATATATATATATATATGTATGTGTGTGTATGTGTGTGTGTTTATGTATGTATATATAAATATATACAAAACTAGAGGAGGGGGAAAGATAATATTAAGAAAAGTAGGAAAACAAACAAAAAGGAGTAAATTTATATTCCATAAAGAAGTGGGTGGGGAACAGGGAAGAATAACAATACACTGTAAGGGTAAAGAGGTTGGTGAGGGGAAATATTTAATACTTAAGTGCATTGAAATTAACTTAAAGAGGGAAGAACAAACAGATTCATTGGGGGCAGAGAATTGATTCATACCCTAAAAAGAAGTAGAAGGGTAACAAAAGGACTGGTGGAGGGGGAACTAACACTATGAAGGGAGAGGCCAGGGGCAGGATAGCTTAAAAAGTTCCTAAAGAAGAATAAGAGGGGAATAAGATGGGAGAGGGGAGAAAGGGAAATACAATTAGGAAGGGGATTAGGGGAACTGATTAAAAACAAAACACTGGTCTAGAAGGAAATAGTCAAAGAAAAAAGGACAGGATAAGGAGAGAGAGAATCAAAATGTCTGGGAATACACAGTTCATTATAACTCTGAAAGTGAATAGGATGAACTCGCCCATAAAACAGAAGCAAATAGCAGAGTGGATTAGAAACCAAAATCCTACCATATGTTGTCTACAATAAACATACATGAGATAGGCAGACATACATAAAGTAAAAATGAAAGGATGGAGCAAAAGCTATTTGGGTTTCAAATGAGAAAAAGAAGGGAGGGGTCGCCATCATGATCTCTGACAGAGCCAAAGTAAAAATAGATATGTTTAGAAGAAGAAATAGGGAAGGTAACTACATCATAATAAAAGGCAGTATAAACAATGAAGAAATATCAGTACTCAAAATGTATGCATCAAACAGTATAGCTTTCAAATTTCTAAAGGAGAAGTTATTGGAACTCAAGGATGAAATAGATAAAAACAATTCATTTTCAAAATAAAATCACCTACTTTGACCATCTTATTTTGCACACAAAGAACCTGAGAGTCAGAAAAATTAAGTGGCCTATCCAAGATTACTAAGTAATATATAATATTAATATTAATATATTAATAAGTAATAATATTAATAACAATGCTGAGATTAGAAGCCAGATCCTCTGACTTGAAATCTAGTATGCTTACCAGATTACTATGAATTCTCTCTGTCAGACATTTTATTCTTTGAGTTTATGTGCACTAATATCCCCAGGTTTTATTTTTTTTAACAAATTGACTAATTGCACATCCTCTCTTTCATATCTATTTAGTTAATGTATTCCTTATGTATTATCCTTAAGAAATCACTCTAGCCCATTAAAATATATTTAAATCACAATTTTATAACCCAACATATTCTTCTGGCTCTATATGATTTAAAACTTCAATTGGATTTCCATCTATACCTTAATCTAAGACACTGTAAGTCATTGATGTAAGATATTTGATAGAAGAGGGCCAAGGACAACGGCCGGTCTGTCAATCAAGTGTTTAGTTGGCTCTTATGTGTTTAACTCTGCTCCAAGCAAGGGATGTAAATACAAGAAAAAAGAAAGATTGCTCCTGTCCTCAAATGAATTATACTCTAATGAGGCAATATATTCAAGAGAGCTGAAGAGAAAGAGAAAATGGGCTCTGGAGTCAGAGGGTTCTTCACAGGCATGTGAGTTCTAGGGTTGAAAGTATGAAGAGGTTCCATGATGAAGAGATATGATGGAGAAATTCAAAAGAGTATAATCTGATAGAAAATGAAGATATAGCTGAATACTCTCCTTAAATGGAGGTTCTTGGAAGAGTCTTCCACTCTCCAATAATTGGAAGATTACCCAGGGGCAGAGAGCCTGAAAAGGTATGGTTCCAGGGCTAAAGTGATCTTACACAATTAGGAGATTTCTGGGGCATGATAAAGAAATCCACAGTAGTGCAGTCTAATGGGAAAAGTGTCTGGGGAACAGTGCTAGTGTAGGGCCCTCTTCTGATATATTCACCTAATTCCCTCTTGAATTGATAGGCCTTGTTCCCAGAGAGAGGCTGACTATTTCTGTCAGAGTTCTATGGGGATCCCTAAAAGGTTGGATTTCTAGTCCTTTCACTCATGAGTCCCCACTGGTGAGTTCCCTAAAAAAAGGTTTAATGAATTTTTACTAATCAGTCATAACAAAGATAATTGTTAGATAAATGTCACTCCAAATAATGGGCACACTCAGACCTTACTTATACAAGGTACTTAGGGGCAGTTAGCTCAAATTTAAAGTGTACATGTAGCCAAAGAATCAACTCCCTTCTGTTGATTATTGGAAATACCAATGAGGAAATAACAAAAGGTATGCCATTCTGCTGATTCTAAGGGTTTGTGCCCCTGTAGGGTCGCAAAGTTATAGAGCTGTCTTTCTTCAATATGTCTAGTTTTTAATTAGTATCTTTCAGCTTCCAATATAGGCCCTGCTACTTGTAGGACACCACCACTACTGCTTATGGAGACTTCACATGATTGGAACCTTTTGAAGTTTATAATATTATTATTTGATCAGAGTACTCTCTTCCCCGTCCTCACATAAAAGAATAATTTGCATTTAGAGGTTCCATCTTTCAACTTTATGCAATTGAGAAATTACTTGCTGTTATGCAAAGGTCCAGAGTTGTGACTGATTCTTTCAGTCAATTAAAAGCTACTTTCTATATGGCATCTTTTGCTTTCATCCAATACCCAAAGTATATATAATCCTTTCACAGTGATTAATGATTTATTTGTACCTAGTTTGTAACTGATTTGAAACAGTTACATGAGCATTTGATGATTACATTAATTAGGGTGGTGGCAGAAACACACTTATACTAGAAACTTCGAATCCTCCAGGTTGGAATTAACTTATTTACTTTTCCTAGTAGCTAGTCATTTGACCAGTTTAAAATTCACATAACTACACTGTCATCCGACTCCTATCTCTCTATCTAGTGTGAGATAGTCAAAAGCCTTAATGAAATGTATATAAACTATGCTACTGAGGCTCAGTGATAATTCCCTGGTCAAGCAACATACTTTGTTGTGAAACAAGGCAATATTGCCCACACTAGAGAAAAATTCATGGAGGAAATAAAGTGAAGAATGGTACATTTCAATGTGCATTTGAACTCCTTTATTCCTTCAAATGTAGTGGATATAAGCCTTTCAGTGTTTTTTGTGATCATCTTGTTTGTCATTTCTTATGGTACAATAGGATTCCATTACAATCATAACTACAACTTGTTCAGCTACTTCCTAATAATGGATATCCTTTCAGTTTCCAATTCTTTACCAGAGAGAGAGAGAGAGAGAGAGAGAGAGAGAGAGAGAGAGAGAGAGAGAGAGAGATGCTATATATAGTACTTTTCCTATATATGTTTTTAAGGAACCCTGGCACAGAACTAGTCTGATCTGAGCAATGTTAAGTTCATTAATAACACTTTTCTTAACACACCCTGCATTAATAAAGGATTTCCACTCCCTATTTACCATTTTAATGCTATACATTCTCTCATCTAAAAAGCTCTTCTTGCCTTTCTATGTTATCTATTCTTACTATCACATCCATTCTTAGCTTCCTCTTACAGAACAAAAGACACTCCTTTTTTGTACCTTGCACTTATTCCCTACAATCACTTCATTCTCTCTTCTGCCTTCCCTGAGAGTATTCTTTAGGATTAGACCATGTTCTTGCTTTCATCTTTATGAATGTATGTAGGTGTGTATATATGCATGTCTGCATATGTATGTGTATATATACATACATGTATGGATTTATAAGTAACATGTAAATATTTTGTATATGTATACTGGAGTTATGCTTTGAAGTTTTTTGTGAAGTTATATCAATATGCTTAAAAGTTTCCCTTGTTTCTTCCTTTTCAGAATCATTTGTGCTGATCTCAACATATTTAGTTCTAGGACATCATCATCATCATCATCATCTCTCTCTCTCTCTGTATATACACATATATACTCATATAAATATATACATATGCATATATGTATATGTACATATTGAGAAAGTTACATTATACAGGTCTGGTAAACACACATGCATATACACATGTATGCTAGTTATACCTAAATACATTCTCAGAGACAATTTATCTTATAGATAAGTTTTTTAGGGGAAAGGTACTTGAGTTGGACCTTGAAGAAAGGGTAGAATTCAGCTAAAGAAGAGGCTGGAGTGAACACTAAGGGGGATAAAATGATGTATACAAAGATGGAAAAACAAGAAATGTGGAAATGTATTCAGGATTCAATGAATAGACCAATCTGCCTAAAGCATTTACCATTGAAACATTTTAAGAAATGTTTATGTTTCCTCTATTCTATATTTCATACATTAAACTTTGGATTCAAATAGCCTAAGATTTTATTTTAAAAAATAACAAACAGTATTACTTGTTTGCATTTGTATGCCTTTATTGAAAATAACACATATGTATATATGTATGTATATATATGCACAGATATATTTGTTATTTTTATATACTTAAGCACATGCTGTATATAGTATATGACAAAACCTATTTAGAAGAAAGGAGAAACCTGCCTTCCTTTCTCTTTTCTCCACCCCTCTTAAAGCAGATATTTGCCTTTTATATATGTCATTTTTTTAGTATGGCACTTTAAAATCAGGCAGTGGTTAAGAGTAAACAGTTTTGCTTTTTTCCTCTTCTGCCTCAGCAATGCTACCTTTTTCTAGAAAAAAAAAACAGTCTCTTTACAAGCTGTGACACCTTCAAACACATTTTTCCAATGAATGATTCCACTGCAGGTTGAAGCAGTCAGTTTTCAGAGAAGTGATGCAGAGGCGCTTAGTTCCCACAGGGATACAAAGTCTGGAGTGGTTTTTTTGTATTAAACTAGTGGCACAGTCTACATTCTTTCCACATGTGGTGCTCTCAATGAAATATCTACAGATGGAATGAGTGTAAAGGATGCCCTTTAAAATGTAATAGAAAGTAATAGAAAAAATGCTTAAAACTTGTTTTTCCTATTTTTCTTCCTTTATACTGATGCGTGGGAGGGTAATGAGTCTTAGTACAATGTCACCACTGAGAAAGAATTATAATCCAAAGATATAACATTTTGTTGGTTCTCTGGGCAATAAAAGTATTGAATTTTAGGTCAATATTCAACCTCACACAGTGATACAGAATTCCTAATTTTCTCATTTTTTCTGGTCCAAAGATATCAACACCATGCCATCTTCTAAGCTGTCCCTATGTCCTTCAGAGAATGAACTTGCCATAGTAAAAAAGCTAGCTTTGGCATATGATGGGGAACCAGAGAACAAGTTCCATCTTGGCATACAATTTCACCTCTTAGGACCTCAGTTTCTTAATCTATAAAATGAAAATAATGAACTAGATCCCTGAAACAAGTTCTAAATCTATAAAATGAAAGAGTTGAAAAACCAGCTATATGGAAAATATTACAATCTTCATAATCATTTTTCTTTACTTAAAAAGAGTTTAATTAAATCATGTAAATAATGCCCTTCACTTGATTTTGCTTGTAGCCAACCAGGCCTTATATTCCACAATAGTATTCCCAGCTAATAAGCAACTGGTGTACATGAATGGTTCTGACTGTCTGCCTATCTGATCTTTTCTTTTCTTCTACTCTCACATTGTAGATAGAAACTTTGCTGTCAATATGTAGAGCTGGATCTCAATGGATTTCCATTATAACTTAATTGTGAATAAATATATGCTCATTCAGTAGTAAAGAAGTATTAACAAATCAACAGACATAAAGATGAAAATAATGAAGCAACAAAAGTTTCTATTTTTCTCCAATTTAAAAAGAATCAGTAAAATCTGAACTACAATGTACTGGGTTTATAGCCATCAAGAATAACTGTGCTCTTCACAATTGTTCAGATACTTGGTCTTTGATCTATCTACATTGTGACAAGCAGCTTGAAGACAAAAGGTCTGGTAGAAGATGAGAGTAGGATACGGAATGACAGGAATTAGGCAATTTTATTCTGTATTTTTCTGTACTTGGTTGGGAAAATGTATCTGAGATTAAAGATATAACCCATATAGACTTCATCCACCAGACTTTACCACTTCCATAATAATATAACCACTTTCTCCTTATGTTTCTAGCCCTAGGTTAAAATGGAAGTCATGAAAATCATTTTATGACTCAATAGTCAAGGAGAAAGAATTCCTTATAGTAAAATAGAAAAATATACCATTATCATAAAAGGATTTAAAAAATCATCAGCAATGTCAAGTTTAGAATAATGATGGATCTACCTAACAATAGGAGATATGGCTAATCTCATGCAAAGAAATGAGATGACTGTTTTCCATTAAAACACAGAATCAATAGATGTTATTTCTCTCCTTTCATGGGCAAGAAAAGGAATGAAAATCCTAATGAAGTACAAAAGATTATTTTTTTCTAAATGCATTTAATCTTTGTGAAAAGAATAGTATAACAGAGACACTTTAACTAAGGCAGGTATGTCACCACTAAGTATCTTAAAATCTGGGGAATGTATAAAGTGAAGCTACTGAAATGATCTGGCCCATGTGACAATAAATGTATAACATAGCCTCCAACTGCTTTTGATCAAACTATCTCAAATAAAATATTATGCTCATAATTTCATTATAATATCTAATGATACTATAATAATTTCATTGTGTTAAAATATTAGAAAGAATAATTAAAAATTAAATTAGTTAAAAAGTATGCATAGCATAAGGAAAAACAAAACAAAATGGTCTCTCACTGGAGATATTTTATCTTTAAGCCTCAGTACTGTACTACAGAAATCAATCACCCATGCTGTCAGTCCTGAGGACTTAACTGTGACAACATAACATGAAGAATAATTCCACAAACACTTTATTTCTGGCAAACTTTCTTCAGTCACTAGCATGCTAATCCTTTCCTTGAGAACAGTTAGCACAGTCAATGTGCAAAGTAAACACACCAAAATACAAGTTCCAGTTTAGTATGCTAATCAGTACCATGGAAACAGAAATGCCAATGCTGAGTTAAGGGCAATCAGCAGCAACCAGATGAGCCATGAATCAAGTCCTGAAGAAAACTGCTGTCAACAGGATTACTAACAGAGATTGCTTTTCACTCTGTGGTTTACATTAATACTGAACCAGGAGATTGAAAGTTGGCACATCAATTGACTGTTTCATCATTGGGCTATGCATTATCATTTGCGGTTCCAGGTAGTGGAATTGCAATTATGTAACATTTAGAATATGAAAATTGAAGTAGCATATCTTTCTACTACTTGTTATAAGATATGTTATTCATTGTGAACATTTAAACATTTTGAATTTTTAACAATTTGTTCTTGGTTTGAAAGTCATTTTAGAAAAAATATACCACGATATAACAAGACAATTTTGGGTGAAGAAAATTTCATTTCTCTCCATGTAGCTAGTTAATTCTAAGACTGGGTCTCTTAGATGACCCTACTTAAAATGCTTAACATTTGATAACAGTGAAGACGAAAATGGAATGCTTCAATTACTAAGACTACATTTTAGAAAGGACACTGGACCAGAATCCATAAGGTGAATTTTAGCACCTTTGAATGAAAATTATAGAGTAGAAAGGGACCTCATAGTCTTTTTAAAAATAATGTCATGCAGAGATGCTTTTATTTGCTAGAGTTACTGCACATAACTTAGGGTCAATATTTTCTTACCACCAAAGTTTTCCAAAGATTATGTTTTTCAAGACTATCTGTTTATGTTTTTAAAATCCTACCTTCCATCTTGGTATCAATACTGTGTATTGGTTCTAATGCAGAAAAGTGGTAAGGGCTAGGTAATGAGGGTTAAGTGACTTGCCTAGGTTCACACAGTCAGGAAGTATCTGAGGCCAGATTTAAACCCAGGACTTCCTGTCTCTGGGCCTTGCTATCAATTGACTGAACCACTTAGTTGCCCCCTATCTGTTTATTTCAATGAGTATATTTTTAAAAAATTGTAAATAACTGAATTCTCCACTGCCATCATAAGCATTTACCATGCATGGTCTGACAGCAAACTAGGGAAGCTATGAAAAAGCATGGCAAATACTCTTACATAGGCGAAGACATTTAGCAAAGACAATTCACTTTCAACCTAAGTCATCTCAGATTAGGGTTTTGTTTTTCAGGAGATTTTTTATTCTGTAGAGCATTCAGATCTCAACAAGTTGAGTAATAGAGGGATTGTTTATTTGATTTGGGGAAAACCTGAAATAGTCAGGAGAAGAAAAATCATTTTTTCCTCTTTTACTCTACAACTTTTTCTCCAGTGGCATGTTCATCTTCCTTCACCTACTCTTCTTCATCTTCCTCACCTTCTTCTCCAGCTTCACTAACTTCTTTTTCCTCACCTTCCTTGTCATCAGATTCCTTCTGGATAACTTCTTCCTCTACACTTCCTTCCTCTTCTTCTCCCTCCTACTCCTCTCTTACTTCAGAGGATGACTAATCTTTGACTTCTTATGACTTGGTTGCCTCAATGGTCTCTCCCACTTTAATATATTCCTTTTTGCATGTGATTCGTGTAGTAAGAGCAGAAGGCATAGGCAAATATTAAGTAAGAGCTGGTCAGGAGACCACAGTAGGAACAGCAGTCAAAGCCTGGGAGCTCGAGAGTAGCCACTGATTAGACTAATGTCTAATTTCAAGTTTAGTAGAAAAGGGTAAATAATCTAATGCCTTCATTTTTACATACACATTACAATCTTAGGATCAGAAGTCAAGAATTGGAAGGGATCTCAGAAGCTAGGTGGTCCAATATCTTTATTTTATAGACAAGGACAACAGGGAGGTGAAGTTACTTGCCCAAAGTCATGTAGGTGTCATCATCATAGGTAGGATTTAAACCCCAGTTCCTGACTCTAGAGTCAATGCTTTAAATTGATTGTTGGTACAAATAACCCTTTACCAAAAAGTACATGATCAATGAACAAGGAAGGTAGAAATGAAGTATAATGTGAAATCTGAAAGGGAAAGGATTGTTCTTGAATAGGGAAATAGTAGAATTCAAGAGACATCTTCACAGAGGAATTTACATTTGAGAAATACTTCAAAGGATGGGTAGTAGTTTAGCAGGTAGAAATGAATGGTGGGATTTCAGGGATAGGGAGTAGCTTGAGATGAGAGACAGAGTGCAAACATCAGTAAGAAGTCCACCTTGGCTGAGAAGATCTGGGGAAAGGGCAATAGTACTTAAATTGAACTGAGATAATAAAGGTAGATGGCACTTAAGACATTTGAACTTTTGGGGAGAAACAACTGAGAATTTGGGTTTTGAACAGAAGAAGGTCATGTCTAGATGAATGGAGTAAAAAGTTTTCTAAGATGAACTAGCTCCCATCCCAAGCAACAGGTGAAAAATACTCAAAGTTTTATTTTAGGCATACCTTCTCCACTACATGGCTACTTCCTTCAATTAAATATCAGGCTGGCCACTACAACTAGGCAAAGGGATTGATGAGATATGTTTAAAAAGGGTTTCTTTCTCTCTCAGCTTGTAAGAAATTCTTCATTGTTCCTTTCAAGAAGGAAAGGATGGTCAACAACTTTTTTCATTGGAAAGTAACACAGATTATTTTTAACAAGACCAATAATTTCATCATTATAGGGATATTCTGGTGAGGAATTTCCTATACCAATACATAGCAGAACCATCTCTGCAATTCATAGTCTTAGTTTAGATAGGTACTTGAGGCAATGAGTAGTTAAGGAATTTGTCCAGGGTCACAGAGTCAGTAGGTGTCAGAGAAAGAACTTGAACCATGGTCTTCTGGATTCTGAGGTGAGCCCTCTATCCACTACACTTTGCTACTTCATGAATAAGATTAATATTGCAAGAATTGCAGATTCAAAGTATTCGAATTCAAAGACCAATCTTCAACCTAAGGTATCATCTAGTTCAAACTCCTCATTATATAGGTGGAAAAAAATGAGAAGTCCCTGAAAGATTTAAAGATAAAGAAAAATAGCATTTGTAGATGACTTGAACCTTGGAATTATGAGGTCAGAGAATGAATTTGAGGAAGGCCAATTAGGAGTAAGTCTTTCTTTAAACATTATTAAGAGAGGACTTAGGGAGAAGTTTAAGGAAGAGAAATATTACTCATGAAGATTGAGAAAGCCTAGACCTTAAAAAGAATGAGCCAATATGAGAAAGTAGGACTCAGATTTTTTGGAATTAAATGTTTTTTCTTTTTAGGTCTTGGGAATAATTTTGGAAATATTAGAGTTGATTGAATGGGGTTGGAGGGGGAGGACATAGTAAGATTTGCTCTTTAAGATCAATTTGGCAGCTGATTGGAGAAGGGAGTGTAAGTGGAGAATTTTTTGAGGAAGGTGAGGGTTTGTATGAGAGTCTGTACCAGTGTCAGAAGGGAAATGTGGCATATGAAATATATAACAAAGAGTGGAATTAACTGCACTTGTCAAGTGATTATAGGGTAGGTTTAAGGCGACCAAAGAAAGCCTATTCTTTGTCCTTCTTGACTTTTCTACAGCATTTTCCACTTTTGACCCTATGCACCTGGATACTCTCTGGGTTTCATGATCCAGTTCTCTCCTAGTTCTACTCCTACCTGTATTATCACTCCTAATTATTTTTGCTACATCTTCATCCATGTCACATTAACTAATTATGAGTATTTCTTAAGCCTCTATCTTTGGCCTTCTTTCCTTATTCCTCTATAGCAGTTCTTAACCTTGAGTTCATGAACTTACAAAGTAAAAACTTTATTTCAATTTAATCAGTTTCATTTATAATCCTTTGTATTTTATTTCATACATTTAAAAGCATTATACTGAGGAGTTCATAGATTTTACCAAATTGGCAAAGGGGTCAATTATGCAAAAAAAAAAAAGTAAAAACATCTATCATGCTAACTCAGTGATCATCTCATCAGCTCCCATAATTTCAATGATCATTTCTATGTAGGTGATTCTCAAATCTAAATGTCCATTTCAAAAAGTTCTCCTTATCACAAAGCCCTCATCACTTACCTGACTCTTGAGCCTTTTCAGACAAAATACATCGAAAATAAAATTCATTATCTTTGGTCCAAATCTCCAGAATTTCCCCATTACTTTCAGGGGCAACATAATTCTTCCTATCACCCAGGGTTGTAACCTGTGTTATTTGGAATTTTGGGGGTTCCATTGAGAGTTATCTGGGGGTCAAATGAGCTCCAAATAGTTAGATATATGACAAACTTCCTGTGGATGTTTAGGGGCTTAGAAATTACGTTTCCCATGATTCCTCTTATAAAATGGAGATAGGAAGTGTGATGATGTAAGAGAATGATATAAGACTCCTCTGGTCATTGGAGGTGGTCTCTTTTGCTACTTGGGCACAATCCTTTTGGTATATAGGGGAAGTGAGAATGGGTAATGGCTAATGGAGGCAATTTGAACAGATCTTAGCCAGGCATGTGGTCATTTCTTTATTTTATACCAACATGGCCCTAATTAAAATATTACTTCTCCTTTTACTCTCAGTCTATAGTATTTCTAAATATTACAGTTTTGGCAACCACAAAGGGAAATGTAACTCTCAATTTTTCAGATAGCCTGAGAACATTTAAAATCCTCTCCAGAGGCATGGACCTGCTCTTGCCATTTTGGAGTTTTTGGTTCTGTTTTTTTCTCTTCTCCCTGTCCTCCCCAGGCACGTGGCTGCTTTTCAGGGAAAGGGGAAAATGGCTTTGAATGCTGTGCACTTAGCAAACATTGGTTTTGCATTCTCTCTCTTCCATTCCCCTCTTATTTCTGACTATTAGAGTTAGAAGACCTTTGTGGGTATAAGATGATTATGTAAAATGATCACTTGGGGTGACTAGACACCCCAAATGATCATCAGGGGGGAATTGTGTAAATGGAATTAGCTCACCCCATTCATAGTTAAAACTCTAGCCACCAGAGATAAAGTCATCCCATCTCCCTGAGTGGGGAGGGGAGATTAGTTACCTACACATGACAATAAGTAACAAATCAAGAACAAGGGACTGCCCTTTGAGCAGTACAAAACAGTGTTGAGACTGACATTTGTCCACTTGAAATTAGAGGTGGGTGCAGAAAGTGATGAAAGTGGCTGGTAACTTCCTGTGAGTAGTTGGCACTTTGAACTTGATGTAGAAGGATCTCTGGTGTGACCTCAGGCAGCTTCCCTCTAAATTGTCATGTGGGTAATTTAGGCTGACTTCCCTTCACCTCTCTTGGCATTCTAGAATATCTACCCTCAAGGAGTCTTCTTTGCCTCTCTAATTGTCAAGGCCTTGCTAGTAACCTTGTTTAATTTAGCTCTAAATCCTTCTCCAGGCCGAATCTGGTCAGGCCAGAGTTTCTCTCTCTCTATCTTCCTACCTTCAACCTTCCTAATTGTAAATAAACTACCATAAAAGCCATCCTGACTTGGGTCTATTTTTAATTACGGAATCAATCTAAATCTGATTGATTCCTGGTGACCACACCTTAAATATATATATATATATATATATATATATATATATACATATATATATATATACAATTTCCCTTCTTACAAACTTTAGTACTACCCTCAATGAGGGTAGTACTTTTTTGCTCATGCCAAATATCCAATCTGTTTCCAAATTTTGTCATGATATAACATTTCTTGCATGCTTACTTCTCTCCATTCACACAGGCACCATCCCTTTTTAGACCATCATCATTTCTATTCTAGATTATGGAAGGTCTAGTACTTGCCTTCTACTTAGTCCCTTTGCCTCAAGAATTGCTCTTTTTTTTCTGAGTTGTTTAAATTGTCTCCTCCATTGGCATGTGAACTTCTTGAATGCCAAAACTGTGTTTCTTCTTTGTATCTCAGCACTTAGTGTAGATTATGTGACTATGTATGAATCATGTAGTCTATTGGAGTCTCAATTTCATCATTTGTAAAATGGGAAAAACAGTACCAGCAGTATTTATCTCAGTGTCCCTATGAGGAACAACTCTGATAATGTATATAAAGTTTTTTAATAACTTTAAAATGCTAAATAATGATGGCTATCATTATTAATGAATTGAAAAAATAAGTAAATACTGAGCATCTGGAGACACAATCTCTATTATTTATCTCACTAGATAAAAGAAAGCCATGCCTTATTCATTTCTGTTTAACTCATTAAAGTGCAAAAAACACAGGCACTGAAAGTCTTTTAATTGACCCCATGGAGCAAATAAAAAAAAATCCCCGCATACTATATCAACTGATGTTGATATTACAATAAATACTATTTTAAGGCACTAAAATATGGATATTTTAGCCTATTCTATTTAAGGATCTTGCAGAATGCTAAGTGAATGCCCCACTTTAAACAATGGTTTAGCAGATCTAACATTTTGAATTACTTAGTTCTGCTTTGTCCTCATTATGTTTCTAAAGTCATCTAAAAGATTTAAAGCAGAAATAAGTACTTGCAAATTAAATGAACTCATAAAATGTATGTAGAATGTAAACTTTCAAAAAGGAAATACGTAGTATTACTTTAATTCAATTAGACTGGATTATTGTTTATAAATTGGAGTAGGTATTGTCCTTGAATGATAGTCTCCTGTAGTTATTTTTTTAAAAGAGGGGCTGTTTCTGAGTCCAGAATTCAAATATCCATTTTTAAAGTTTTATTGATGTCTTTTTTTAGCATCACATGCACTTTCAAAGTCATTCCTATAGAACCCTGGCTTGTAACAAAGAAAAACAGTTTATCAAAACCAATCTCCACAGTAGTCTACTCTGATAACATATACAGTATATTCAAAATTCTATCACAGTGGTCCTCCACTGTCTCTACAAAAGAAAAGGAAGTGCTTTTCCTTATCTGTCCTCTGGAACCAAGGTTAATCCCCGTATTTAATCTGAGCTCATTGTGTTTAATCTGAGCCTTTAATTGTTTTTCAAAACATTCATTTACAAAGACAATGTTCCTAAAATATTGTACCCAACTTGTACTATGTTCTGTAGTGTGTCCCTGCTCATGAAATAGTCCATAGAATTCCCTAAGGATAGTGTGGATTGGCACCAAGATTATCTGAAAACTCTTAGCTGAAAACCACAAATCCTGAGAGTGATCTCTGCATATTTCTTAAAGTCTTCCCCAGAGTTGGTCTCAGCAATGCAGAAGGTTTGGGGGAATAAATAAGAGGTGCTGAATAAATCAAGAAAGCCTTTGGCAGATCCAGAGAATCAAATCTGTTATCATTTGGTTTTCTGCATGCATTACCCACTAGAAACCTGAAAATCTTTAACTCCATAACATCAACATAAATATTAACACTTTAGGAAATTTTAGTTCTTAGAAAGAAGCAGAAACATAATATCTTTACAATATTAGTAGTAGCACCCACCACAGCAGATATATAAATTAATTCCCTACGACTATATGCACAAAATCTATGCAATACAATGAAATGTAAACTCCATGAGAACAAAAATTGTTTTCAGGCTTGGAATTTATTTTGTTTTTTTTTCTTCCTATTCCTTGGAATAAAGTGTTTATATAGTAGACATTTAGTACATTCTTATTGATATAGACTTGACTGAATACTATGGAAGATACAAGAGAAATTGGAAATCCTGGCTCATAGCCTCAGAAGGATTACAACCAGTAAAGTCAAACACAGACATAAGCAACAAGAGAAAAAAAAATCAATGATTCTATACTCCAAATGCATATGTATGAGTATTTAATTCTTATATAAATAATGGTGAGACCCTAGAAATGTCTTTCATCTATGCATTTTGGAATGGCTCTGAAGTCCTAGAAGACTACATCTCCCAGAACTCTCTACCATAACTTGCTTAGACACCTCCCACATCCTTTGTGGCAAGTGTCTGAGAAAGATATATAAAGGAAAAGGAGGCGCAGATTTTGGTGTCTTTTTTGGAGAACAGAGGAGAGTGACTTTTCTCAGGAACAGATGAGAGCCTTTTGCCCCCAAGAGCTTTGGTCCCAGCTAACTGCTGGAGGTCTAACTCATAGCCTTCCCAAACCTTACCTTTCCTAATCTAAATAAACCAGGTGAAATATCCCTATAGTCTAGCCTGAATTTTGTTCTGCTCTGAAGGGCTCTGGTTAATTTCCCCACTGGGGCTGGGGCTACCAGGGCTACCTTCCCTCCTTTCCCTTCTCCTTTCTCCCATTATCATCATCCCTCTTCTTCCCATCCTTTCTCCCATCATCCTTCCTTTTTTCAACACAACACATCCTAGCAATTCCCTAGCCTTAAGGATGCCATAGCTTTTTGCCTCCATTTTCTGACATGCCTGAATTAATTAAACTGTATTTTTGCCCAGGCGGTTTTTCCCTTTTTGGAAAGAACAACTGGCTCTGAAGTTTGTGTGACACTGAACTGGCTCACCTGACAGAATGAGATGATCTTTCAAGAAAACAGCAAGAAATAGCTTTCACTAGCAAAGCTATTCATCTGGCCTTTGGCATCCAGAGTCATTGCAATCCGCAGCTTATTGGCAATTGCTTGTTTCCAGCTGGAAATTAATTAAGGTTTTCAACGTGGAGGAACAGTTATTCGCTTTGAATCCTATACCTGACTGCTAAAACTTTGAAATCATTTTTTAAGTCTCCAGTTTGGGGCTCAATGAAGAACATTTTAAGTGCCCCCTGTTGTTCTCAGCCACTGTGAGCTGAACAGTGTGCTAAAAATGTTTTGAATGATGGTGCATGCACAGGATTTTAGCCACCTGTAAGGGCAGGCTGTCTTTTGGCAAAAAAAAAATATTCCTGTATTAGAATATGAAAGATTAACTTAAAGAAAAGAATGATATACCTTGGTATTTCTACCCTTTGGAGTACTGCTTTTCATATCTTCCTATTGCTCCCAGTTTGTGAAAGAAGCAAGTGAAATACAGTAAGAATGAAAGCAAAAACCTCCGTTTACTGAAGTGCTCAATAAAATGGCAGAATCTTGTCAGTGAATTTCAGGATTAACTAATGGTTTGTGTGCATCATCTAAGGCCATACTAACATCAAAATTTGGTACCATTTTGGAACAAATGAATTTTCTTTGGTTTTCCCAACACTGGTTAGAAAAATTACCATACTCAACTTTATTTAGCTTAATGTAACTGGTCATTAGTTGATGTCCAAAATATTACAGCAACTGGGATAAAGAGTAGATACTGGCTACCTCATCTTTTATTCAGAGCTAAAATCAGCCTCTGAGATCAGATGTTCTTTTTCATGTTGCGAGAGTTTAGCTGCTCCAAAGAAGGATGTCTATACTTTGAGGGGACAAAGAGGACATGAGAAAGAATTATCCATATATTTGAAAGAACATTCTACATTCCTCCCTCATTTTTTCTAATAAGAGAAGCATTTAATCCCTTCCAAGTATCCATTCCTAGAATTAATCCCTATCGAGCACAGAATGCAGCAAAGAGAGGTGTGTTCATGTAGCTGATACAGACTGGCAGTATGTTTTTTTAAGTCTTGCTATTTATGTTTTAAATATATTATATTGATTGCTTCCTTTGGGTTTCCAGGAAAGGCCCCAGTTTCTAGTTCTTGACCTACTATGTTATAATAATGTTATTTTTTCCCTTATTTTTATTTCAGGAATCAAAGGCTTTTTAAAGAAGGATTTAAAGATTATCTGGATTCATTTTAGCTTCCTGTTTATTAATACAGCATATTGATAGAGGGGAAAGTTGGAATAGATGGCCTATGAGGTTCCATGTAATGATTTTTTTTATGTTTGTGGTGGTTTCTTCAATTCTTTAAAACTTCACAGTATCTGATTTTATCAATGTGTATATCCCTTCCCATGATGCTGATCAGGTTGTTTAAAGCACAGTGGCAATATCAGTGAAAAGAACACTAGATTTGGTGTCAAAGGATCTGCCAAGATCAAGGAAACAAAGAATCTTAGGGTTTAAAGGCACCTCAGGGGTTCCTAGGAAAACCAACATTTGAAGATGAATCTGTTTTATTACCTTAACAAATGACTTTCCTATTTGGGGCAATGCTATGCAGCAGGGAATGCACTATGAGGTAAGAACACTCACACTCAAATCTCATATCTGACACTTACCTATCTGTGTGACCTTGGATAAATCATATAACATCTTTGAGCTTCAGTTTTCTTCTTTTAAAATTAAAATATTGGACTAGATGATCTCTAATGACCCTCCCAAGATCAAGTAACCTATGAACTTTGCATGAAATAGCAAATCATTACATAAATTGACATTGAATGAAGTTGCTAACTATGATTTAATTTTGCCTATTCCTGGAGACCACTCTCCCACCATCCCAGCTTCTGGCTGTCCCTCCTAATCCCCCTAGCCTCCTCTATGGCTTTTGGATTATTACAAGAAACAACTTGCATTAACCGCTTCTACAGGTTCTAGGGACTCTCTGAGATTTCCCTGAGACTATTTAATTCTAAACCCTTATTCCTGTCTTGGGTATTCTTGCACCATGGTGCAGTGTGGCAACCCCAGATTATAATTTCTACTTGCCCTAATTAAAGAAACTTTATTATTGCTAATTTAGCAGCCTACATATTTGGAGATACCACTGAGGTGTTAAGTTTCTCCCTGGCTTGTAACATTCTACCTTAAATGCTTGGTATCAGAAGGGACTCCTTGTGTTCCAGTCTGGCAGGTCAGCCAGGGTAAGAGAATTCTCAAATTTCTGAACTTGAGTCTCTTTTTGACTGAATTCCTGGCTCTTTGATTGAAGATTTAGTAAAAGGCCCATGGGCAATTTTATGCCTATTCCAAAAGGTCCCCTGAAGGAGTGGTTCCTTTGGAATTATGGACAATTCATGGCTATTTCAATAGGTTCCCTCTAAAAGGGATGACTTACAGATGTGTTTTATACTTTTGTCTCTTGTGGACTACTATTTGTGGTATGCATGTTGTGTTTGTTTATGCTTATGTGTTTGTGTGTGTGAATATAAAAAGCAAGCCTTCTCTTTCTTATTCCCCTCCTGCTATAAGCAGTGGGGGGAAAAGAAGAGTGTAGTCATAGCCATGGATGTAAATCTCTCTGCCAAGTACAGTAGAATTATCAGAAAGGTAATTTACTCAGAGAGGCAATTAGAGGGTCATTACAGTTTGAATTTGTTACCTGTTTTTAACTAATTTGTTTATAACTAAAACCTATAATAGGTAAATGATTGTAAATCCTAAAATTTTAAGTCCAGGTTTAATTGGATCCCAAAACTAAAGTTTGTAGAATAGTCCAGTTTCTTAGCTGCCAAACAAAATTGGAAGAAAACACATTTCTCCTTATGCCTCAAAATGCCTGGGAACTATTGGGGTCAAGACTTCCTAAGTGGACTTAGAAGTACCTTTACCTGCTTTTGGAGGGTATTCTGTTCCCTACAATTGCCCAAGCAATTACTTATATTAGGCAATTTATTTAGAATTACAAAACTAAGTTTTGGTTCTTTAAGTTTTGATCTTTTGTTCAACTTTGATCAAATTTTCTCTATAGTAGCCTTAAATGCCATCAATTAAGAATGTAATTCATTAATATTTAAAATGTATATTATTATTTTGAAAAAATTATATAAGAAACAGAAAATGCAAATTGATTTATTATAGAATATTATCTCTTTTTTGGTTTGAAAGCTAAAATATGCAAATAAAGAAGAGAATAAATATGATTTAATTTGGAAAAATGCTTTTGAATTGATCTTTGTACACAACATAAAGGACCTTGATTATTGATTTTGCAGGCTGCTATCTTGGGCTGAGGGCTCAGAATCTCACCCCTATACCCCAATAGGAGAATAAGACACTATAGGTTTTCTAAAATTTTTTGAAATTACTTAAAACTTCTTAATGGATTTTTGAGAGTTTGTCCCACAAACTTCTTATGAATGTGTTACCATTAGTAAAATGGGGCAACTTGAATTGAAATTAATTACACAGCTTAGAAAGTAAATATTTTAGTAAGTCATTTGTTTTGCTTAACAACAATATGTGCAAAAACTATATGAGGGAAATTCGGTGAAGTGCATATAGTCTGTGATATTATTGGAATTTGAAAAATGTAGGACTTGAAGTAAAAGAAGATATTGGAGAAGAGTAATACTGCTTTCATTATTTCATTCAAGAGTAATTTGAAGGTAAATTGAAAAAATTATTGGGAACTAAGAATGTTACCATGAGCTTTTTTTTGAATGAGCTAAGTAATAACAATGAATTTTATGACAAGCCTAAAATAATTGGATTGCAACCATCATGTGAAAAAAGGTGCCCTGTGGCCCTAAAATTTAGTTATATTGACTTTAATTGAGCTTCTTATTTTAAGAACTGAGGGGAAAAGTGACTCCAGGCATCTGACATTTAAACTGGGCATAGAAATAGGTTGGAAGAGCAACTTTTGGAATGGGATGAGGTAGGACTCTCCTAATTCACTTTCAAAATTCCCCTCTTGGCTAATTCTGATTCTGACTATGGTAAGCTGGGTGTTTATGTCATTCTCATCTGAAATCACTTGGCACTAAGGATGCCCTAGACTTGTGTTGGCAAACCTATGGCATGTGTGCTGGAGCATGCTGGAGAAAGCTGCTCCCTTCCCCCTCCTGACAGGTGCCTGAGGACATTTCTCAGATCACCTGCCTCTTTGCCCATCAGACCAATGGGAGTGATTCTTTCCTCCCCTGTCTTAGTTAAGGTGTTGGGGGAACTCACATGTGGCATGAGGGCTGCAGTTTGGGCACTTGGTCTCTAAAAGTTTTGCCATCATTCCTCTAGACATTCTATGCCCTTGGACTTCAACCTGGAGTATGCTATGGCAGTCCCCGTCTCTTCCTCTAATGGCAAAATTTCTATACTCAGGGAACATCCTTCCTCAAAAAAGTTATTACCTTATTACCCCATGCTACTTTCAGTCTGAGATTCCTTACCCTGATTAACTAAGTAAATGAGTATTTGGACTTGTCATCTGCTTGGTTTAGTTAACATCTCAGAGTATTTTAGGGATAATTGGACAATGTTGCAGTAGTTTGTGACACAAAGATATAAATGTATTATTTGGTGAGGTTAGTGAGGCTAAATTGGTTACCTTACAGAGGAGTAACATGATGTAACTTGTGTTACCTCAAATATGTATCCTATTTTACTTGAATTTGTTGTTTAATATGGGATTAATAGTTGTATATAGAACATGTTTTTAGCAGCATTTCATTCTCCTAGAGTAAGAGGAAGAGTTTTTAGAGTCTTCATGCTCTTGATATTCAAATATTATCATTGCTCTGTGTGTTTCTTTATTGTTTTTTTTATTCATTTGTGCTTGAGCCCATACTTTGTCAACCTTTGTTCTGTTTTTAGCTTTTGCTTTCCTGTGTCTTAGTATTTGTCTACTTTTAAAATGCTGTCTTAATTGTTGGTATTAAAGTATTTTTAGGTAAACTGAATTTTCATATCAATGTCCAATCCAACTTTAATGTGGTACCTTCTATCTTTCCTCTCTAAAAGCTAATTATGTGCCCTTAAATCTAACCTACTACCAAAACACTTATAAGCACCTCTAATAGTATATATACTTGCTCAAGAAATTTCTGGTGTTTACTCTAATATAAATGTAAAAAGATGCTGCTAGAAGTTAGGTAATGGTGTTAACTTTCACCACTGTTCTATGTATTAATACCAAATGATTTAAAGGTCATCAAGACATGTTCATCCTATTGAAGAATGAATGCTTCATACCTGGTGCTATTGACAACATGGATGAGAAAATTCTTCACTGAGTTCCTTGAAAATAATTCAAGCACATGAAGTTGCTGGGTTAGAAAGTGGGGCTCAATTCTATTTTTATGTGCATTTATTATACATTTATATAATTTTATTTATATATATTAGATATACACTCATGTTAATTGCAAATAATGTGTTTTATATTATATATACCCCTAAAGAATAATCAGCTCCTTTTGAGTATTTAGTTGTAGATTTACCACCTTGGGGACATTTTACAACTATTCATTGTTAATTTGAAGTGTTAATTCTGCAAGTCAAATTCTCATAGATTCTTTTAGATACTACCATCAGTCTGGTCTGGCAGTACCTGAATCAAATATCTGGCTTAGATAAGAATAAGAGCAACAAGGAAGCTGCTCTGAGAAGCTGCCTATTTCAGAATGCCAAGGAAGGAAAGATTATAAGAAACCCTAGTCTCAGCAATCAGACAGCTACAACTGAGCCCTAAGATATGATGGACTGATGAAATGGACAATGGGAATGGGTTATCCTTTCCTTTCACTTCTTCCCCATACACCCTACTTTGTAAGGCCCACTTATTAAAGGGGATTTTTCTCAATAGCTCCTATCAATGTGTTAATCAATCTCTTTTATGAAGTGTTTAGCCTTATCCCTCCCACCCTTAGCAGATAGATGGTCTTTTTTACTAGTTCTCTAGGAGCCCATGTTCCATCCTTAGGCTAGTACCCTAGGCCCTCCTGTCCTCCCTCATTATCATTTTTTTCTTCTTCTCCTTTTCAGATATTGCCTAGCTAGTTCAGTGAAACTCAGGACTAAGTTGACTGACATGGTTAGCAGCATATTAAACTCTCTGGCACCTCCCTTGGTCAGACAGCATTTGTTTTGATCAAAAGAGGTGGGGGAAGTTGAATGAAGCTGCTGACTATGACCTATTTTTACCCAATCCCAAAAAACTCTCCCCCATCTTCCGAGCCTTTTGGATGCCCTTCCCAGGCTCCCTAGCCTCCTCTATGGACTTTGGATTTTTATGTGAAACAACTTATACAACAGCTTCTCCAGTCTGAGATTCCCTTGAGACTATTTAACCTTGTATTCTTCCAACCCTCTTGGGTATCCCTGCACCATAGTACAAATTTAAATCTCTTCTTGCCTCAACTAAAACCATTTATTATTGCTACTTTGTTAGTCTTCTTTAATTCAGGTTGACATTGCTATGGTGAAAGACAGCTATAAGCTAATAGCCAATAACAACAAAAAAAGGTGATACCTTTAGAACTTAATTAAATGAGAGTTTAAAAGACAAAAAAGCCTTCTCTCCTGGATTTAAAGCTTTCAAGCTTGGTAAGACCTGCCAGAAGTTTTTTTTATGCTAGCATAGCCTTTGATATTCCATGGTCAACTATAAATCACAATGATCCATCAGGAAAATATTTTGGTAGGGAGAATGGTGACATAGGAAGAAATAAAACAACCAAACAAACCACAGCTAAAATCCCATGACCAGCAACTAAAGGAAAGGATGCATCTGTTTTCTTTGTTCTGTCCTTAATGTTAAAATGGTCTTCAACCACAACAGGAAGAATCCAGATGGCTAAACTCATATCTTAGCGGGGAGACATTTAATACATTGTTATTATATGTTCATCTAAGAGCCAGATTTTTAAATGACAGATTCTACTACTGCCAAAGTGCAAATATTAACTTCTGTGATTAGCTAAATATAAACTTAATAAGCCAGTTGTGAACCCAGCTTCCCTTTTCAAATAGGTCACCTAGACATTTGCATGTATTATAGAACATCAAGGGCCTACCAAGGCCACAATGTAATCATTTGACACCATTTTGTGCTCATACTTCATTGTCAGAAGAGAACTAGTGCACAATACCAGAAGCTTAGGTGCTTCTTAAAAGATATGGTTTAGTTGTAGAAATTCCATCACATTATAGCTATCTGTAACTCTAAAAGCTTCTCCCCTGCTTCCTTCAAAACTATTATACTAACTAGACTATATATTGAAATGAATTTAGTTGGGAGGTAAAAAGAAAGCCTATAGATTTTTAACTTAATTTCATTTATAGATTTATTCTGCAGAAAATCTCAATTAATAGAAGGCAAATGAGTTTGCTACTCTAAATTAAGCCAATTCAAGTTTAGTCCTAATTTCTGTGACACTAATGCACTGAAAATGATCAAATAATGGTGTCATTTGTATGGGAAGGTTATTATTTTTTTAACCCTTACCTTCCATCTTGGAATCAATACTGTGTAATGGTTCCAAGGCAGAAGGGCAGTAAGGGCTAGGCAAAGAGGATCAAGTGACTTGCCCAGGGTCACATAGCTGGGAAGTGTCTGCTGCCAGATTTGAACTTAGAACCTCCAATCTCTAGGCCTGGTTCTCAATCCACTGAGCTATCCAGCTGCCCCCAGGAATGTTATTCTTCAGATTTAACAACAGTTTGGTGTGCACATAGAGTTGTTTTTCCAGCAATTGATATTTTGCTTTACAGATTAAATACTACCACCAAAATTTTATTAGCTTAATAACCTATTTGAGGACAGAATTAGGAGATAGTCTGAACCACAGGCAGAAACTGGCTATCTGACTCCAAAAGGGCCAGAATAAATTATCCTAGTCTACTTTTAGAAGTACCATTATCCAATTGATGAGACTTTTTAGCCATTGGCAAATAAAAATAATTATTCTATGATCTGCAGTTAACTTTGGCACTATCTAGATAATTTATTTTTTCTTTGGTGTTTAAAAGTCAATATTCCTTTGAAGCTTCAAATCTTATAGACTTTTTTGAAGTTATAAGAAGTCATTTAATTAATGCTTTACAAATTCAACATGAAGATAAGTGATATTGGCCTGGAATCTCACAAAGGGATTATATTTTTTCATACTAAATAAAGTTTTCCCAGACAAAGTAGAATCTGAAGATGTTTTTCTGAAAAAAATGTAAAACAATATTTCTAATAATTATTGCTTTTATGACAGTATTCTTTATCCTGAAAACTCACTTTGTCTCCACAGTAATGTTATATTTGAAGTACATTGGAGCATCATGTATATTTGTGTAATTACAGACTGAAGAAATTAAAGGATAAATGAATCATTGTATTTGGTCCTTTGTTTTTGTTAGGGAAAAAATACCCAAATTCTGGTTCTCCCTGGCCTTCTTCTAGATTAAAGAGGATTCTAAAAATCTAAAAATCCAAAAAAGTAGAAGTATTATGCAGTGGTACACTACTAGAGGAAGAAAATACAAATCCCTTAAATATATGACTCTCCAAAGAAAGTTCTCATTTGAGCTATGTTTGCATGAATATATCCAAAACTTCCTTCTTTTAGACACATAGATATGCTGTGAAACTCACAAATTTTCACATTACTGAGATCTTACATCCACAAAATCAACTCAAAATTTTGAAGATCTAGCAAATTGGAAGAAAACATTAGATAATTAATTTTTCATTAATTCAACACTGGCTCAACACTATGCTATTTGTCATTTTTAGGTTTGGGGGTTTTGTCTTTTTTAATTTGGGGGGTGGTGATTAGATTTGTAGTTTCATTGAAGTAGAAACTTCCTGCTTTAAAAACACTTTACTTGGATGTAGATTAGAAAATCATCTTTAATTTACAATCTTAAGAGAATTACTGGAATGCTAAAATCTCAAGTTACTTGTCCATTTTTACACAGCTTTATGCCTCAGAGACAGAACTTGAATTAAAATATTACTGACTAGAAGACACCACCATCTAGTAAAACA
The DNA here is from genome assembly GCF_016433145.1 of Gracilinanus agilis. NCBI lineage: Eukaryota > Metazoa > Chordata > Mammalia > Didelphimorphia > Didelphidae > Gracilinanus > Gracilinanus agilis. The sequence goes on along the minus strand of NC_058131.1, from coordinate 127,280,219 downwards.
TGGCTATTTTCCATGTTGTTTCTCTTTTTTGGGAGGGTTGCCCCAAATTATGATTTCATCAGTATAGGTAAATCCCAATGAGGAAAGTCCCTCTAGTAATTCAACTCAGGGATTGTTCTGTAGCTTGTAGTATTATTAATGTCTAACAAATGAATGATCAAATAAAGGTATGAAAGAAAGAATTTATTCAGGACCTAATATGTTTCCGACACTGAAAATAAGTGAGACAAAAATAGAGACAAAGAGACAAAGAAAGAGAGACAGAGACATATGGAGGTGCTATTAGTTATAATGTTATATGTATATAAAGATGGATTTGAACTAAGATCTTCACAATTCTAGGTCCAGTGTTCTATCCACTACACCACCTAGCTTTGTAGAACACTGAAAAAGTTAACAACTTGCCAATGATAATATATCTAGCATGTTTTTAAAGACTTTTTCTGTTCACTCTGCTAATACCACCTCTTAATAATGTATCCAAATAGCTACCACAGCTCAATTCTAGAAAATAAGACCACACATTTACTTTGAAGACAATTGTGTATAATACAAATATGATAGACTTAACATTTCTTAGGTGCAGAGACCATCAGAAATATCATTTAGGAAATCCAAATAGGTACTATAAAATGTAATGAAGATCAGTATGGTACAATGGAAAGAAGGCTGGATTTAGATTATAGAACCTTGTTTTGAACCCTATATCTTCTATGATTTACCTGTGAAAATTAGCAAGAAACAACTTCTTTGGTCTTTGGTTTTCTCAACTGGATTAGAAGCTTCTCAGGTCCTTTGCAGCTATAAATTTATGGTGATATGATCCAACCCCATTATAACTCCACCTAATTTTCCTATGTAATTCTATTATAATGTATGAACTCCCTCTCTTATCCTAGGAGAGAATAATGGGTTGGCAAAATGTTATAAAATTTGAACTACAGGGGCTTAATAAGAGCTATTGAGAAGATGAGATGACATCTTATTGGTTTATAGACTTGAAATGAGACATCTATTATAAGTAGTACACTCAGGATTAAAAGAGAACAAAATTATGGTAGAGTGGGCTGACAACATTACACAGGAATCATCCACACACAATAACAACTCTTGGCCATCCAATCTACCACAAACATTCCTGAAAATGCTTTCCTTTTATTTCTAAAGGCAATCTCTACTCATCACCTTTTAACATCTTTAAAGCCAATCTTACATTAATAATGCTACATTCTCAGAATTCAGGGAAAGCTTTCACAACCATTTTACCAATCAATAGCCTTTAATCTCAGCTCTCCCTCAGTGCTTCTCATTATTATTACCAGGTGCTAAATTGTCTTTCTCCATTTTCTTTAGTTTTCTCTTTCAGAATATTACCAATACACAATTAAAGAGACTATTATTTAATGGGTTTTCCCTATCAACTCTTTAGTTCAAGTATGTATTTGTTTCATGTCTAGCTAGCTAATAGTATTATTATTAACCTTGTTAATTTCTTTTCTCAGCAGGAAAATAAAGCTAACATTTTAATATAAAGATTTTAATATTATATCAACAAGTGATTTTCCTCTATATACAACCCATTTTATCCTATTTAGCTGCCAATATATTTTACACAATTTAGTTTGAGATTACTGATTCCCCTTTAGAAAAGGAATATAGAAATAGCATTCAAAGAAATGACACCAAAAAGACAAAGGTTTTTCATTGAACTATTTCTATATTTAATGTTTTATGATGACTTTTTTTAAACCCTTACCTTCCGTCTTGAAGTCAATACTGTGTATTGGCTCCAAGACAGAAGAGTGGTAAGGGTGGGCAATGGGGTTCAAGTGACCTGCCCAGGGTCACACAGCTGGTAAGTGTCTGAGGTCAGATTTGAACCTAGGACTTCCCATCTCTAGGCCTGACTCTCAATCCACTGAGCTACCCAGCTGCCCTGTATGATGACTTTTATGTGATGTCCATTTCCTAATTGAAGCCTCCCTTGTAACAAAGAAAAGTTTTTAAGCAACACGAATAACAAAAATGATAATATCTGATATTGTATTCAACATTACTCTTCTCCTTACTAAGATATGGAAGTGTTGTTTTGGTATCTCTTCCCCAGGAGAAAAACTGGTCACTCTCATCAATGGGATTTACTCTGAAAAACTTCCCATATAAATGAATACTTCAGCATATGACTGCCACATCCTCAACAAAAAGCTGACTTGTAGATGAAGAGAAAGTAGCTGAAAAGTTATTTTGTTACTAAAGACAAAATAAATCCAGTTAGTTCTTTTCAAGATTTGCTCCCAACTATAAATGGATTCTAATTTTCTCCTCGGTTCTCTGTTTATCCTTTGCTATTCTGGAGTAAATAAAAAGAGAAAAATGAAAATTTTGTTTTTATTTGTTAGTTTTTAGGGGACAGGAGCAGGGAGTTCATGCTTTTGATTTTATCTGGGTCAAAAATTCCAAGTTCAGAAAATTCCACCACCTCTGCATATCATTAACTCAAATAGGGAGCTAGGTGGCAGAATTGATAGAACATGTAATAGATAGAATTGGGGTAAAAAAAAAAACAACCTGAGATTGAATCTAATCTCAGAAATTTACCAAAAGTTAACCTTTGGTAAGTCATTCACATTATGTCTTCCTCAGTTTTCTTAAATGTAAAATGGAGAAAACAATAGCACCTGCCTTGCAGAATTGTTCTGAAGATCAAATGAGATGATATTTGTAAAGAATTTATCACAGTGTAGAATTTATCACTCATAGTAGGAGCTATACAAATGATAGTTGTTATTTTATTGCCTTCTAGTCTTGGAATTACCCAAGAGCACTGACTATAGGCAAGAAAATTCCTTTGCTCCTACTATGTACCCTTACCTACCTAAAAAGACTAGTGACCTTTGTCAAAGATCATATCAACACTGTACAGCTTATGGTCCTTTGGCAACAATACCACAATACCAGACCATTCCCCCTGCACCTTCTGTCTATGATGACACAGATATTTAAGAAAGATTTCTTTATGATCCAACTACAGAAGTGGTGAATGTGGAACCTAGAAAGAGTCAGATTTAAAAATCCAGACCCCTGTATGACATTATAGTGAAACAGGCTTGTCTGTAGGAATTCCTAACTTACAGATCTTTGGTTTCCAGACCTCTCCCCCTTATCCGAAGGAATGCCTTCCTTCCAGACCTCTCCCCTGCTGGACCACCTACTTTCTAGACCTCCCCCTCTTATCTGAAGGAACACCTACCTTGAAGACATCCCCCTATCCCACCATTCAATGTGAGACACTTAGTTTAAACTAAGATAATAAAGTCCCTTTGCATCTTGCATTATTGGTTCAGACTCATTTATTGGGATGTCTCTAGGAACTACAAAGGCTTTCACTAACTGAATATGATCACACAGATAATATGTGAGAAATAGAATTTGAATCTAAATCATTCTGATGCCAAAACCAGCCCTCTCTCTATTACACTAAATTTATTTTCAATTGAGACAACATATACAGAGGACTTTGTAAATCTAAAGAGAAACATAAATGCTAACTATTAATATAAAGGACAGATCATGATTGTTTTCTCTCTTTTCTCTTTACTCTTCCTCCCATTCCAAAGTCAACCTCACAGTTCAAATTAATGGTAAAACAGAACATTAGTACAAAGTTATTAGGAAATGGGGTCAAGAGAAATTGTCAAGGTTCCATAATTATTATCAGACATAGATATGTGTTTTTAAAAATTCAAATACTGATAAGAAAATATGGTGAATATCAAGGGTCTATTCAAAAGACAGAAAAAGAAAATGTGGAAACCAAGAAAACTAGAGGAAAAAAATGAAATTTATAGCAGTATTATTTTAAATGAGTACTTCATTTAATGAAACACTGAAATGCCATATACATACACACACAAAGAATATGCAACACTGCAGGAAGAAAAAATGGTCTTATACAATGGATTAAAAATTAATTCTAGGGGCAGCTAGGTAGCTCAGTGGAGCGAGAGTCAGGCCTAGAGACAGGAGGTCCTAGGTTCAAACCCGGCCTCAGCCACTTCCCAGCTGTGTGACCCTGGGCAGGTCACTTGACCCCCATTGCCCACCTTTACCAATCTTCCACCTATGAGACAATACACCGAAGTACAAGGGTTTAAAAAAATTTTTAAAAAAATTAATTCTAACAAAGCTAAATGGATCTAAATAACTTACCCCATTGGTCACTATTCACTTATCTAGAAAGAAAATCATATTTCTTTTCATTCCTAGGATATTTGGTTTGGGCAGAAAGATAATGTAGGGGCTACTTAGAAAAGACATATATCTATGGATTATTATGATACATTTTAAAGCCAAATTTTCCCCTGTACAAATTACCGAATCAAACCTTCCTGAATATGTTGACTTAAGGATAAATTCATTTGGGCAAAAAAGAAAGAGACAGTGTGGGGTAGCAAAAAGAATTCTTGACTTTGATTCAAAGAACTTAGGTCTGAATACTATTTCATTTGAAAGTACATATGTGCACACACAGATGCATAAATAAATGCATATAAAAGACCTACTTATATAGCAATGGATATTTTTGCAAAATATTGAAAAAATATAGTCTTTCTTAAATAATAATCATTTGGACACAATAGAAGTAAAATGATACAAAAATAATAGAACTGAATTTTTGTAAAAGGGCTCAGATCACTTAATATTTTTTTAATTTAAATTTTTTTATTTTTTAGGAAAAAAATTTCTATGGTTCCATGATTCATGTTCTTGCTCTCTTTTTCCCTCCCCAAACCCCCACCCCTGTAGCTGATACACATTTCCACTGGCTTCTTCATGTGTCATTAATCAAGATCTATTTCCATGTTTTTGATAATTGTTCTAGAGTGGTCATTAAGATTCTACATCCCAAATCATGCCCACATAAATCCATGTGTTCAAGCAGTTGTTTTTTTCTGTGTTTCCACTCCTGTAGTTCTTCCACTGAATGTGAGTAGCATTCTTTTCCCTAAATCCCTCAGAACTGTCCTGGGTCATTGTATTGCTGCTAGTACAGAAGTCCATTACATTCTATTTTACCACAGTGTATCAGTCTCTGTGTATAATGTGCTCTTGGTTCTGCTCCCTTCACTCTGAATCAATTCTTGGAGGTCATTCCAGTTCACATGGAATTCCTCCAGTTTATTATTCCTTTGAGCACAATAGTATTCCATTACCACCATATACCACAATTTGTTCAGCCATTCCACAATTGATGGGCATACCCTTGTTTTCCAGGTTTTTTTGCCACCACAAAAAGCACAGCTATAAATATTTTTGTGTGTGTGTCTTTTTCCCTATAATCTCCTTGGGTATAAATCCAGCAATGGTATGGCTGGATCAAAGGGCAGGCAATATTTTGGTGCTCTTTAGGCATAGTTCCAAATTGTCATCCAGAATGGTTGGATCAGTTCACAACTCCACCAGTAGTGCATTAATGTCCCAATTTTGGCCCATTCCCTCCAAAATTCATTACTCTCCCCTGCTGTCATTTTAGCCAGTCTGCTTGGTGTGAGGTGATACCTCAGAGTTGTTTTGATTTGCATTTCTCTAATTATTAGAGATTTAGAACACTTTCTAATGTGCTTATTGATAGTTCTGATTTCTTTATCTGAAAATTGCCTATTCATGTCCCTTGCCCATTTATCGATTGGAGAATAGCTTGATTTTTTTGTACAATTAATTTAGCTGCATGTGCATTTGAGTAATTCGACCTTTGTCAGAGGTTCTTGTTGTAAAGATTTTTTCCCAGTTTGTTGTTTCCCTTCTGATTATGGTTACATTGTTTTTGTTTGTACAAAAACTTTTTAATTTAATGTAATCAAAATTATTTATTTTATATTTTGTAATTTTTTCTAACCCTTGCTTGGTTTTAAAATCTTTCCTTTCCCAGAGATCTGACAAGTATACTATCCTGTGTTTGCCTAATTTTCTTATAGTTTCCTTCTTTATATTCAAGTCATTCACCCATTCTGAATTTATCTTGGTGTAGGACGTGAGATGTTGATCTAAACCTAATTTCTTCCATATTGTTTTCCAATTTTCCCAGCAATTTTTTTCAATTAGTGGATTTTTGCCCCAAAAGTTGGGATCTTTGGATTAATCATAGACTGTTGGTGACATCACTTACCTGAACTCTATTTCATTGATATTCTCTTCTGTCTCTTAGCCAGTATCATATTGCTTTGATGACCACTGCTTTATAGTATAGTTTAATATCTGGTACTGCTAGGCAACCTTCCTTCATGTTGTGTTTTCATTATTTCTCTTGATATTCTTGAATATCTGTTCTTCCAAATGAGCGTTGTTATAGCTTTTTCTAATTCTGTAAAGAAGTTTCTTGGTAGTTTGATAGTTATGGTACTAAATAAGTAAATTAATTTAGGTAGGATGGTCATTTTTATTATGTTAGCTCATACTACCCATGAGCACTCAATGTTTTTCCAATTGTTTAGATCTAGTTTTAATTGTTTGGAAAGTGTTTTGTAGTTGAGTTTGTATAATTCCTGTGTTTGTTTTGATAGATAGATTCCTAAGTATTTTATGTTGTCTAGGGTGATTTTAAATGGTGTTTCTCTTTCTAACTCTTACTGCTCTGATGTGTTGGAAATATATAGAAATGCTGATGATTTATGTGCATTTATTTTGTATCCTGCAACTTTGCTAAAGTTGTTGATTATTTCTACTAGCTTTTTAGTTGATTCTCTAGGATTTTGTAAGTAGACCATCATATCATCTGCAAAGAGTGATAACTTGGTCTCCTCATTGCCTATTTTAATGCCTTCAATTTCATTTTCTTCTCTAATTGTTACTGTTAGTGTTTATAGTACAATGTTAAATAATAGAGGTGATAATGGGCATCCTTGTTTCATACCTAATCTTATTGGAAAGGCTTCTAATTTATCCCCATTGCATATGATGCTTGTTGATGATTTAAGATATATACTGTTTATTGTTTTTAAGAAAGACCCTTCTATTCCTATACTTTCTAGTGTTTTTAGTAGGAATGGGTGTTGTATTTTGTCAAAGGCTGTTTCAGCATCTATTGAGATAATCATGTGGTTTTTGTTCATTTGCTTTTTCATGTGGTCAATTATGTGGATGGTTTTCCTAATGTTGAACGATCCTTGCATTCCTGGTATAAATCCTACCTGATCATGATGGATAACCTTCATGATCACTTCCTGGAGGCTTTTTGCTAGTATTCTATTTAAGATTTTTACATCTATGTTCATTAGAGAGATTGGTCTGTAGTTTTCTTTCTCTGTTTTTGGTCTGCCTGGCTTTGGAATCAGTACCATATTCGTGTCATAAAAGGTTTTTGGTAGGATTCATTCTTTGCTTGTTATGTCAAATAATTTGTATAGTATTGGGATTACTTGTTCTTTAAATGTTTATAGAATTCGCTTTTGGATCCATCAGGCCTTGGTGATTTTTTTCTTAGGGAGTTCTTTGATGGCTTGTTCAATTTAGTTTTCTGATATTGGATTATTTAAGTATTCTATTTCTTCTGCTGTTAATCTAGCAATTTATATTTTTGTAAATATTCATCCATATCACCTAAGATTGCTATGTTTATTGCCATATAATTGGGCAAAATAGTTTTTAATGATTGCCTTAATTTCCTCTTCACTGGAGGTGAGGTCTTCCTTTTCATCTTTCATACTGTTAATTTTGTTTTCTTCTTTCCTTTATTTTATTAGATTTACCAGTACTTTGTCTATTTTATCTGTTTTTTTTTCAAAATACCAGGTTCTAGTCTTATTTATTAATTCAATAGTTCTTTTTCTTTTGATTTTATTAATTTTTCCTTTTATTTTTAGTATTTCTAATTACTTTTCATCTGGGGATTTTTAATTTGTTCATTTTCTAATTTCTTAAGTTGCATGCAGAATTCATTAATCTCTGCCCTCCTTTATTTGTTAATATATGCACTTAGTGACATAAATTTTCCTCTTAGAACTGCTTTTGCTACATCCCATAGGTTTTGGTAAGAAGTCTCATCATTGTCATTGTCTTCAATGAAATTATTAATTGTTTCTATGATTTCTTCTTTCACTAAATTATTTTGGAGAATCATATTATTTAATTTCCAATTAGTTTTTGGTTTGCCTCTCTATGTATTTTTACTAATAACTATTTTTATTGCATTATGATCTGATAAGGTAGCATTTATTATTTCTGCTTTTTTACATTTGTTTGCCATTTATTTATGCCCTAAAACATGATCAATTTTTGTGAATTTTCCATGTGCTGCTGAAAAAAATGTGTATTCCTTTTTGTCCCTATTTATTCTTTTCTATGTATCTATTAACTGTAATTTTTCCTATGATTTCTTTCACCTCTCTTATCTCTTTCTTGGTTTGATTTATCTATATCTGATAGGGGATGGTTGAGGTCACCCACTAGTACAGTTTTGCTATCTATTTCATCCTTGAACTCCACTAGCTTCTCCTTTAAAAATTTCTATGCTATACCATTTGGTGCATACATGTTGAGTACTAATATATCTTCATTGTTTATACTGCCTTTTATTAGGATGCAATTAACTACCCTGTCTCCTTTAACAAGATCTATTTTTACTTTGGCTCTGTCAGAAATCATGACTGCAACTCCTGCCCTCTTTTTCTCAGGTAAAGCCCAGTAGATTTTGCTCCAGCCTTTAATTTTTACTCTACGTATGTCTGCCTGTCTCATGTGTGTTTCTTGCAGACAACATATGGTAGGATTTGGGTTTCTTATCTACTCTGCTATTTGCTTCTGTTTTATGGTCAAGTTCATCCTATTCACATTCAGAGTTATAATTATCCACTGTGCATTCCCAGACATTTTGATTCTCTTTCCTTGACCTGCCATTTCTTATTTGACTATTTCTTTCTATACCAGTTTTTTGTTTTTAATCAATTCCCCTAATCCCCTCTCTTATTGTACTTCCCTTTCTCCCCTCTCCCTTATTACTCCCCTCTCATTCTTCTTTAGGGTCTTTTTAAGCTGCTTAAATCACTTAAGATATCTCTCAGAATTCCTCTATCATCTCCAACTAGTATTTGTGAAATATTTTAAATTTACAGAGCACATTGCTAGGTCATAAGACTCACAAACTAGGAGCTAAAATGGAAGAGTAAAGGATGCTCTAATCCCCCAATTACTACATATACATACACACACTCACAGAAGCACTGAGAGAGAGAGAGTGTGTGTTTGTGAGAAAGAGAGAGAGAGAGAGAGAGAGAGAGAGAGAGAGAGAGAGAGAGAGAGTTTAAATCACCTCCAAACTAAGGGAAATTGGAGGAACATGTTTCACTATCTCACTAGAGTAAGAAGAGACAGTAGCCCAGACAACACAGGATCTTCAAGAACTAGAAGAACTTAAACCATCCCAAAATTCCACTTCTTGATCAATGAAGCTATAGAATGAGTAGATCAGACTGAGTCAACCTGCTCAGTTATAGAAGCCAGATAATGTGGAAAACCCATGTTCACACATTAAAGCAGAACCCTGAGGCCACAAGGGAGCAGAGAGGGAGACTAGCTGAACTTCAGGAAAATCAACATTACCATATAGCAGTGGAAGGTCTGAAGCAGCAGAGAACAGAGCAAGTGGCCCACCTAGCCCAACTCACTTGGCAGGGGCAGGGAAACAGCAAAGCAGGGACTAGCCCAGCCCATGAAATAAAAGGAAAATGGCTAACACAGGGTTCTAGATATATCTGGACAAAATATCTGCAAACCTCCGCAGAGGAATACAATAAGGCTACCTTCTCAATAGTCATACTGTGAGAAACAAAGGCAGACAGATCTTCCTCAAGTACCAGAGAAGAGTATCTTCCACTCACAAAACAGAAAATTATGTCAACAGAGAGATAAGGAAACAGCAATAAACAATGACAAAAAAATTTATAAAACCAGTAGAAAATGAGGCAAAGACAAAAACAATTCATAAAGATATATGAAAACCATGACCAAAAAGAGAGCTTGGATATCATGTTATAAGAAATCATCAGGGAAAACTAAGCTGATATACACAATAAAATGAAAAATAAGACATTGGGAGAATCCACCAATCACCTCCTGAATGTTACTTTATTGAAAAGGAAGACCAAAATATGAACTCAGAAGAGGACCACAATGTCAAAACATGAACATGTGAAACCTCAGATGAAAATGGGAAAAGATGTCAGGCCCTTAAAGAACCTCTCAAGCAACTTAAAAAGATAAAACAAAATAATAAGAGAATTGACAGAAAAAAATCAATACTTGGGGGTGTGGGGAAATTCAATGAAAAAATCAACTCTCTAAAAACTAGAATAGGCTAAAATGAATGGGAGGCACAAAATACACTGAAGAAAACAATTCCCTAAGAAAAATAATAGAACAAAAGAAAATGAAGGTGAAAAATTGAAGAAAATTATTTAAAGAATAGGTTTGTCCAAATGGAAAAGGAAATACAAAAACTCGTGGAAGAAAATAACTTCACAAAAATTAGAACTGGATGAATAAAAACTAATGAAACCATAAGACATCAGGACACAATAAGGTAAAATTTTAAAAAATGAAAAAATAGAAGAAGATTTTAAAAATATTTCACTGGAAATATGCCCACCCTGAAAAAAAATTCAGAAGAGACAATCTAAGAATCAAAAAACTACCTGAAAGCCATGATTAAAAAAAGAGTCTGAACATCATATTTTAAGAAATCATCACGGGAAATTGCCCTGATATCTTTGAACTAGATGGAAAAGTAAAAATTGAGAGAATCCACTAATCGCCTCCTGAAAGAAACCCCCACAAAATATACAAGCACTATTGTAGCAAAATTCCAAAATTCTCAGGCCAAAGGAAAAAAGTATTATAACCAGCCAGAAGGAAAGAATTCAAATATTGTGGAGTCATGGTCAGGATTATAAAGGACCTTGTGGTTTCTACATTTAAGAACCAAAAGGCCAGGAATATAATATTCTAAAAGGCAAAGTATCTATGACTACAACCTAGAATTATATACCCAGCAAAATTGAGCATAATCTTCCAAAGGAAAAAAATTGATATTCAATGAAATATAGGAATTTCAGACTTTCCTAACCAAAAAATTAGAGCTGAAAAGAAAATATGATGAACAAATTCGTCACTTAATAGAAGCATAAAAAGGTAAGGTGAGAACTTAAGGATTTCAATAAGTTTGAATTGTACACATTCATATCTGTAAAGGTGACAATTAAAATAATTATGCATTTACATTATTTGAAAAAATGTAAGCCAACTAAAGTATGTAAGATACTATGTAACTAAGATACTTAAGCACTTTATCACTATTAGAGCAACAAAAAAGTGTATATATAAAAAGAAGGAAGGAAACAAAATAAGATGGACTGGTATCCAGAAAAAGATGTGTTAGGGAAGAGGAGCACATGAGGAGAAGAAAAATGCAGAGAGAGATGGAGATAAACTACCTTTAATTAAGAGATGCCTAAGATGCAACCACAGTGGAGGAGAAGATGGGGCAATGACTATGCTTGTAACTCCCTCTCATCAGAACTAGCTCAGAGGGGGAATAACTTCCACACTCAAACAGATATAGAAACCTACCTCATGATATAGAGAAGTAGGAGGTTTGGGAGAATAAGGGAATTGGGGTGGACAAAAAGAAGAAGGAAATGAGAAAGGTAGTTGTCGAATCATAAATCATCAAAACAGTCTGTTACTGATAAAAAAAACAGAGTGGTGGATCAATTGAATAGATTAGGCAATCAAAACATGGCAGTTAATGTCCATAGCAACTTAATATTCAATAAACCCAAAGATCCAAATTCATGGGGGGAAATCTCATTATTTGACAAAAACTGCTGGAAAAACTGGAAAGCAATATGGAAGAGACTAGTCATTGGCCAACATCTTAGACCATATGCATACCTCAGGATGAAGTCAAAATATGTATTTGATCTAGAAATAAAAGGTGATACATAAAGTACTTAGGGGAACATGGAAAAGTTTACCTCTCAGTCTTATGGATAAAAAGAATTTATGACAAAACATGAAGAACATTACAAAAAATGGAAGAGATAATTTTGAATACAATAAATTAAACAGGTTTGTACAAATAAAACAATGTAACCAAGATTAAAAGGGAAATAACTAATTTGGGGGGAAATCTTATAGCAAAAATCTTAGAAAAGACTCGTCTCTCAAATATATAGAGAACTGAGTCAAATCTATGAGAATACAAAGTATTCTCCCAATGAAAAATGGTCAAAGAATATGAACAAGCAGTTCTCAGAGGAAGATAGCAGGAAACAACCTAATTGTACAAACTATATTAGCAGCTCTTTTTAGTGGCAAAGAATTGGAAATTGAGGAGCTTTCCATCACTTGAGGAATGGATGAACAAGTTGTTGTATATGGTTGAGCTAGAATATTATTGCACCATAAGGAATAATGAACAGGATGAGTTAAGAAAAACCTGGCAAGTCTTTTACAAATGATTCAAAGTGAAGTGAGCAGAACTGGGAAAGTAATGTATACAGTATCAAAAATATTAATCACCTGTGAAGGGCTAAACCATTATCAGTAAAGCCAATCTCCAAAATAACTATAATGGTCTCATGATGAAAATGCTATCCACAGCCAAAGAAGGAACTGTTGGAGTCTGAGTGCAGATCAAACATGCCATCTTCCACTAAATTTCCTTCATGAAATTTCTATTGCATGTACAATATCTGACTTCTATCATGACAAGAGCAATATGGAAACATGTATTACATGAAAGTATGCATATAAACTATATCAGACTGTTCATCACCTCAGTTAGAGGGAGAAGATAAGCACAGACAAAACTCAAGTTCTAAAACGTCAAAGAAATAATTGTCAAGAATCATTTCTAATGCAAATTAAAACAACTCTGAGACACCATCTTACACTTAGCAGACTGGCCATAGTGGTAGCAAAGGAAAGTGATAAATGTTGGAGGGGACATGACAAAATTGGGACACTAATACATTGCTGGTGTAGTTGTGAATTGGTCCAACCATTCTGGAGGGCAATTTGGAACTATTCTCAAAAGGCTTTAAAAAGAATGTCTGCCCTTAGATCCAATCATAGCACTACTGAGTTTGTATCCCAAAAAGATAATAAAGAAAAAGACATGAACAAAAATATTCATAGCTGCACTCTTTGTGGTAGCAAAAAAATTGGAAAATGAAGGAGTGTCCATTTATTGGGGAATGGCTGAACAAATTGTGGTATCTGATGGTGATGGAATACTACTATGCTGAAAGGAATGATGAACTGGAGAAATTCCATGTGAACTGGAAAGACCTCCAGGAACTGATGCAGAGAAAAAGGAGCATAACCAGGAGAACAGTTTACACAGAGACTGATACATTATGGCATAATGAAACATAATAGACTTTTCTACTAGCATCAATGCAATGACCCAGGACAATCCAGAGGAACTTAGCAGAAAGAGTGCTGTCCACATCCAGAGAAAGAACTGTGGGAAAGGAAATGCGTTAGAGAAATATATGATCAATCACATAGTGCAATTGGGATAGGATTGGGGAAGTTTACATGATCACTCTATAGCAAATATGAATAACAGAAATAGGTTTTGAACAATGATACATGTTTAACCCAGGGGAACTGCTTGTCAGATTCAGGAGGGGGTAGAAAAGAGCAGGGGTGGGGGATCATGAATCATATAACCATGGGAAAATATTCTAAATTTAGAAAGGGGAAAAAGATTAAAAAATGAATTGTTTCTACATGTAAGTAAAAAAAACAATTTAAAATTTAAAAAAAGTGACAAGCTAGATGGTCTCAGAAAAAACCTAGGAATACACATGAATTTATACAATTTGAAGTGAGCAGAGAATATTGTACACAGTAACAATATTGGAAGGATCATTAACTGTGAAAGACAACTACCCTGGTCAAGACTATGATCCAAGACAATTCCAAAGGACTCATGATGAACATACTTCCCAATTCCAGAAGGAAAAGGATGAACTCAGTGTAAATTAAAGCATACTTTTTAAACTTTATTTTTCTCCTTTCTTTGTATTTCCTTTTGTTGTATGGCTAATACAAAAATATGTTTTGCATGATTTCACATGTATAATTAATATAAAATTGCTTGCCTTCTCAAGGAGGAGTTGTTGGAAGGAGAATATTTGGAACCTAAAAATTTTTAATGAATGTTAATTTTTACATGTAATCAAGAAGTATATAATGGAATAAATAAAAATATGTTAGAAAAAATAAAAGAAAATACATACAATCCATCACATTACATAGTTCATCAGCAATATATCTAGGAAACTATTGCAAGAGTTTGTTCTATCTATAAGATCACATAGTTTCTGGGAAAAAACAACACCGATTCTTAATAAATGTTTGTTGAATTGAATTGAATATTGCCTTTCCTGCCAGTTCAATTTCTGTACAAAGGGAATGAGAATAGAACTAGAAAAGCCAACATAAACAATTATTATGGTTCCAGAACAGTGGCTTGCAGATGGAAGAGGGCTACTACCTAAAGGGATTGCAACACTAATATTTCCTTTTTTCTGAGAAAAGGGGAGGGCACTCAGGTTAGCAGTTGAGACTAAATTGTAGTAGAAATGCCAACTCATTAGTAACAAATGGAAATCTGGGTTAAGGCGAGGTAGAGAGGGCAGAAAATATTTAAGCTCTGAGTTGTTTCTTTTATGCCTAGAATTTATGTCCACATTAAAAATGAAATGTTTAAGATGTTAAAGAAATATAAAAATAATAAAGGAAAACTTGCCAAAAGATACTCAGCCTTTTTCAATGTAAAAATCAATATATGCATATTTTAATTACTCCCCATTTTTCCATCTTTAATATATCTATACTAACAATTTCACTCCTTAGGACATCATTTTACATTCTCTTGTAACAGAATCTACTCTGAGGGGGATTGATAGACAATGTTTACAAGACAGGATGTTAGCTAAAGATTTTAGGCCCCTATAAGGTAAAGAATAGTGGCTGACAAAATAGTACCCTATAGAAACAAAATGGCTTGTTTTGTTTTTGGACAGTGGCAGTAAGGGTTCCTCTTGGGTTCCAGAGTCTTCTATCCTTCAAATTCATTAAGTCTACTGGCAGGCATTGTTTATTTCTATTATCAACTGAGTAGTTAAATTCAGGGTTAATTTAACTCTTCTGTAAGTACCAAGTTAGATTTTATTATTCAAATTCAAATTATGTTGCATTCTTACTTCTACAAAAAACATACTATCCTTACAATCCAAAGAGTAAAAGTCAATTAGACTAAATAAACCAAGAAATCAATTATAAAAAATCAATTTCAAAATTTCCAGGTGTCTATGCATTGAAACATTTAAAAAGACAAATTAAATAATGCCATTATTTTCCAGTAGTTATTTCTTCATTGAATGTTTTATGTTAGACACAAGAACTGATTATGACTAACCTTCAGGAAATTCTAGCTGTCTTACTTTCCTAAATGTGTGAGAGGTACTATGGACTGAAAATTCAAAGACAAAAAATTTATTTAGGATAAGATGGTGAGTTGAAAAAAGTATTCATAAAATGATTTTAGCCTTCCTGTGCATTGTTTCTTCCTAGGTTTTCATTATTCTTAAAAACTTTTCGTAAATGCCATGTCTTACACTTAATGAGTCAACTTTCTTTCTTCTTTTGGGCATTTTACTTTTCTCTTCCATATATTTGTTCCACTTCCTTTTTTAAGGATGATATAGATTTATAGATCAAGAGCTAGAAGGAATTTTAGCCATCCTCTCCCTGACAGATGAGGAAATGGAGATCCAGAAAAGCAAAATGTTTTGCACAAAATCACAAAGGTATTAAGTGACAGAACCAGGACTGGACCTCAGGTTCTTGTGATTCCAAGTTTAGCACACTTTCTACCATACAAGGTGCTGATGATATTGTTTATACTGTCTTCCTGTGCAGCTCTATTTTCAAATAGGTTGTACCTACAAAGAAAAGTTCACTTTTCTGGCAAAAAATAAGTTAGACTAACCCCAGATGACAATCACTGTCACCCATGAGAACCTTTCTTCCTGTTATTCTGTAAAGCAGTTTGAAAATGATCACATACTACATAAATGGGTTTACAATCACAGTGCCTTTCTTTTTGCCTGCTTTAGAATCTTTTCCAAAGGAATAAATTCTAGAAGTGTTATAACTCACCCGCAGTTAAACTGGTCCTCTGAAATCTTTTATAGTGTGAAGTTGATGCTGACTTTTTCTCTATACTACAATCCAGCAAACAATCCAGAAGCATTTATTAAACATATACTGTGTGCAGTATATTCTGCTAGGACCACAAAAACGAAGATAACACAATATCTCCTCTTAGGAGAAAAAAATCAGTAAATATATTAGTAAATACAAAACATATGTAAGCAAATAGATAATGCAAGTAAATACAGAACATATACAAAAATAACTTGGGGATTCATGGAAGGTTAGTAGTTAGGAGAGGGATCAGGAAAATCTCCATGTACGATATGCTATTCGAGCTGAATTATGTGGGAAGTCAGATATTCTAAGAGGCAGTGGTGAAGAGATATTGCATTCCAAGCATTGGAAGGTGGGGGGGAAAGGGACAACCTGTACCATCACTGAGAAAGGAAACAGAATGTTGTTTGGAAGAACATTGAGCAATCTGTTCATTTCATGCCTTTTAAAAATTTTCCATGTACAGAAGTACTGAGGTGGATGCTCCCTAGATGATTTTTATAATAAGTCCAACTGAAACAGTCTCAGAGAAGAGAAATATTCCTAGTTGTTCAGCATTCCAAACGAAAAGGTGAGGGTAGGAATGAAGATATGTTCTTAGCTCTCCTCTACTCCGCCCAAGACAACCTCATCAATACTGAAAGATTCATTCTTGTTGAGGACCCAAAGAAGTAGTATAATACTACCATGGATATAGACCCTTCTGTAATCTTGCTATTAGCCTCTCAACAAACACATGTATAGTACCCTTGTATCTTACTTGATATTGGTAAAGTCTTTTTCTTTAATAAAGAAATAAATATAATTATATGTATATATGTATACATATATGTATATACTTAACTTATATTTATATAATTTATATTTAATACTAAAATATAAAAATAAAATAATAAAGCCTGATTTTTCTATTTTATATAAATGTCAAAACTGTTCTCACTTTATTTTAGGCTTCTTTTGTACATCTCTTTTTTATCTCTCAGCAGATATCTCAAAATTATTTTGTATGAAGCTGATATAACAATCCCCTGAGTTTCTTGTGAATATGGGTTATAAAGCTTACCTGAATAATCAGAAAAGGGATGCCACGGTTGGCTGCTATCACGTCTTTGATGGGAGTTCCAAAAATTAAGGAACAGAGGGCATAAAAGTTTCAACCAATCAAATTCAAATCAGTAAACATTTTAGTACCTACCATTTTAGGTCTCTAGTGAAAAGACATGGGTTAGAAAAAATATATAATCTCATCTCATGGAAGGTGACATATATAACCATAGTATTATGATTCTCAGTGGATACAATCAAGAAAAAGGCAAACTAGCTTTGAATTTGTCCAATTTTCACTGAGTTGTCTCCAACTACAACTATCATGTTAACAAAATGCAATGGATAACATTAATCTTAAATATGGTATGTATTTCTAATGTTTTCCTTAAGGAAGCAATCAGTTCAGATTTATCTAACTCCCATCACTTGAAGAAACTTCTATAGCTATAATTAGGTTTTCTTTTTTTTTTTTTAATTTTCATCAAACCCTTACCTTCCATCTTGGAGTCAATACTGTGTATTGGTTCCAAAGCAGA
>NC_058131.1:127061827-127258527 GCF_016433145.1 Gracilinanus agilis | reverse complement strand
AGAGGAGAGGAGAGGAGAGGAGAGGAGAGGAGAGGAGAGGAGAGGAGAGGAGAGGAGAGGAGAGGAGAGGAGAGGAGAGGGCCAAAGAAAGAGCTTTGTGGAACTTGCAGAGTTTGGGTACTTTAAAGGAAAAGAGAAGGGGGTCTTCAGGAGTCAATTAGGTGATAAAGTGAATAGATTGCTGGGCCTGCAATCAGTTGAGAAGACCTAATGTTAAATCCAGCTTCAGATACTTCATAACTGTGTGACCTTGCACAAGTCACAATTTCAGTTTGCCCATCTCCTCGGCCATATAATGGGTATAAGAACACCTAAAATTGCAGGATTGTTATGAGGATAAAACAAAATAATATTTTTAAATGGTTACTAGAGTGCCTGGCTCTTATGTAAAGGTAAATTCTCTTACATAAAAGTAATCTCTTACTCTAAAACCCTTACCTTTTTATTAATGTAATTTTCAACTAGGTCTAGGGATAGGGCATTAAATTGGCAGTATTATGTGGAAGGAAAGGGACAGGAAAAGACTAGAGATGTGAATTTTGAGAGAGTAAGGCATGATTGATTCTATTTGAATAATTTTCATTTTCTCTTTGCCCTCACACTTTAGAAATACAGGTAGATTTATATTTGATGAATATGAATAAATAAAAGACAAAATTTCTGTTCAGAAACTAATTTAAGTTAACAGATAGATGTTCATAGGTGAAGAGATTACTTCTACACATATGGAGCCAGTAGGGTAAGGTGGATGGAGCTGACTTGGAGACAGGAAGATCTGTGTTTAAATTCTGCTGCAGATATTTAGTCTTAATTTTCTGCAAAATGAAGATAATAAAGCTTCTGATACCTGTCTTATGGTGTTGCTGTGAGGCTCAAATGAGACCATAAATGTAAAAAACATGGCATTGATATGCTATTTTTGTACTAGTTTCTTGAAATTTGTAGTTATCTAAGGTAATATTTTATTGACCCCTAAATTCTCAAATGTAGCAAATACTTTAATTTCCTCTGTCAACTCTGACCATCATTTTAATTTTTTAAACTAATACATTTCATTAAGTTAAATGGCTGAATGTCTGTATGTGTGTGTGTGTGTTTTTATGATCAGCTAAATAAACAATACAGAGAGAGAAAGAATGGTAAAGCATTTTCCCAAAAGAGGATGATCTAATTGTATAAGCTTCTAAACAACAGGGACTTTAGGTGAAGGGCCATCAAAATATAAGTAGTTGGCACTCAAAATGATCCCTTATGGAAGCTTAAAAAGTTGTAAAGGGCATTTTTGTAGATTTCTGGCATGATATTCTGTGGAGACCTAAATAGCTAATTTTAAAAGACTTTATTTGTGCATGTAATGTATTCAATCCTTATCTATTATTTTAAATGACTATCATTTCTTTGTGTTTGTGGTACAAAACTGTATACTATAAGACAAAGAAACTCAAGAAAGAGCATCCCTGAGGGGATGTGAACCAAATCTGCTATAACTAGTAATAAAGCAATATGGTCTCAATGTGGTAGCTTAATCTATTCACGTTTCAGTGCACTTCCAATCCACATTTGAGAAACTTCCATGTGAAATAGTTTTATTAGAAACCTTAGCATTCATTCAAAGTGACAAAGTTAAATTGGCCTGCTTTTAAATTGGCAACAAAGAAATTCTGTAATTTTCAAGTGATGGTTGGGTTAATCAATTTTCAGTCTGAGAATGAGATGGAAAACAAGACAAATAAAAGGAGTAAGCCCATTTGAAAATATCTTGTAACTTGATATAAAATGAAAAATTTCAGGCTACTTTGTTTAGATACAAAGGGAAAATTGACTTGTATGTAAATATGTCACTTTGAAATAGATATTAAGTATGATTTGGTTTTACTTGTAGTTGTGTCGAAAGCACTGTGTTTTGAGTCACAAGGACTGGGTTGTCCTAGTTCTGCACTTTCTAGTGTATGCCTTTGAGTATGTCACTGAACCAACCTGAAAAGTCTAATTAGCTATATTATGAAAATAATACTTGATCTCCTTCCCTCACATAAATCAAATAAGAAAATATTTATATAGTTAGGTTTCATACCTGTGTCTGCTTGGTGGAAGATGACTTTAGTCATTTAAAGAATGACTTTAGTCAAGGTCATTCTCAGGCATGTGTTCCTCATGTATAAAAAAAGGTATATTAGACTAGGAGATCTCTAAATCTTCATTAATCTACAAATTTTTGCCAAAGATCCTATGGCATTTTACAAAATATAAGATATACCTCTCTTTATTGCTTGAATATAATGAATATTTATGTTTATAGCTAGAAATGGATTTATGGAATTTAGTGGATGTGCATAATTTATATAATCCCTTAGATTCATTGAGGAAAAGGAGTCTTTTTTATTATTTGCATCTCCTGCACTTAGCACAATGCTTGGCACATCATAAATGCTTAATAAATGCTTATGGCTTTGGACTTGATTGTATATAATTGTCATAGAACTTCCATAGTGATTTTCCTAACTCTAAGATTTGACCATGACATTCCCATGCAAAACAAAACAAAATCTCCATTGGCTCTCTGGGATTGAATATGAGTATCTCTCTGCCTTTTAACAATTTAAAGCCCTTTATAATCTGGTTCCAACCTACCTTTCTATATTTATTATACATTGTTCTCCTTCATGCACTTTGCAAACTGGCCTCCTTGCTACCAGTCTTCACACATACCCCCATTTCTTTCCTTATGCTCCCCCTATATCTTACTCCCACTGAAATGTACACCCATTTCATTGCTACTTTTTAGAATCCTTAGTTCCTTTCAAAGTTCAGCTTACCATTTATATAAAACCTCTCTTGCCTTCTCTCACTCCAAAGTTGTTAGCAATCCTTCAGGATTCTCCTGCTTTTATATCATACCCACTTCTAAAAAAGATAGCTGGGAAATGAGTGATCATTCCAATAGCATGCACAATACAAATTCACTTACATTTTTTATAAGCTCAAGACCAAGGTTTTCTAGGAAATCTTACCAAGATACTAAAAACTTCTTTTTATTTCTCTAAATTTCTAAACAATTTATGCAGGGTTGGAAACACACTATCTTACACTTTTTTCTATTGTATTTAAACTATTCCAGGTTAGCCAGGCGTTATAATCACTGCTAGTGGGGAGCCTGAAGTAGGTAGATTCCTGGAACATCAGAGATTTGAACTGCAAACAATAAAGCTAAACCCATCAGGAGTCCATACTGAGTCAAGCACCAATATGGTAAAAAAACTCAAGTGAGAAACAGAATTACAGTTTCTCAGTCAGTCAGCAGTTGGATCAGGCCCATAAGTGGCAGCTGTACTTGTTTTTTTTTAACCTTATCTTCCATTTAGAATCAATACTGTGTATTGGTTACAAGGCAGAAGAGGAGTAAGGGCTAGGAAATGAGGTTTAAGGACTTGCCCTGGGTCACATAGCTAGAAAGTGTCTGAGGTCATATTTGAACCCAAGATCTTCCATCTTTAAGTCTGACTATCAATCCACGATTCCAAAGGACTCATGGTGAAAAATCTGTGAACTTCCAGAAAGAACAAATGCATTGAGTACAGATTGAAGGATATTTTACTTACTAGGTTTTTGTTTTCCTTTTTGCAACATGACTAATATGGAATTATGTTTTACATGACAACATACATCATGGATACAATATTGCTTTCTTTCTTAGTGGCAGAGGAAGGGGCTATAAGGGGGGAGATGATCTGAAATTAATTTTTAACTGGATTTAAACATTTTAAAACATAAATAAAAGATAAAAAAGCGAAGATACATGAATTCCTTAACACCAGAAAAGTTAATGAGGTGTGAAGCCTCTTTCTTCTTCAGCCTATATGTGATAACAGAAGTAGGAAGTGGGAGACACTGGCAAACACTAAGAAGAAAAAAATTGGCTTAGGAATCTTCAGGAATGCTCTATTAATGTCCTACTTTAAGGATCCTATCACAATGTAGTCATCTTTTCTACATGGCAAACATGCCATTTATTGAGTCTATTTGGGTATCTCTCTAGGACACATTTTTGTCTGTTCCTTTTGTGTATTTAGTGCTGTTTTATCACATAGTTCCCTTAAATTGTTCCTCTATACACTTTAGATTCATATCACAAAGGAATGCCTGATTCAACTTAAATAGTTAGTCTTGTGATGACTCTTTCTGGCATAGCACTAATCTCTTTTAGACTACAATAAATGAATTTCCATGACCAAAAATAAGGCATTACACCTTGCATAAAGTAGGAATTTAATAAATGTCAGATTTGATTGAATTAATTTAATGTAATTATTGGATTTAAATTATCAAACTTATGGTGGTGATAAGCCTCTCTGAACTTAATGAGGCTATTTTTTGGACAAAATACATGCTCTCTCACCAGGCCTATATTACAGTTTGATAAGTAAACTGTAATGTACTGAGATATACATTAAAAAGTCAAGAATACTTTAATGAAATTATGAGGAACTTGAGTAGGCAAAATATATCTAATATGTGTTCATATAACATAAGAATAGATTATCACTGAGGCAACTTTTTCAGTCTAAAGATTTTGCAATAAAAGTACAGCTACCCATCTGTAAATATGTATCACCTGCATTAAAAATAAAAACAAGTTAGAAGAAGGACTATATGAAAACCTTCAATTTGGCTATCATTCTCTGGTCAGATACATAAATTATTTGAATTTATCAATTTAAAAAATCAAATAGTTACTAGTCTTGGCAAATATTAACAAAATGTGACTCTAAGTTGTCAAAAACCATTAAAATAACCTCAGTTACATGATTTATTCTGTGTCTTTAAACATGGTTATAGTCTTTTACCATACACCATCTGCTTAAACTCCATGTGCTTATTTCTTTTTTAAGTAATATTTTATTTTTTTCATAATTACCTGTAGAAAGTTTTTAGCACTAATTTTCTCACATTCTAAATTTGAACTAAATCTGAGTCCTAAATTGTCTCCCTCTCTTCCTTCCCCCTCCCAGAAATGATAGGTAATTTTATAAAAGTTATACATGAGTTATCATGCAATAAATATTTCCATATTTGTGAGGTTGTGGGAAAAGACACATATCACTCAAAGAACTCGTGAAGAAAATAAAGCAAAAAATTATATGCATCAATCTCTTTTCAGAATCCATCAGTTATTTCTCTGATAGTGGTAACATTCTTCATCATTCATTCCTTGGAGTTTTCTTAGATCATTATATTACTGATAACAGCTAAGTCATTCAGAGTTGATCATTATATATTATATAATATTGCTGTTAATGTTCACAATGTTCTATCCTACTCACACTTTTTGCATCTGTTCATGATGAGTTTTTTCTGAAATCTTCCTATTCATCATTTATTATACTATAATAATATTCCATTAAAATTATATACTACAACTTGTTCAGCCATTCCCTAATTAATAAATATTTCCTTAATTTCCAATTCTTTGCCATCACAAAAATTCTCATTTCTTTTGGCAATCTTCTATCAACATAGTCTTTTGTTTTAATGAATGTCAATTGATATCCCATGAATCCTGATGAAGGTAGGATTGTTATTCTATTTTTCTCCCCTTTTCTTTGATAAGCTAGCCCCTATAATTTTTTAAAAGGCTACCTCAAGACTAATATCTTCCATGAGGGCTTATCAAGATACCTAAAATCCATTTCCCATTATTCTCAACTCATCCTCATTTATGCAAAATTGGTAACATATAATATCACACATTTGTATGTTTATGCATGAGTGTATATCTTCTTAGAAGTGTTCCACATTATTTTAGTTAGACACACACATCCAATCACATTATCAATATTTTGAAAACAAAGACAGTATTTACCACAGTACTTATTTGTAATTATTTCTTAACTTGAACTGACCAGAAGTGAATTGAGTTGAATTAAAGGATTAGTTATTCAAATGAAAATAATAAAGTCATACACATGCCTGGTAGTATTATTATTTTTGTGTAGTAGTGAATTGGAACATTAATCATTTTATACTCTTGGAATTATATTGAAGGTCCTAAAATACATGTCTCATATTCAAAGAAAGCAAAATTTTCAAGGATTTATTTTTCAGTGATATTATTTCTAAGATAGCAGGGTGATTAGATAATTAAGTCTTCACTACTATTGTTTTGTGACTTTAATAATTTTAATTTTCCATCTTTAAATCACAAAGCATTTATTCTTAGAGTAGATTTAATCAAAGATTAAAAGAGCTGATAGGAGCATTAAGTTTTTATTCTAGATTAACAATGATATTGATCCATACAACATTAAATATAAAAGAAAATAGCTGGATTTTTATCTGAATTCTATAAAATTCACATTAATATTAATAGCTGATATTGATATATCAGCTTAAGGTTTTCAAAATATTTTATGTGAATTATCTTATTCAATCTTTTAAAAGTTATTATTTTTAATTGAGGAACATCAAAACATGAATATTTAAATATTGATAGAAACAAAGGAAGGATTATATACACCTAATATATTATATAATTTTGAAAGATGCCATTTAAGACCTACATTAGTGTACCTGTCTTCTTATAACCCCTCCAACAATTGACCCTTTCCTTTTTTTGTCATCCTTAAAAATCTGATGATGATAACATCATATTCAATCTTTTTAAAAACTTTGAGATCATCCTAGAGTTTTTTTAACATAATTTTCTAAATGAGAAAACTGAGGATAAGAAAGATAGATAAACAGCATGATGACATAAGTAAACATATGCAGAGGGATTTAATCCTTCTGACTAGAGAACCAGCAAAAAAAGTAAAATAAAAATTAAAAGATTGGTTTGGGGCCTAACTTGTAATAGCAGCAAGAGACATCTGTTATCATACTAGTGTTAATCTCCACAGCATTCTATGATTATTCCTATTGACATCTGTAAAAGCACAATAAGTCTGACATTTGAGTGTTGCCACAATGTACAATATCACTGGGATCTTTGGCCATTTGCCTTTAAAGATGGATTGGAAGGAAAACTTATGACTCTGGGTTTGAAGTTTCATTTCACAAATGGATGTTGTGCAGAGACAGTTAGCTATAATATTGTACTAAAGGAGACTTTACCTCATCACCTTTCAAATGCTAAATAAGGAATCAAGGTCATGTTGGATCCATTAATGAAACAGAACACTCCCAGGAACAATATCCAAGGTGGCAGAACCAAGTAACTGGAAAAATAGAGACCATCTATTTCTTGTTCATTTCTATATATCTAACACTGTTGGAGTTTTCCTTGTTATCAAAATCAAGCAAAAATTTAATTTCATGTAGATGCAAAATTCACTTTAGTGTGTGAAAGACAATGTGAAACAATTTCAGATGTGAAAATCTTTATGTACCCTATTGTTTGCAGTAGCATAATGTCCATCTCTTAAAACACAGATAGTGAGAGATCTAATGACAACAGATTGTGATCACAAAAAGTGATTTCAGAGTTAATGAGCATAGAAATGGTACATTTGTGAGTACAAGATCAAAGAAAGATTTGTTCATATTTATGTGTATCAGAGGTGATATGAAGTAAGTAGGTTGTGTAAAATGAATAAGATGAGGAGTATAAAATTATGGAATTTTGTTATCTGTGGAGCTTGTATTTCTAAAGAGTGCTATTGGATTTCTGGGAAGATGGTGGCTTAGACAGAGCAAACCCTAAAACTTCTGCACCCTTACACACCGAGATAGAAAACAATGCACTTCAAGAAGAAAGAGGACCAAATCTAAATGGGACAGAGTAGGGGGAACCCTACTGCAGCACAACTAAAGACATATGCCAAGAAAAAGGCTACAATTCTTGAACTGTCTGGCCTGAGGGCATAGAATGGGAATCCCAGGATACCTCCCACAATTGCTGTGCTGAGTCTCCTGCTGTCCATAAATCTCAGGCCTGGTGGACACTGGGGTCTGGAGAGAGGGCCTTGCTGGCACCTGACTCGGGAAGCTAAACACAGACACTGGAGAGGTGACTGGAGGAGAAAACCAGAGAAACACAACAAAAACACCTGGAAGATGGTGGCTTAGAGAGAGCCAAACCTCAGACCACAGACAGCTTGGCTTCCTCATACTGAGATAGAGAACACAAGGCTTCGAGAGGAAAGAAAATCAGATCAAACACAGTGGACAGCACAGGGGGACCCCACTGCTGGAGAGCTCAGCTCAGTGAAAACTCTCCTTCTTATCCCCTCACTGTTGGTTTTTTTGTTTTGTTTCCTTTTCATTTTGTTTTTCCCTACTCTCCAGGTTTTAGGCTCAGGGCAGATTAAGCAGTAAAACTAATCTAATCAATACAGGTTTAATCCCAACAATTGTACAGACAAGAAGTCTTCAGAGGGCAGAGAAAGTAATTACAAACCTCCATTGCCAGCTGAGGGAAGATCTTTCATCAAATATCATTAAATACATCTGCTCAAACTACCAGACCAGAAAAGGGAAAAAATATGAGTAAACAATAGAAAATGAGAAAAGAAATGACAATTGAAAGCTTCTTTCAAGGAAGTGAAAAGAGAGTAAATGAAATAGACATAGAAGAAGAGGAAGAAGTTCCCACTGAATTGGACACAGGCTTTGGAAGATCTCAAAATACAATTAACCCCAAAACTTCAGGAACTCAAAAAGCAATCAAGAGAAGCAAGAGAATTTGAAGACAATTTGAAAAAGGAAATACATGAACTAAAACAAGAAAATAAAGTCTTAAAAGCCAGAATTGGCCAGATTGAAAATGAAGCAAAGAAGGCAAAAGATGATCTACAAAGAAAATCAGACCAGAAGGAAAGGGATGACCAAAAATCCAATGAAGAAATTCAGTTTTTAAAAAACAGAACTCAACAACTAGAAGCAAATGACTTCAAAAGGCAGCAAGAATATATAAAACAAAATTTAAAAAAATTAAAAATTTGAGGAGAATATGAAACACCTCATTGGTTCAACCAAAGATCTGGAGAGCAGAACTAGAAGAGACAACTTAAGAATTGTTGGTTTACCTGAACATCATGATAAAAGAAAAAGTTTAGATAGCATCTCACAAGAAATTATCAAAAAAATTGCCCTGAAATTCTCGAACAAGAGGGAAAAGTGTAAATAGAAAGACTCCACAGATAACCTCCTATATTTAATCCACAACTGCCAACTTCCAGGAATATTATAGCCAAATTAAAAAACTACCAGACCAAGGAAAAAATATTACAAGCTGCTAAAAAGAAGTCATTCAGGTATCAGGGAACCAAAGTTAGGATAACGCAGTATCTGGCTACATCTACATTGAAGGACAGGACAAGGAGAGAGAATCAAAATGTCTGGGAATGCACAGTTGATAATTATAACTCTGAATATGAATGGGATGAACTTGCCCATAAAACGGAAGCAAATAGCAGAATAGATTACAAGCCAAAATCCTACCATATGTTGTCTGCAAGAAACACAAATAAGACAGACAGACAGACATAGAGTGAAAATGAGAGGATGGAGCAAAAACTATTGGGCTTCAAATGAGAAAAAGAAAACAGGGGTTGCTATCATGATCTCTGACAGAGCCAAAGTAAAAATAGATAAGGTTAAAAGACATAGGAAAAGTAAATACATCCTAATAAAAGGCAGTATAAACAATGAAGAAATATCAGTACTCAAAATGTATGCACCAAATGGTATAGCCTCCAAATTTCTAAAGGAGAAGCTAGTGGAGCTCAAGGATGAAATAGATAGCAAAACCATACTAGTGGGTGACCTCAACCTTCCCCTATCAGATCTAGATAAATCAAACCAAAAAATAAATAAGAAAGATATAAGAGAGGTGAATGAAACCCTAGAAAAATAAGAATGAATAGATATATGGAAAAAAATAAATAGGGATAAAAAGGAATAAACCTTTTCAGTAGCACATGGAACATTCACAAAGATAGACCATTTAATAGGGCATATAAACATGACAAACCAATGCAAAAAAGCATAAATAATAAATGTAACCTTCTCAGATCATAATGCAATAAAATAGTTATTAGTAAGACTACATGGAGAGACAAACCAAAAACTAATTAGAAATTAAATGATATGATTCTCCAAAATAATTTAGTGAAAGAACAAATCATAGAAACAATTAATAATTTCATTGAAGACAATGACAATGATGAGACATCTTACCAAAACCTATGGGATGCAGCCAAAGCAGTTCTAAGGGAAAAGTTTATATCACTGAGTCCATATATTAACAAATTAGGGAGGACAGAGGTTAATGAATTGGGTATGGAACTTAAAAAATTAGAAAATGAACAAATTAGAAATTTCCAGATGAAAACTAAATTAGAAATACTAAAAATCAAAGGAGAAATTAATAAAATCTAAAGAAAAAGAATTATTGAATTAATAAATAAGACTAGAACCTGGCATTTTGAAAAAACAGATAAAACAGACAAAGTACTGGTAAATCTAATAAAAAAGGAAAGAAGAAAACCAAATTAACAGTATGAAAGATGAAAAGGGAGATATCTCTAATGAAGAGGAAATTAAGGCAATCATTAAAAACTATTTTGCCCAATTATATGGCAATAAATATAGCAATCAAGGTGATATGGATGAATATTTACAAAAATATAAATTGCCTAGATTAACAGCAGGAGAAATAGAATACTTAAATAATCCAATATCAGAAAACTAAATTGAACAAGCCATCAAAGAACTCCCTAAGAAAAAAATCACCAAGGCCTGATGGATCCAAAAGTGAATTCTATCATTCAAAGAACAAGTAATCCCAATACTATACAAATTATTTGACATAACAAGCAAAGAATGAATCTTACCAAAAACCTTTTATGACACGAATATGGTACTGATTCCAAAGCTAGGCAGACCAAAAACAGAGAAAGAAAACTACAGACCAATCTCTCTAATGAACATAGATGTAAAAATATTAAAAAGAATACTAGTAAAAATAATCCAGCAAGTGATCAAGAAGGTTATCTATCAAGATCAGGTAGGATTTTTACCAGGAATGCAAGGATGGTTCATAATTGACCATATGAAAAAGCAAATGAACAAAAACCACATGATTATCTCAATAAATGCTGAAACAGCCTTTGACAAAATACAACACCCATTCCTACTAAAAACACTAGAAAGTATAGGAATAGAAGGGTCTTTCCTAAAAACAATAAACAGTATGTATCTTAAATCATCAACAATCATCATATGCAATGGGGATAAATTAGAAGCCTTTCCAATAAGATTAGGTATGAAACAAGGATGCCCATTATCACCTCTATTATTTAACAGTGTACTAGAAACACTAACAGTAACAATTAGAGAAGAAAATGAAATTGAAGGTATTAAAATAGGCAATGAGGAGACCAAGTTATCACGCTTTGCAGATGATATGATGGTCTATTTACAAAATCCTAGACAATCAACTAAAAAGCTAGTAGAAATAATCAACAACTTTAACAAAGTTGCAAGATACAAAATAAATGCACATAAATCATCAGCATTTCTATATATTTCCAACACATCAGAGCAGTAAGAGTTAGAAAGAGAAACACCATTTAAAATCACCCTAGACAACATAAAATACTTAGGAATCTATCTACCAAAACAAACACAGGAATTATAAGAACATAACTGCAAAACACTTTCCAAACTATTAAAACTAGATCTAAACAATTGGAAAAACATTGAGTGCTCATGGGTAGGACGAGCTAACATAATAAAAATGACCATTCTACCTAAATTAATTTACCTATTTAGTGCCATATCTATCAAACTACCAAAAAACTTTTTTACTGAATTAGAAAAAAACTATAACAAAGCTCATTTGGAAGAACAGAATTTCAAGAATATCAAGGGAAATAATGAAAAAAACCATGAAGGAAGGTAGCCTAGCAGTACCAAATATTAAGCTATACTATAAAGCAGTGGTCATCAAAACGATATGGTACTGGCTAAGAGACCAAGGGAGGATCAGTGTAATAGACTTGGGGTAAGTGACGCCAACAAAACAGTGTAAGATAAACCCAAACAGATTTTTTGGGTCAAAAATCCACTATTTGACAAAAACTGCTAGGAAAATTGGAAAAAAATATGGAATAGATTAGGTTTAGATCAACATCTCACACCCTACACCAAGATAAATTCAGAATGGGTAAAAGACTTGAATATAAAGAAGGAAACTGTAAGTAAATTAAGTGAACACAGAATAGTATACTTGTCAGATCTCTGGGAAAGGAAAGATTTTAAAACCAAGCAAGAGTTAGAAAAAAATTACAAAATATAAAATAAATAATTTTGATTATATTAAATTAAAAAGGTTTTGTACAAACAAAAACAATGCAACCAAAATCAGAAGGGAAACAACAAACTGGGAAAAAATCTTTATAACAAAAAATTCTGACAGAGGTCTAATTACACAAATATACAAGAAACTAAATCAATTGAAAAAAAAAATCAAGCCATTCCCCAGTTGATAAATGGGCAAAGGACATGAATAGGCAATTTTCAGATAAAGAAATCAAAAGTATCAATAAGCACATGAGAAAGTATTCTAAATCTCTAATACTTAGAGAAATGCAAATCAAAACAGCTCTGAGGTATCACCTCATACCTAGCAGATTGGCTAAAAATTATAGCAGTTGGAGGGGATTAGGCAAAATTGGAACATTAATCCACTGCTGGTGGAATTGTGAACTGATCCAATCATTCTGGAAAGCAATTTGGAATTATGCCCAAAGAGCGATAAAAGAATGCCTGCCCTTTGATACAGTCATGCCATTGCTGGGTTTGTACCCCAAAGAGATCATAGATAAACATACTTGTACAAAAATATGTATAGCTGTGCTATTTGTGGTAGCAAAGAAATGGAAAGTGAGGGTATGCCCTTCAATTGGGGAATGGCTGAACAAACTGGTATATGCTGGTGATAGAATACTATTGTGCTTAAAGGAATAATAAACTGAAAGAATTCCATATGAACTGGAATGATGGAGAGTGAAGGGAGCAGAACCAGGAGAACATTGTACACAGAGACTGATACACTGTGGTAAAATAGAATGTAATGGACGTCTGTTATAGGAGCAATGCAATGACCCAGGAAAATCCTGAGGGATTTATGGAAAAGAATGCTACCCACATTTAGAGGAAGAACTACAGGAGAGGAAACACAGAAGAAAAACAACTGCTTGAACACTTGGGTTGATGCAGACATGATTGGGAATGTAGACTTGAAAGGACCACACCAATGCAACTATCAATAATATGTAAATAAGTCTTGATTGATGACACATGTTAAAGCAAGTGGAAATTTGAGTTAGCTATGGGGGCAGAGTTTGAAGGGGTGAAGGGGAAAGTAAAAACATGAATCATGTAACTATGGAAAATTTTTCTAATAATTAATAAAAAACGAGTGCTATTGGAAAGGATGGATAGATTTAGAGTGGGAAGTTGGTGGAATTGAGTTGAGGGTTGCAAAAATAAGGTAGAGAGAAGAGAGGGAAAGGAGAATAAGAAACAGGTTTGAACAATGGTAATCAGCAGAATTTCAGAATTACCAGGAGAGAAGAGAATATAATAAAGTGAGAGTAAATGAATCATTGAAAAATTAGTTCATGTAGGTTATCTTTGTGCACAGGTTCAACCTATAGGTTAAGTTGTCCCAGGGCATCGGACATAGGATGTAGCTAGAAAGTAGAAGACAAGAGTGCTCAGACAGGGGAAAGTTAACTATTAGGGAGAGGAACTGGAGCATGGCAGAATATTTGAATAGATGTTCTAAGAGGTTTATAAATCTTCCTACACATACATAAGTAAAGCACCTGCTTGTGGAGTTTAGATAGCAGGAGAGAATGCATAAATTATAAAAGAATGGCTGCCAAAGAGAGAATCAGTGAATTTTTCTAATTCTGGAAAAATTAGTTTATGCACCTCTAAATTTACTAAAGAGTATATGCTCTTTGACTAAGTGCTATCATTCATATGCATATTCCTTAAAGAGGTCAAAGGTATAGGAAAGGATAAACTTACAAACTTATACATATTGGCAATTTTTAAGATGTCAAAAACTAAAGTCAAAGTTGATGGTCATCAGCTGGATGAGTGGTTCAACAAATCATAGCATACAAATGGAAGGGAATAGTATTGACCTATATGAATTGGTGAAAGAGGCACAGTTAGGAAAACAAAAGATTTTTATACACCTACAGAGTAAAATGAGTAAAAGTAGATCTATTTACACAATGACTACAAACAATATTTAAAAATTGTATGAAAGAATTATTGATTTGTATCAATGTGATGATTAGTCACAATTCTAGATGATTTATGAAGTAAATTTATCACTTGTAGGGAGAAAAGTAAGGAATAGTTGCAGATGAGACAAACATTTTCAAAAACTACAATTGTATTCATTTTGCTTGACATTTCCCTTTTTGTGAGTGTCTTTATGTATTTATTCATCTATCTATCCATCTATTTAATTATTTTTGGACAGAAGGTAGTGACAATGAAAAAAAGAATTTTATGAACATTTTTGAAATAAGAAAGCAGAAAGAAGTTCAAAAGTAGAATGAGACAAAGAGGGCAATGTTGATACTTAGCAAATATGATACTTAATAAATGTTGATACTTAGTAAACCATTTATACTTTAAAACAAATTGCCCATATTAGAGATTCAGTTTCATATAGACTATCTTATGTCCTTTATATATGGAAATACTTGTATTTGCATTTTAACTAATGAAGTAGTACTTTAAAAAATAAGACAAATAAAGGCAGAAAACCCTCTTTTAAATGTATGAGCATAATATCAGTTACTATTCCAGGAAGGAAACCTAGGACCTAAAGTGGAAAGAAAGAATTTAAAAGAGAAATTATTTTGTTGCATGTAGGAATCTATTGGGGCATTTGTGGGCTTTGTAAACTGATAAGTGAACTTATTTTCTCCAACTTCTTCATTCTGGGTTACTAATGATGTATGATCCTATATTGATTCCTTTGATCTTTTATACATTTTTTCAATTTTTACTAAAACTAGTGTATACACTATGCTAAGTGTATTTGCAGACACAAAGAAATCTTCATAAAAACAAAATGCCCTCAAGGAGTTGATAGTGAACTGAGGGAGATCAGGCATAAACACAAATAATTAGTTAGCTAACATATAGATTAGCTAATTAGCTTTGGTAATTTATTTTTTTCTTTCCTGGGACTCCATTCTAGGAGCATAGGGCCACAACCAGTAGGCAATGGGACACACAGTCGCTCAGGGTCACCCAGCTAGGATGTGTCTGAGCCCAGACTTGAACCTAGGACCTTTCGTCTCTAGGCCTGGCTCTCAATCCACTGAGCTAGCCCAGCTGCCCCTACTTTAGGTTGCAGTTTTGTTAGCAGATGTAGTTTTTACAGGGTGGGGTTGCTAGCCCCACGCCCAACCCTCCTCCTTTTTTCATCTGGGCTAGGGACTGTCCTTGGCCCAGGAGTGGTAAGGGTGGGCAGTAGGGGTTAAGTGACTTGCCCAAGGTCACACAGCTGGAAGTGTCCGAGGCTGGACTTGAACCTAGGACCTCCAGTCTCTAGGCCTGGCTCTCAATCCACTGAGCCACTCAGCTGCCCTTGGTAATTTATAGATGCCCTGAAATTGACTATAATGAATTCATATTGAATAAGTAATTTTTATTATTATTAGATATTAATGATATTAGAACTCAATGTAAATATTGTTACACACCAATGGGTACTCTAAAAATTTGCTACCGCAATATAAAAGCTATGTCTGAAAGAGCAAAAAGTTTATTTCCTTGATTTCTTTGACTCAGTTTTTAAGGGACAAAATAGCTATTAAATCCTTTATAAAATAAAATCATATATATTCACAAAAAAGAGTTTCAGGGTCAAGGCCTCTGGAGATTAATAGAAAATAGACTATTTAGTTATCCAAATAATTCAACAAATGATATAGAAAATAAGTTTCAAAGGATGAAACTTCAAACAGCTGCTAGTCATTATTCCTTAGAAATTCTTTTTTTCCTCTCTCTCTTTCTGCAGTACTGTGTAGGTGGAATGTGCGACTTGCAAAATGGAGTCTAATTATACAACCATGCTTCTTATTCTACATGTCCTGGTGATGTTATGCCAAGACTAACTTATTTTGTCTTAGTTATATAATTGGGTTGTAGGATGCATATTCCAGTACACCTACATAAATATTAATTTTATTTCTATTCTTGCTTTGTTCTGACAGTATCGAGATCTAATTTTACATTTTTTAAAAGACAACTTCCTTTTGAAAGTAAGAAAATTTGTTTCACTTTTTTCATATTATCCCAACTTTTCATGAACTTATGTTTAGCTTTTATCCTGGTTATTATTCCTTTGATATATCTACATTTCTTGCCTTTGAACAAAATATTACCTGTGGAATATTTCCATATGTATTTACTGAAGATATTAAATTATTTTCCATAAAATCATTCCTACTTTTTAAAAACTGGTTTTACTTTCTAAAACAAAAATAAAACTAAAAATCAGAAAAAAATGTCTTAAGTTATAATTTTACTAAAGGTTCCGTTTACTTAATAAAACTTGTTATCTTTGGAACAAAAAGAAGAAAATATGATTGAAGCACAAAAACTTCAGAGTCAAACTATCAGGTTTTCTGACCATAGAATTTGGCAAGAGACCTAAATCTGAATCATCTACATTTTGACAAGAGAAAATCCATAAATCAAACATAGCTGTATTCTGGAGAGCAAAACAATCATAAAATTAAAAGCCAGTGATTCTTAATGCAACCCCTTCATTTTACAGATGAGAAAACTCAGATCCGGGGAGGTGAGAATTATCTTTGATTACCCAGTTAGAGTCATTCCATCACACTGAAAGCACATTCAAATGTCCCTGATATAACTGAAGACAAAACTGTCTATTAACTCAAAATAGTTTTATACAAGCATATCATTCTTCATACTCCGTTACAGCTTATTTTATATAGCTTTCTATTTGCACATCATTGTCTTTAAAAGAAAATAGATCAAACTTAGTAACAGTTTTATCATTGGCATAAGCATGGTAGGAGAGCACTCTGCATTTGATCTTTTTGAATATAACATAATAATGTGTTAAATTGTGTGGCCTGTGGGTTGACTGCTGCCATGGCTAATTTCTTCCATGTATGCGTAGGATTGTTTTGCCATATCAGCAGAAAAGTTAAAGATTGGCTTGACACCAAGGTTGTTTGTGAGTCTCCTCTCAATAGGGTTACTTACATAACTGTGAATGTTTGCCTAATGGCTAGAACAGTGGATCAAAACACATTGCTTTTCTTCTAAAAATCAGCAGAAATAAATCTTTTCACTCACATAGAAGTAAAACAAAAACTGGAATTTATGTATTTTCCATCTTTGAAAAGCTGCTATTATGCAATAGGTATAAGAGAAATACCCGGAGATAATTAATAGTACTTTAGTTCATGGCAGGATCTGATATTTATTTTTTGTTTTCTTGAATTCTTCAGTATTTCTCTACCTTCTATTTGCCCCTGCTAATTTTTTTGCCATGAAACTGGATGAAAAGTATATGAATATTTGATTAAGTTATGTGAATATGTAGGTGAAAGATTGCCCATTGTAGGGATATTTCACACTGGACCAGGTGTTTTTAAGACCTGGGTATTCAATTATACCACTGATAATTCAATAAGGCCAGTAACAAACTACTGGACCTCAATGAGTATCAGGTTCCTAATCTATAAAATGGAGACCCCTAGTATCTATTCTATAATTTTGTTGTGAGGATCTAAATCACTCCATATTAAAGTATGATTCATTATTACTTTTATTATAGTATCATCTGAGTCACCATACTCTTTATAACCTTTATTATTGAGATTCTTATTTTCATTTGTTGAAATGATAAGAACTACCATTTGCCTAGCATTTTTAAGTTGGCAAAATGCTTTCCAAATACTCTCACCTTTTCATCCTCACAATAATCCTGGGAGATAAGGGTTATCATTCATCACCATTTTACACATGAAGAAGCAGAGGCAAAGAGATGTCAAATGACTTGACCAGTGTCAGAAAGCTAGTAAATGACTAAGACTACATTTATATTCAGGTCTTTTTGACTCTAGGTCCAGAACTCTATTCATTGTGTCACCTAGTTCCCTTTTAAAAGATATAGATTAACATATCCCAAAATATGCAGCAGTCAATATGAAAATCTGTGACAAACTAGATCTCCTACCATTTTTTTCTTTTAATTCTTCAATTTCTAAAGAAAGCAAGTTAAAGAAAGGAACTAAATTCTTTATGCAAGAGATTGTATTAGGCCTGCCAGTTAGGTTGAAAGAGAAAGATTGTGATAAAGGGCTAGTGTATAAAATACATGTGAAATAAGGATCAAAAGTTAGTCAAATATGCACAATTTCTGAGTCACAGTGAAATTTATATTTAAATCAGCCTCAAAGTATATATAATCATAAAATTATTTTTTTAGGAACTGACATTTTCAGAAGACAAGCTTTTTGTTGTTATTAGCCAGATTCATCATTGTCTTAAGTAAACTTGAAACATAAGCCATAATAGCTCAAGTTAAACTTCCTAGTGTGTCTTTACACTCTGTATATATAAGCTCTCTCCTCACTGGTGGAGATGAATTCCCTCCTTTGCATTAGGAACAGAGTTGGCAAGAGTGGGGAAGCCTGTCAGTCTTTTTAGTCTTCTAGTTCTTCTCAAGTCACTTTGAGTTCTCCTCAAACTTCAAGTTGCTTCTGGTATTTCCATCTTCCAGCTTCCAGAGGAAAGACAGATGAGGCCAACCCTATTGCAGGTTGCTGAAAGAAAAGACTCTGGGAATAAGCCAAAAGAAAAGAACTTGGCAGTCTCTATTATTTCCCTAACTCCACCTTATTACACCAGAGGCTTTGGGGATAAGAAGACGTTGATGCTCCAACACTTGTAAAAGTAGAAAATTTCTAAAAGTTCCAATTTTCATATATCATCATCAACAACAGCAACAATTTTTGTGATATTTTAAGTTTTACAAAATATTTTAATCCTAACAATTTTGTGAAGTAGCATATACAAACACTTAGCATGGTGCCTGCCACATAATAGGTGCTTACTAAATGTCGATTGGTTGACTGCAAATATTATTATTTCTATTTTACAGATGAAGAAGCTAAAGACCTGTGGCTTGTAAGGTCAAGTAATCATTAAATTTTAAAAATGGAATTTAAATTCAGGTATTCTGACTCCAAATCCAGCACTCTATGCAACTTATCATAATATACATGTATAACGAGCAAATTATAGAGACTCTTTTGTGGGTTATTATCCTGATAGGCCTTATGAAAAAGAATAAATTATAATAAGATATGGGATTAGATCAAGGGTTAAAGATGAAAAAGGCAGCTAGATGTCACAGCAAATAAAGCACTGGGCTTGGAGTCAGGAAGACCTGAGTTCATATCCACCTTCAGACTCTTACTAGTTATATAATACTGAGTAAGTCATTTAACCCTGTCTACCTGAATTTCCTCATCTGTAAAATGATCTGGGGAAGAAAATGGCAAACCACTACAATGTTTTCCAAGAAAATCTCAAAAAATACTCACAAAGAGTCAGATACAACTGAATAACTAAATAACAATTAAAAATAAAGTTAAAACAGAGGTCCCTAAATAAGTGGGTTCCAATGTGCCAGAAGAATCCACTGATAGTTTCCTTTAATGAAAGTACAGTAAGTAACCTTGCAAATAATTGATTAGGTGGAAACAAAAATATATCTCAGGACTTAGTGGTATTTATTTGTACTTCATCAATATAGTGGCATCAGTTAATACAGTTTACATAAAATATCTAGTCAATATAGACTTAAAAAGGAGTTAAAATGTTTTTCAATAAGGAATAAAAATTCCATCACACTATAATAATTCATTTCTACCTTGACCACTTATTCAAATTGATTTTTGTCATTATAAAAAAGTCATTATCCATAAATCCATAGTGATTCAAATATGAATTTTTGTAACAATTCCCCAATTTTTATTAATGTAGTGATTTATTATGAAAATTGTGAACAAAATTGAAACATTCTCATGCTCTATATGTCTCTCCCCTCTTTTTAGAAACAACAGATTGAATACACAAAATAGAGTTAAATGTACTATTAAGCCTAAAACAAAATTAAGGAATAAAACCTGGGGTGTATTTGATGAGGCACATATTGTTAAATTGGATTAGCAGCAATCCTATCTTTCCATCTCATCACAGATGTAATTCAGAAGTCAAAAGGCCATTTTGCTATATTTTAACATAAAGGCAATTGTTTGTGTGCTTCCCCTTTCCTCTCAAAATACATAAAACAAACAATTTTAAATGTAGGTACTAGCAATTTCCTGACTCATACCTTTTTAAATTTCTTCTAGATTATATGTCAAAACAACTTTTGTTAATCATTTTGTGACATCTTTTGATTTATATTCTCTCCATCCCTTCTATCTCTCCCCACTCCCCAAGACATATGGGTATGATGACATAAATTGTACATGTAATATATAATACAATACCTATTTCCATGTTCATCATGTGAAGAAAGACACATATTGCTTACAATAGAGAAAAATTCAAAGAGGAAATAGAGTGAAGAATGGTATACTTCAATCTGTATTCAGATTGTCAGTTCTTTCTATAGCCATTTGCATCATGAACCCTTTGGAACTATGCCAGATCATTGCATTGTTGATAAAGTCATTCCCAGTTTATTATCACACACTACTGTTGTTACTGTGTACAACATTCTTTTGGTTCTGTTCACTTTGGTTTTCATCATTACATATACATGTTTCCAATTTTTTTTACACTTTTTAATATTTTCCCAAAACAATAACAGTAATCTATATTAATATTTAAGGATTCATCAATAAATTTGTCTACTTTTACACAAGTCTTACCACTGGCCAACCTTAGAATAATCGTGAATAAATAAACCATTATGTTCAGTTGAAGGTACAGCTAGAAAAGCTACCACCTTCACTGGGAAGACTGGAAATCAGTCTACTTTCTTTGAGGAAAATGTATTTTATTGCAATCATTAGAAAGTGTATTATGGCAGATTTCTACTTAATTGCAATCATTAGAGAGTGTATTATGGCAGTCTGCTGATGTATTCAATCTAGACATTTCAAGAAATAGATAAAAATGCTTTAAAAAATAATATAACCTTGTTTCACTTTTATATGGTGATGATTTTTATAAGGTCTTTCTGACTTCAGGGTCAACTATCATTGTTGACCCTGAAGTCAGAAAGACCTTAATTCAAATACTTTCTCTCATAGATGAAAAAAAGGAAACTCTAACAAATTAAATTGCAGCAAAAATACTGATCTGAACTGATAAGAGCAATTTTCTCACCAATAGTTTGCCAGTGTCAGAAAAACTAAAAATCTTTGTCGTAGGAAAAAAATATTATAGTAAATTTAGTAGAGTTCAATTGAATTAATATTTTGTAAGTGAGTACTAGGTACAAGACATTGAGCTAGATGTGAGGGACACAAAAATAAAATTTAAATATGCCATGATTTCCAGAATGTTATATTCTTTAACAAACCAATTCAAATATTGTTAGGTTTCTGAATTTGGAAAGTTGACAAACATAGGGTTCAGAACAATTAATTGTCTTTTACCAAGACACAATATTTCTACTGGCAGGTCAAGAAATCTCCCCTCAAGACTCAAATGTCGTTATTCCTTTCTTTATACTCTATTATTAATAATTAAATCTCAAGAGGTTCTTGAATAAACTGGCTCAGCAACCAAACCTTATAGAATCTAGAGATAGCTAGTTGTTGAAGGAAATAGAGCATTGGGTCTGAAGTCAGAAAGACCTGATTGAAATTCAGTATCAGATATTTACTGGTTATATGACCCTGGAAAGTCACATCTCTCTGCCTCAGTTTCCTCAAATGTAAAATGGGGATAATAATAATAACAATCTCTTGTTATTGTGAATACCAAGTGAGATATTTGTAAATCACTTAATACTTAATAAATAAATGCTTGTTTCCCTCCCTTCCCCAGTCTTATGAAACAAATTCCCAGTGTTAGGGAATCATGGCAATGCTATTCAAATAACTTTTCAATGTTGAAGCTTTTGGAAAAATGAATCAAAAAATAAAAACTCAATAGCCTAGAACCATGTTGGCAAACCTATGACATGCATGCCAGAGGGAGCTGTTTCCCTCTCCTTCTCCACCATCCCTGAGGACATTGCTCATATCACCCACCCTTATGCCCAGCAGCCCAGTGAGAGTGCTTCCTCATTCCCTTGCCTGGGGTAAGGGGGCAGTTCAC
The DNA here is from genome assembly GCF_016433145.1 of Gracilinanus agilis. Classification (NCBI taxonomy): domain Eukaryota; kingdom Metazoa; phylum Chordata; class Mammalia; order Didelphimorphia; family Didelphidae; genus Gracilinanus; species Gracilinanus agilis. The sequence continues at coordinate 127,236,159 of NC_058131.1, read as the reverse complement.
ATGTTGCATAAGGGTTGCAGTTTGGGTACTTGGTCTCTAAAAGGTTCGTCATCACTGGTCCAGAACAATGAAGTGAATCTAATGAGATGAAATTTAATAGTGATGAATATAAAACTCTCTAATTTTAAAATATTAATTGTTCAACTGTAAGATAGGTCTACCTGAAAGTTTAAATGAAAAGGACCTAGAGATATCAGTGAATAAAAAGGTTGATATAAGTCGATAGTGTAATATAGTACTCAAAAAATCCTAATAAATATTTCTTATATTGGCTTGGCCTTTCCTTAAGCAATTAATATGCCTCTATTGGGCTGACCACATCATTTGAATGCCAAAAGCAGATTTGCCTGAAAGACGTTTTTATGGAAACCTATACAAGTCAACCACCCATATGTAGGTCCAGAGAAGCAATACAAGGGAACTGTGAATGTCTCGCTCAAGAACTTTGATATTGATTGTGAGGCACAGGAAACACTACCACAAGACCATCCAGCATACTGTGTCCATTTCAAAGAAGGCACTGTATTCTAAGGGCAAAGCAGAATAAACTCAAGATGTTAAAATTTACTTATTTCAATTCAAATATCCATATGGGCTATTTCTGACCAATCTGTGTTAGAGACTTTTGAACTCATATTGGTCTGATCAGCCACAGCTGGACATACTATATATTGACCACCAAAATCATGGCATCTTTTTGGTCCTCTTCAAGTATGGAGAACAATATCCAACTAACCAACCAACCAACCACTATTTCTTCATTTTCATAATTGTATTTATACCATTCTTATTTGTATTTTGGTAGATCGAGTCCCAGCTATTTTATACATTGTGTAGTTATTTTGAACAGAAGTTGTTATTCTTTAGTCTGTTCTTTTTTAATAGTAGTCCAAAGTAAGTATAAATAATGAATTGCGCTAAAGTGGTCACATTCAGATTCATACTGCATATTTACACTATATTATAAATATGTATTATATTTGTATTTAATTATCACATTTTACTTAAATATAACTTAGATATTGTAAATTCAAATACATGAGACCATTTAAAATTGCTCTTTCTTGTACTGAGACTTAGTTACACAAAAATATGAATGATTTATGTAGATTTATTTATATCTTGAAACATTGCTGAAATTCTTGTTTCCACTCAATTTAGTTGATATGATTCTTCTTAAGAATGTTATGATATCTACAAAGTGATAATTTTGCTTCTTTTTTCCCATGGTTAGTCCCTTTTAAATTTTTATCTGTAACCAACACTTTTAGAGTGTGTTAACCAGTACTAAAGGGAAGTGACTAGAAAGGACATGTTTCTTTCACCAATGAAGTTGGGAAAAAAAAGATTCTAGTTTATCTTCATTACATATAATGCTAGTTCTTGGTTTTAGACATTTAGAATTTATCATTTTAAGAAAAAGTGATTTCTAAAATATATTTTCTAGTGTATTTACTAGAAATGAGTATTGTATTTTGGCAAATATTTTTCTGTTTCTATTGATAAAATCATGTGATTTTTGTTGTTTTTGTCATTAACACAGTTTATTACACTGAAAGGTTTACCAATCTCTGAAGAATGTATATGTTTGTTAGTATACACATATTGTGAGAAGGGAATTCCCCTCTCCTTTGTTGTGATGTAATCAATCAGGGACCTTTGATGAAATCAATCAGCATTTACCATTGAAATGTGGAGACTTAGACATGCCCTCAGAGAAAGGAAGTTGAAATCAAAGAGATAGGAAATTTATTCCACAGGCATTGTCCCCCTAGATGGAACCAGACAAATTAAGGAACTATGACTGATTTCAGAGAAGTGATGTGGGAGAGCTAATTGGTAAAGAAAACTACTTATAAAGGTGAGATCAAGGTTCTGCTCAGATACCCTCATGCTCATCTGGCTGAAGATTAGAAATGGAGGGAGAATCCCTGATGGTGGTGAGCTTCATTGCATCAGGACAGCATATAGGGTGGTAGACTAGGCAACTCTCTACCTCTTTCCTACATTTCCTTCTCTTATTATCACTACTTTGATATAATAAAGCCAATAAAGCTACAAAAACTCATTAATTATTATTATTAATTATTAATATTAATTATTACAATACATATACACATGAGTATAGATACAATAAACTAGGGTAGTAGATAGTGGAAATCAGGCTATCTATAGCCATGTGAAAAAAAATACCTTAATAATTAGAAAAATACAAATTAAGAAAATTCTGAGATTCTATATCATACCAATCAGACAGGTAAGTATGAACAAAAAAAGAGAAACAAACATTAAAGGCACTGTGGAAAACCAGCTACATTAATGTATGATGAGTGCCTTGATCCATTTTTCTGGAAAGCAATTTGGAACTAAGACCCAAAACTTACTACATTGTATATACTCTTTGATTTTGATCTACCATTATGAGGTCTAAGTCCTAAAGATATCAAAGAAAAAGAGAAACACATTATACATGCAAAAACATTATGTCTGTTTTTTGTAGTGGGAAGTGGAAAAATATGAGAAATAAGGATATGCTCATGAATGGGAGAATGGCTGAACAAATTGTACTATGTGAATAATGCAAAAACTACTTTACTATAAGGAATCAATAAAAAGATGACTTCAGAGACATAGAAAAATGTGTATGAACTGTAAAAGAATATAATGAGAACCAGCAGAATAATTCATACTATAAAATAAATATTGAAAACATGGGTAATTGTGAAAGACTTACTCTGATCAACTAAGTGATCAATGAGAATTTCAAGACTGATGAAATAGTATGCTGAGAAAAAAATGACAGATTGGTATGCAGAATAAGAAATGCATTTTTGATGTGACCCACAAGGGAATAGAGAAGGAAATGACAAACTACTCCAGTATCTTTGAAAAGAAAACCAAAAATATAGTCATGAAAATTCAGACACAATGGAAATAATAGAACAAAAATAAGGGAATATCAATTTTTACTGACTGTGCTTATGTGATATGGGAATTCTGTATTTCTTTCTCTTTCCCCCAGTGGATGAAAGAAGGCAGGAGGGAAAGAGAGAAAAAAACTAAATGCTTAGTAATTGAAATAATAAAATAATATTCAAAACTAATGCAATTTTATGTTGTATTTTTACAGACTAAGTGAAATGATAATTGCATTCTTTCTGATAAATGTACTTTTTGTAGAGTATTTTGTTTAATTCCAGACACTGTATTTTAGGAAAAATGTTGACAATCTCCAGAGTGTCCAGAAGAGTAATCAAGAAAAAAGGGTGAATTAAAAAGCAGCATAAAAGAATGAATTCAGAAATTGGAATCATTTAGCAAGGAGAAGAGAAGTCTCACAAGAGGTATAATAGCTATTTTCAAATGTATGAAGAATTGGAATTAAGATTTGTTTTCCTTGAAAGCTGAGGAGACAAATAATATTAATGTTTTAAAGTTAGAGAGGTAGATTTTGTTTCATTATAGGGGTAATTTTTTTTCTAAAAATTAGAGCTGTCTAGAAGTGATATGTGCTGCTTCAAGAAGTAGTAAGCTCAGACATTGTAGGCATGTGGAACCAAGATGGTGGAATAATCCTCAACAGCTCTGTGCCACCATGACAATCTTCTCAAACCAATGATTAAAATATTGCCACAGAACAAATAAAAGAGTGAAAGAACCAACAAGGAGACAGAATGAAACAACCTTTAAGAAAAGAAAAACCCAAAAGGTAGGCAACAAATATCTGGGGCACTGGGATGAGAGGAGAGAAGAAGCTGTAGCTAGGAAGGAAGAGCAAGCCAAGAGTGAGCCATATCCCCACACTGCACATCTGCTGTCCAGGGTTTGGGAACCTATGACTGAGCCAATATCCAGATCCTGAGACACTGCCTTAGCAAATGGAGATAAAGGCCAACCCGTATTCCCTGAAATTTCAAACCAGTGGAGAAGTCTGGAGCCCCAGGACAGGGAATTCTAGTCTGGGCTTATTACAAGGACTTAATTCACACTTTGGGATGGATGATAGTACCAAGTATTAAGTACTGATCTTTTTGCCTAAAGCTCAAGGCAGAGCTCCAAGACAGGACAATTAAGGGTGTGCCTGTTTGAATCAAGTGCACAGTAAGATCAAAAACTTGAGACAAAGCCTGAAGATAGAATTTGAACAGTCCCTGACCTGATCAAGGTCAGAATGACCAGAGACAAGTCTTAAACCAGAGACAAGTCTTAAAGATATCAGCATCACAAGGGTCAATTGAAATAGCAGGGGTAAAGGGCTCTCAGAGCTCTCAGCCTTCAGACTATCATCCCCCCAAGCCTACCTATAATTAGATAGGAAATATGAGCTGACAACAAAAAAAGTACCTAACTCTAAAGAACTTTATGGAGACAAAGAGCAAGGTATAGACACAGAACAGGGCAGTGAAAGCAAAGGAACCATACCCAAATTTCAAAAGAAAACTATGAATCAGACACAGATTCTAGAAGAATTCAAAAAGGACTTCAAAAACCAATTAAGAGAGGAAGAGGAAAAGTAGGGAAAAGAAAATGATACAAGGAGAAATGAAAGTGATGCAAGGTGAAATGGGTCAATTGAAAAAGGAAAACTAAAAATTAACAGAGAAAATCAGGTCTTAAGACTAACAATTAACCATTGAGAAACTAATGATTTCCTGAGAAATCAAGAAATAATAAAGCAGAATAAAAGGAGGAAAACATGAAATATCTTATTGGAAAAAAAACACCTAGAAAATAGATTCAGGAGAGACACTTTGAGAATTATTGAACTACTTGAAAGCCATGATGAAGAAAAAGTCTTTGATATCATATCACAAGAAATCATCAAAAATAACTGCCCAGAGATCCTCAAACAAGAAAATAAATTTGAAATTGAAAAAATTCACAGATTACCTCCAGAAAAAAATCCTCAAATGACTACTTTCAGGCATATAATAGCTAAATTAAAGAAGCACCAAGCCAAAGAAAAAATACTTCAACCAGCCAGGGAGAAACCATTCAAATAATTAAAATTCAAATGAAGCTATAATCAGGATCACACAGGATCTATCAGATTCTACAAGAAAAAGGATCAAAAGTCATGGATTATGATATTCAGGAAGGCAAAAGATTTGGTTCTACAACCCAGAGTCCCCTATCCAGAAAAACTGAGTATATTCTTTCAAGGGAAAAATGGTCATTCAATAATATAAAAGATTTCCAAATATTCCTGAGGAATGTCAAACCTAAACAAATATTTGAAGTCCAAATTCAAGACACAAGGGAATCTCAAAAAGGTAAATAAGAAAGAGAAAATTTAAAGGAATCATTAAGGTCAAAATGTTTATATGTATACATGGAAAGAGGATTTCTGTAATTCTCAAAAATTACTCTTAGTACTATAGAAGGTAGAAGGACTTTACTCAGAAAGAGGATAAAGAAGTAAGCTGATTATGATGATATGATATACATATAAATGTGATTATATGGAATGATATGCATGTATGATATGATATGTATGATTATGAATGATATGTGAAAAGTCAATCAAGGGCTAAAAGAGAGGGTTTCACTGAAAGAAAATGGAAGGGAGAGATAGAATGGGGTAAATTTTATAACATAAAGAGTCATGAAAAATTATTATAGATTGGGGAGGATAAGGGTGGTGATGGACAATGCTTAAGCTTTACTCTCATCATAAAGGATTCAGAGAGAGTAAATAAGTATACTCAGTGGGGTGTAGAATTCTATCATACCCTACTCAGTGGGGCATAGAATTCCATCTTACCTCTCAGAGAGGTAGAAGGGGAATAAGACAAGAGAAGTAAGAGGTAACTGGAGGAGAAGGAAGTGGAGAAGTGACAAAAAGCAAAAAAACTGTTGAGGAGGAACAGAGAGAAAAGGAATAGAGCAGGATTTAAAAGGAAAAATATGATGGAGGGCAATACACAGTTAGTACTATATCACTAGACGTGAATGGAATGAACTCACCCACTAAACGGAAGCAGATAGCAGAATGAATTAAAAGCCAGAATCCTACTATGTGTTGTTCATAAGAAACACATTTGAGGCATGATGACACACACAGATTCAAGGTAAAAGGCTGGAGCAGAATTTATTATTCATCACCTAAAGTAAAAAATAGCAGGAATAGCAATCATGATATAAGACAAAATTAAAGGAGAAATTGATCTGATTAAAAAAGATAAGGAAAGAAATTAAATTCGGTTAAAGGGTGCTATAAACAATGAAGTAATATCATTACTAAACATTTATGCACCAAATGGCATAGCATTAAAATTTCTAAAGGAAAAAGTAAAAGAGCTCAAGGAGGAAATAGATAGAAAGAAAGACCATTCTAATGGGGCATCTCAACTTTTCCCTTTTGGAACTAGATAAATTGAACTAAAAAAGAAATAAGAAAGAACAAAGGGAAGTGAATGAAATACTAGAAAAATTGGAGTTAATAGATATCTGGAGAAAACTGAATAAGGATAAAAAGGAATATAACTTCTTCTCAGGAGTACATGGCATACATACAAAGATTGACCATGTACAACAACATAGAAATATTGCAAAAACAAATGCAGAAAAGCAGAAATAACAAATATAATTTCTCAAATCATAATGCAATAAAATTACACTTAACAAGGGTCCATGGAAAGGCAAATTTAAAATTAATTGGAAACTAAACAATCTAATTCTTCAAAACTGGTATGTCAAAAAAAGAAATCATAGAAACAATTATGGACTTTATTAAAGAGAATCACAATGAGGAGACAACATATCAAAATCTATGGGATACAACCAAAGCAGTCGTCAGGCGAAAATTAATATCACTGAGTGTCTATAGCAACAAAATCAGGAAGGAAGAGATCAATGAATTGGGCTTGCAACTTTAAAAATTAGAAAAAGAACAAATTTAAAATCCCCAAATAAAATCTAAATTACATATTGTAAAAATTAAAAGAGAAATTAATAAAATTGAAAGTAAAAGAACTAATGAATCAATAAATAAGAAGAGGAGCTGGTACTTTGAAAAAGCAAATAAAATAAAGTACTGGTAAATCTAATTTAAAAAAAAGAAAGAAGAGAATCAAATTAATGGTATCAAAGATGAAAGGAATAATCTCACCTCTGATGAAGAAGAATTAAGGCAATTGTTAAAAAATATTTTGCCCAAGTATATGGCAATAAATATAACAATCTAGATGACATGTATGAATATTTACAAAAATATAAATTGCCTAGATTAACAGCAGAAGAAATAGAATACTTAAATAATACCATCTCAGAAAAATAAATTGAACAAATCATCAAGGAATTTCCTAAGAAAAAATCCCCAGGGCCAAATCGATTCACAAGTAAAATCTATCAGACATTTAAAGAACAACTAATCCCAATACTATACAAATTATTTAACAAAATAAGCAAAAATGGAGTCTTAACAAATTATTTTCATGGTACAAACATGGTATTGATTCAAAAACCAGGCAGATCAAAATTAGAGAAATAAAACTACAGACCAAACTCTTATATGAACATAGATGCAAAAATCTTAAATAAAATATTAGCAAAAAGACTACAGCAAGTTATCATAAGGATTATTCACTATGATCAGGAAGAATTTATACCAGGAATGCAAATATGGTTTAATATTAGGAAAGCCATCCACATAATTGACCATATCAATAATCAAACCAATAGAGATCACAAGATTATCTCAATAGATGCAGAAAACGTCTTTAAAGGAATAGAAGGGCCATTCCTCAAAATAATGAATAATATATATTAAAAACCATCAGCAAGTATCATCAGCAATGGGGACATGATAGAAGCTTTCCCAATAAGGTCGGGAGTGAAGCAAGGATGCCCATTATCATGTCTATTATCTAATATTAATAATAATAATTAAATGTTACTTAATATTTAATGTTAATAAATAATATTAATACCAGTAGCAATTAGAGAAGAAAAAGACATTTAATGGATTAAAGTAGGCAATGAGGACACTAAACTATCTCTCTTTGTGGATGATATAATGATATACTTCAAGAATCTCAGAAAATCAACTAAAAGGCTACTGGAAATAATCAAAAAAATTTAGCAAAATGTCAGGGTACAAGAAAAACTGACATAAATCACCAGCATTTCTATATATTTCCAACAAAATTCAACAGCAGAAGTTAGAAAGAGGAACTCCATGTCACTCTAGACAATATAAAATATTTAGGAATTTATCTACCAGGACAAACATAGGAATTATATGAACATAAATACAAAACACTTTTCACACAATTAAAACTAGATCTAAATACCTGGAAAAACATTAATTGCTCATGGGTAGGCTGAGCTAACATAATAAAAAATGGTAATCCTACCTACCCTAATTAATCCATTTATTCAGTGCCATACCTATCAAACCACCAAAAAAAATTTATAGAATTAGAAAAAATTATAACAAAGTTATAATGGAAGAACAAGAGATCAAGAATATCAAGGGAAATAATGAAAAATAATGTGAAGGATTGGGAATAGCAGTACCAGATCTTAAATTGTACTGTAAAGCAGTGGTCATTAAAAAAATATGGTACTGACTAAGAGATAGAAGGGTGGATCAATACAATAGACTAGGGATTAATGACCCCAGCAAGCTTATGTTCAATAAATCTAAAGATTCCAGCTTTGGGGACAAGAAATCACTATCTGACAAAAACTGCTGGGATAATTGGAAAACAGTATGTGAAAACTTGGGTTTAGATAAATATCTCACACCCTATACCAAGATAAATTCAAATGGATAAATGATTTAAATATAAAGAATGAAATCATAAGTCAGATCTGTGGGAAAGAAAGGAATTTAAGACCAAGCAAGAGAGAGAGAACATTGCAAAATATAAAATGAATGACTTTGATTATATCAAATTTAAAAGATTTTGTACAAACAAAACCAATGTAAACAAAATTAGAAGGAAAACAACAAATTGGGAAAAAATCTTTATAACAAAACTCTATGACAAAAGTTTAATTTCCCAAATATATAAGGAACTAAGTCAATTGTACAAAAAAATCAAGCCACGGGAATGGCTTAATAAATAATAAAGGATAAATGGGCAAGAGAAATGAATATGCTGTTTCCAGATAAAGAAATCAAAAGTATCATAAGCACATGAAAAACTTCTAAATCTCTCATAATTAGAGAAATGCAAATCAAAACTCTGAGGTATCACCTCACACCAAGCCAATTGACCAGCATGACAGCAAAGGAAAATAATAAATGTTGGAGAGGATGTGGCAAAATTGGAACATTAATACACTGCTGGTAGAGTTGTTAATTGGTCCAACTATTCTGGAGGGCAATTTGGAACTATATGCAAATTATAAGAATCCCTGCTCTTTGATCCAGCCATACCATTGCTAAGTTTATACTCCAAAGAGATAATAAGGAAAAAGACTTGTACAAAAATATTCATAGCCATGCTATTTGTAGTGGCAAAAAACCTGGAAATGGGGGGCTGTCCATTGATTGGGGAATGACTGAACAAATTTTCGTATCTGATGGTGATTGAATACTATTCTGCTGAAAAGAATAATGAACTAGAAGAATTCCATGTGAACTAGAAAGACTTCCAGTAATTGAAGGAGAGCAAAAGGAACAGAACCAGGAGAACATTGTACACAGAGAGTGTTACATTACGGCACAATCAAATGTAATAGACTTTTCTACTAGAATCAATGCAATGACCATAGACAATCCAGAGGAACTTATGAGAAAGAATGCTATCCATATCCAGAGAAAGAACTTTGGGAACAGAAATGCAGAAGAAAAAATATGATTGATCACATATTTTGTTAGGAGGGATATGATTAGGGTTTTGATGTTAAAAGATCACTTTTACTGAAAATATGAATAACATAGAAATATATTTTGAACAACATGTATAACCCAGTGGAATTGCTTGTCAGCCCTGGGAGAGGGGAGGAAAGGTGTGGGTATGTGGGAGGGGTCATGAATCATGTAATCATGGAAAAATATTATAAATTTTTAAAATAAATTAAAATGATCATGAAAAAAAAGCAGTGAGATCTCTATCAGGATAGGTCTTTGTGAAGAAGCAGTATGCCCATTTTGGAAGGAATACTGCCTAATTATTTGAAAATAGAATAATATAAAAAGAATAACCTGACCACTATTGGGACTGGACTAGATATCCTCTAATACACAGTAATTCTTAGGTACAATGGAAAAATGCTTCAATATTATGTAGATTTAGCAGTAGAATCTTATTCAACCAAAAGTCAAATATAATAAATTTCTATCTATTTTTCATTCCATAATCTTGCTTCTTTGAGAGAACATTAAAAATTCAACCAATTTTTAAGCATCAATCTGAAAAATGTATATATTCACTTGAAAGTTTTGTTATAAATTTTCACACTAAATATTTTCACATAAAGTCCTATTTTCTTCAAAGCTAATTATTTGAAGATTTCAGGTGAACTGGATCAACAAGGAGAGGATTTTTTAAAAGGAATTTTGGGTCGTTGACTGAGAAAGAAATAGAATCCTATTGTAGAAAGCCACAATCCCCAAGATCAGTGAACAATTTTAGTCCTGGTTCTTTTTGACTTGGCATTATTTATAACACTATCCTTTTCTCCCTTTTTTAATTCATATTTTAAATGAAATAGTCATACTTATTGGATCATGAAGCGCCACTTGTTCTTCTCTTCTGGGATCCAATCATTTCCTGTGAAGCCCAGGTGTGGAAATAGAGAGAGGGAAGACACAGCTGCTATCCACAGAGAAATAGCTCTGGGTAGAGCTTCTCAGAGAAACTTAGGGCTTCTTGCCAGAAGTATAAGCAGATGTGATTGTATCTGTGAATGTGTTCTACTAAACTTTAGATTTAACTCTTTGAGATGGAATTTTCATAATATAGGCTTTGAAGAAGAAAAAAGGGGCAGAAATGTATTTTCTGTACACTATCCTGTATAATGATGAATCAGATATAACTTGTTGAATTCAATATTTTATGATGATATAATTTTGATAACTTTACATTAAGACATAAAATTCTGCATATAATACAATTTAGAATAAAAGCTGGCATCAAGTAAATACTTTTCAGTGAAAAGGTGTATAATTGTGTTCTAGGAACACAGAATGATTTATTTCCCATGTAGTGCATCCTTAGCCATTTTACTGGGCAAGATGACCTTACCAAAAATGAGTGTAAGGAGATTGTTCATTTTTGTTCTGTATTTAAAAGAGTGAGGTTCAAGCTTACTTTACTCTCACAAACAACTGAATGCTTAGTATTAAAAAACCCTAAATTTTATTATAGATATATCATTCTAGATTCAAGTAATTTCTATCTGTATGGTTGAGTATGTTAAAAACATTAATTAAAACAATTTAAAACTACCAATAAATATTTCTCAATTGAATAAATTGAAAATGAATCATATTCATGTCAGTTCTCCAAAGATACTGCTTAATAAAGAATGGATAGTTTAGCATTTCACCAGTACCCTTTTAATTGAAAAATATAAAGTATTTTGCTTTCCTATGCAGTGGATCGATTCAGTGATGTTCTTCCAAAATATGCATACCTTTTATTTTAACATGAGAAATATGAGACATTGCTTCCTCCCTAAACCAGAACTACAACAATTTTATGATTTTTTTTACCAAAGGACATCAGAGACAACCAAAAAGTTGAATCTATATTTATCATTTATACTAAACCAAAAGGGAAAAAGAGAGTAAAAAAGTAAAACCCGATGACCCTACCTCATCCTTTGAACAACAAATGGCAGTTTTCATGTTGTTAGGCATTTCCTATAGAAGTATTTTCCTCCAGCCTTAATTAAAGTTTTCTTTTTCGATTTCCTTATCTGTCAAATGAGGGAGATAGTCTCCTTCCAAATCTAAATCTATTACCCTATGATCAATAACATGTCCATTAAATCTCTATATAAGTAGAACAATTTCTTAGACTCTACTAGGAATTCCAATATTTTTTTAAATTACTTTATATTGATTCCATATGTATTTTTTTACTCAGTATATATATTAACTTGTATAGAAAAATCTTTGCTTGAGCCTGACATCGCTGATAAATATCACCTTATATCTCTCCTACTCTTTTGAGCCAAATTCCTCAAGAAAGTCATCTACGGCAGGTACCTCTGTTGTCTCACTTCACACACTCTTAACCACTCTGCAATTTGGTTTCTGACCTCATCATTTGATTTAAACTGTCCAAATTCACCAATATTTTTTGATTGCCAAACTTAATCGTCTTTTCTCAGTCTTCATTCTTCTTTACCTTCTTGTAGCCTCTGACACTATTTTTCATTCTCTTTCACTAGATTCTCTCTCCTTTCTAGGTTTTCATGAAATTATTTTTTCCTGATTTTTTCCTATGGGCTGACCTCTCCTTTTCAATCTTCTTTGTTGGATCTTCATCCAGGTTACACAACTAATTGAGAATGTTCCCCAGGGCTCTTCCCTAGGCTTTCTCTTTTCTATCTATGATATTTTGCTTAGGGATCTTATCAGCTCTCATGCATTCAAGTGTCAATGCTGCACAAATGATTCTCATATCAACATATCTAACTCTCACTTCTCCTTAGTTCCACTCTGTCATCTCCAATTGCCTATTTGACATTGAAAATTGAATAAGTCATATATATATTAAATTAAACATGTCTGAAAATGAGCTCATATTTCTCCCACAAATTCTCTCTTCTAAAATTTCCTATTAGTCTCCTGAACACCACCCTCTTTCAAGTAATACAGGATTTTAACTGTAGGGCCATTTTTAATTTTCTCTTACCCGTTCCATGTATACAAGCTGTTGACAAGTCTCATTGTTTCTAAATTCATATCATCCCTTATATATGTCTCCTCTCTATTCACACAGCTACTACATTAGTACAGATTCTCATCACCTCATACCTTGACTGTTGTAATAACATATGAGTCTCTCTGTTTTAAGTCACTCCCTGTTCCCTAATTCAGTCCAGTCATCTGCCAAAATGATCATCCTAAAATTCAGTTCTAACCATGCCACTCCTCTTCCTTACATAGTAGAAGGTCTCTGTTGCTTCCAGGATCAAATATAAAATCTTTTGGCTTCATAGTCCTTCACAATCTAGTCCAGTGATGGGCAAATTTTTTAAAGAAGAGGCCAAAGGAAAGGAAATGCCCATCTGTCAGTCTGTTTCTAAGGCAACTCTTTTGAAGTTTCATTGTATTGTATCCTACTCATTGTATTCATCAGATCAGGAATAACAGCACAGCTGCTGGATAGAACATTTCAAGGGCGGCATCTGGCCCACAGGCTGTAGTTTGCCCATTACTGATCTAGTCCATTCCTGCTCTTCCAATTTTCTTACTTTTTATTCCCCTACACATATTCTATAATCTAGAAAATCTGGCCTTCTTGTTATTCCTCACAATCTCTCTATTTTGGAACATTTTGTAGGCTATTCCCTCTCACTTCTGTCTTTCTTGCTTCCCTGTTTTTCTTCAATACTGAACTTAAATACCACATTTTACAAGAGATTGTTCTGACTCTATCTCTAGCTCTCTTGCCCCTCTCGCTACATACACACTGCTAATGCTTTTACTCTGGTATTACCTCCAATTTACACTGTAGATATTGCATTTGATTATTTGTATGTTGTCTTCCACAGTAGAATGTGAAAACCTAAAGCAGAAGAACTATGTTTTCATCTTTCTTTATCTCTGGCAGGTAGCACAATGCTTACAACAGAGAAAAGTCTTTATAAATATATGCTGGGTTGACAGATTAATGTCTGCTCCAAAAAAATTTAAGTTCCTTCAGGAACTTAATTAATTCAGTTGTCCTGAATCATTGCATTGCTGCTAGTAGAGAAGTCCATTACATTTGATTGTGCCATAGCGTATCCATCTCTGTGTATATGGTTCTCCTAGTTCCACTCCTTTCACTCTGTATCAATTGCTGGAGGTCATTCCAGTTCACATGAAATTCCTCTAGTTCATTATTCCTTTTAGCACAATAGTATTCCATCACCAGCAGATAAAACAATTTGTTTAGCCATTCCACAATTGAAGGGGATCCCCTCATTTTTCAATTTTTTTACCACCACAGAGTGGCTATAAATATTTTTTGTACAAGTCTTTTTCCCTATGATCTCTTTGGGGTATAAACCCAACAGTGGCATGGCTGGATAAAAGGGCAAACAGTCTTTTAAAGCCCTTTGGGCATAGTTCCAAATTGTCATCCAGAATGGTTGGATCAATTCACAACTCCACCAGCAATACATTACTGTGGATTTTCTTGGCAAAGATACTAAAGTGGTTTGCCATTTCTTTCTGCAGCTCATTTTATAGAGAGGAGACTGAGGCAAACATGGTTAACCAATTTACCCAGAGTCACACAGCTAGTTTTAAAAAAATTGAAGCCATATTTGAACTCAGGAAATAAATCTTCTTAATTCTGGGCCTGACATTCTCTCTATTGTGCCACCTAGCTGCTCCAGGTGTTCATGAGTGACAGTAATTTGGAATGTCTGGAAAGTCATATTGAAGCCAGATAGTGAAAGGCTTCAAATTTCAGAAAAATTGCATTCTGTCTTAGAGAAGAGGCTTTTTTAAGTTTTTTTATGACATAGGATTCTTTTGCAAGTATAATAAAGTCTAAGAATCTCTTCTGAGAGTATATAACATAGGAAGAAATTCACAAGACTTAGAAATCAATTGAATGAAGGACCATGAGGAAGAGTGAAAAGTCAAAGACAATTCAGATGTTACAATCATGATTGGAAAGATGCCTTCACACAAATAGGGAAATTAAGTGGAAAATCTTGTTTAAGGAAAGATAAATTATGTTTTGAACATGTAGTATTTAAGACATCTTTTTAGATGAAAATGTCTACCAGGAAGTTAGAAATGAGGACTTAGAATCCTGAATGCATAATGCTAATAATAGAAAAGAAAAATGAGAGTGACTGGGAGGCAGTATTAAATTCTTCTATTTCATTGACTTATCTAAAAAGAAAACAATAAGGACATGATCCTGCAGAAAGGGGTCAAACACTTCTACACTGTTCTCAAAGTCTCATCATCAGTAAATGTTGAAGCCATAACTCTATACCTCAGGTTAAAATCCATCCTTCTTTAGTCAAACTTCTAAATACAGAAGAGGTTTTGAAATGCCAGTTGGCTCTTCTCATGGGGCAAAGTACCTAGTGCTATTTCCATTTCAGTAGAGATTTACAGTGCAGAAAGTCCACTACTCATACAAAAGCTGGCTGAAATCTTCTTGATTATATGGCAAGAGGTGGTTTTCTCTCAGGAGATCAGGGATTCCTCCATTGTCCATCTCTTTGAATGAAGAGGAAATATGTTTGTCCTGTAACAATCACATCAGGGTCTCTTTCTTAGTCACTGCCAACGGGATTCTTGATAGAGTCCTTCTTAATTTATTAATATTTAACCTGGAATATGGTTATCTATGCTAAAGCCAGGGTGGCTTCAGAAAGAGCTGTGGAACAGTCAATAAGACGTTTGCTATCCAAAATTCCAAGAAGAATGACAGAAACAGAACAGAGATCTGGACACATTGTTCATCAATTCTAACAAGGCCTTTGATACTGTCAGTCATGATGACTTGTGGAAGATCATGGCAAAATTTTGTGGCCTGGAGAAATTTTTTTCTCCAGGTATTTTCTCCATGGGTATTTTACACTGATTACATGCCTATAAAGGTTCTGGACTATGGAAAATGCTCCCACTTTCCCAGTCACCAGTAGAATGAAGCAGAGCTATATGGTTGCTCCCCTGCTTTTTAGAATATTCTTATAAATATTGTCAAACACCTTTAATGAAGATGAAAATGGCATCTAAAACAATTACCACACTGAAGCTAAATTATTTAACTTCAAAAGGCTACAAGCCAAGACCTCAGTAGAGGAAGGATTTGTACATGATGTTTTGTTCACAGACTATTGTACACTCAAATGCAGCCTCAGAAGGTAAGATACAATGAAGTATAGATCAATTCTCTGCATCCTGTACTAATTTTGCCCCAATAACACCAAGAAAACAGACTCTACCAGTCAGTACCACATCATCCATAGGTGGAACCATATATTATAGCAAATAGAGACATGGTGAATGCTGTGGTTAGTTCACTTACCTTGGCAGTATACTTTTTAGGGATGTATGCATATATGATAAGATTGACACACAGATTGCCAGAGAGTGTTTGGAAATTCAAAAAGAAAGTACAAGAGAAGAGATGTTAGGCTGCCTACCAAACTGAAGGTCTATGGAATCACTGTGCTGACCTCATTGTTGTATGCCTGTGAAACCTAGACAATATAGTAGTGTCATGCCAGGAAACTGAATTGCTTCCATTTAAATTGTGTAGGAAGATTCTGAAGCTCACTTAGCAAGATAAGGTACTAGAAGGTCCTTTCTTGAGCTAAACTGTCAAGCATTTAAACCACCACAGAGAATACAACTCAAATGGGCTGGCCACATTGTTTGAATGTCAGACATATATTTGCCTAAAATAATATTTTGTGGATAACTCACACAAGACAAATATTCACACAGAAGTCAGAAAAAGAGATACAAGGATATTCTCAAGGTCTCTCTGAAGAACTTATCAACTGTGAGACATGGGACAGAGTATCACAGGACCATTCATCTTGCATGCGCTCATGGAAGAAGACGCTATGCTCTATGAGCAAAGAGAAATCACAGCACTTCAAAATATTCACATATTAGGAGAGATCTCCATCTGAAATGTTCATATGGTCTATATACACACCAAGCTGTGATAAAGCTTTCTGAGTTTGTATTAGTCTGATCAGCCATGTCAGATTCAGTGTACATTGACCCAGGACACAGTAATGTCATTTTAGTCCTCTTCAGGTACTAAGGAAAACAAAAACAATATAACAGGAAGTTGGAAATAAGGATTTAGAATCCTGAATTCATAATGCCAATAGTATTAAAGAAAAATGAGAGTTAATATGGGGGTAATATTAAGTTCTTTCATTTTGCCGGCTAACCTCAAAAGTTGAAAGATATTTTTTGCTTTTCTGTTGTCAAATAAAAAAGCAAAACAAAATTAAAATTGCTAATAGAGGGTAGTTTCAATTAATAAACATTTTGGGGCTGGTGGGTACAGGGGAAATGGGAAGAAATCAGTTTAAATTAGATATAATCTCCTTTCATTATGGTTATGATCTAGTAGAAAGATGTGACACACACAAAAAATAACTATAATTCAAAATAATATTCAAATGAAAGTATGGAAGTAAAATGTGTCTAATGGGTCATTATCGAGGAGAGCATCAGAAAGGGCTTCATGGAAGCAATGACAAATATTTATTTCAGCATTAATGTTCCAAATTTAATAGATATCTATTGTTTCCCTTTCAAATAAAATCAAAAGAGGCCCAAAGAGTATTTTCCCAGAGAACACTGCACTATCATAAAAAATCACAGTACTCTGTCATTTCACTATCCTTAATCATGGACATTTTAGCTTAACCTAGAATAGGTTATATAATAGAATCTTTTGATACAGGAGGCATTTATTTTTATTTCATAACACATTTCATGTTGTTTAATAAGATCTCATAAGTACCTTGTTCAATTTTCCAAATTATTTCTTCCAATTAAATGCATAAATGTGCAAGAGAGAATCAGAATTAAAATATTTGCTGATCCTTTTCATTCTAAGATGAGCAATTATAAGCATTCATTTTTTGTGCTAAAATCAATAGGAATCATACTCAGGGACTTGTTCTATAAGAAATCTAAAGCTCTGGTTTTCCATTTTTCATGTTCAAAGTGAAACCCACTAGTTCTGTACTCATTTGTGTATGTGTATATATGTACATATATATACAAAGCTTCAAACTTAGTCAATTATTCAGATTAATTATGCTTTGCACACTGCTAACCTGGACTTCATAATCTCCAGAAACTTCTTCTTCAAAATGAAAATAATCCTGAAACTCACCTCTTCAGATCATTTCCCCATCCAGCTTCAAGATTTCATCATGCTCCGTATCAGTTAACTCATCCTTCTCCCATTAGGTTGTGAGTTATTTGTGGGCTGGACCTGTTTTATACCTTGCTTTTATCCCCAATGCTTAACACTGTTCCTGGCAAAGTGGATGCTTAATAAATATTTCTTGATTCCGACTCTAATTCTCTGAAATTCTTAAGGAAATTGGGCCAAATTCCAATAATTTTCCTCAATTGATTTTCCCCCCAAAATAATTAAAAGATATAAATTTTTGCATAGTGTACCTTTTATTTAAAATTCACTGTTATATTCATTAAGAAAAATTTTTAATCAAATGCCTCTTGGATACAAAATGTTAAATGAAATGTTAACATAGTTGCTAGATAGTACAAAGAAAGAAGGTAGGCATGGAAGAAGTTATTACTTAAAAGACACTGTTTGGAGTTCTTGGGTTTTCTTCCTTTGTATCTTCCTTGTCATGTCTGAATGGCAATCTAGATACAGAGTATCCAGAATAAGTTCTGAACCACAATAGGAAGAGAGAGAGAGAGAGAGAGAGAGAGAGAGAGAGAGAGAGAGAGAGAGAGAGAGAGAGCGAGCGCAGTGGTCTAAATGTCTTTTAAAAGTGTAATGGTAAGCAGAAGTTAAGATACTGCTTGGTAACTGAACCCTATCTAATGGAAAGGATACTAGAATTATAGTAAGAATACATGGGTTTATTTCTGGATTCTGCCATTTTTTTCTATGTAGCTTTGGGAAAGCTAATTAATTTACTTAAGCTCTTATTTTTCTCTACTCCAAAAAGAGGACAAAAATATATATTCTGACTATGTTCATAGAGTTGTTGAAATGTAAAGACTTTGTAAATTGTTAAGCTATTGAAACTTTAAGTTTTATAAAAATTATTGTTTATATGTTCAGCATTACATAGGAAAAGGGGTTGTAAAGCACTTGTCCAACATCTCAACTAATATTCTGTACTCACTAGGAGAAGAAGAGGAGTGCAATTTCCTAAATTCTTCCATTGTCCCAGAGGCTAAGGAAAAGGAGAGAACTGTAACCTGCTGTAAAATTATATCTTTAATTACCTGAACTATGATACCTAAAGCTCAACCTGAAATTTATTTGACTGTTTTATAAAAAACAAAACAAAACACTGAAATTGAAGATGTCTTTGCCCTGGGGAACAGTTATCAGAAAGAAAATCATAAACTGTATTAAAACATATCAACATTGAAAAAAGTAGCATTTTCTCTTCTAGTTCAAACAAAAGAAACTATTCTGCTTAATTTGAACTTTATTAACATATTTGCTTTATTATAAATTCTAACTTCATGTAATTATCTTAGACTTCTTAATATGCATTCTATCAGCAACAGAATGTGCTTTTAACAAGGACATTAACAAGAGAATTGTTACTATATCTGGAAAAGAGAATAAAAAACACTGGTGACCTAAAACTCTTAAGATTTAAAAAAAAGTCACTCATGAGACAAAATTTTTTTTATCAAAATTTAACCTTAGTACATGACCCCATATGCTGCCAAAATAATTTTTAGCAAAGACTGCTATTTTTCACCATTAGTATTGTGTTTGTTTCACATATATTTAAAATTAATTTTTCTCATTAATTTTAAGATGATAAAATATGTCTGATGTTTGTCTGTGTAATTGTTTGGAAAGGATTCAAATCAATCATAACTAAAGCTACTCCAATTGAGTGCAGTCTCAAAAATGGAAAGCATGAAAGCGAGTGTGTGCACACTCACACACACGCACAATGTGGTATGTAATCTCTCAATTAAAAACTTTAGTATGGCAAATTATTATTTAGGGAGAGTACCATATATAGTCAGGGTTGGTGGCCACCTTTTCAGAAGGATCTTTTCTTTGTTCCCAACTATTTCCTCTACCACGTGTTCAACAATGCTTTCCCTTTAACAGAGGAGGGAAAAAAAAAATCTCTTCTCACTCCATAATTAGAGATACGGCTTAAAACATAAACAACTCTGCAAGAAGAAAAACACTGACTTAAATTTCCACTAAGGTGTGTAGGATCCAAGAGCAAGTTTTGCTAGGAAGAAAACGCAAGGACAATGTCAAGAAAGGTAGAGTAGGAGAGACATGACAACAAAGAAAGCTCAGCAAAAAGACTGAGTTCACCTATACTTCTCAATTTTGCCTACAGCTAGCTTTATATCCATGTATAAACTATTTAGATCAGTGGTTCCTAAACTTTTTTGGCCTACCACCCCCTTTCCAGAAAAAATATTATTTAGTGCCCCCTGTCACATACTATCACTGCCCCCTTACAGTTATTCATAACCCCCAAATGCATCTATGTCCATCACTGCCTCCCTGGAACGCTGCAGCAACCACAATGGGGGTGGGGGGGTGCCCACTTTGGGGAATCACTGATTTAGATCTTAGAGCACTGCTAACCTTCTCTTTTAAAACATTCTCCAGACAATACAAGTACTGAAATGCCTGGACATTTTACAAGGCAAATTCAAAGCCAAAATTCTGGAGGCATATTAGCAAAAGTTTTTTTGTTTGTTTTGTTTGTTTTGTTTTTTTCTTTAGGAGATCTGTAAAACTCTGGTCAATATATAACACTCAAAAAATGTTCAACTAAGGACAATGTCAAAACATCAGAGTAGACAGTTCAACAATCACAACCTAATCAATCCAACTATTTGTCCTACTCAAAGTCTGACAGCATCACTTTCAGCTCTTCTCCCCATCATATACCTACTGTTGACCTTGTTCTAGTCTGAAAACCACCTCAATTTTCTGTCTTACCTATTTTTGTTTTCCTCACGTATGCTCCTAAATTGGTTCCCCTCTTAAAAAGTGTTAAAATAGTTGGATCATAGATTTCATGCTAGAGTTAGACTACAGGAGCATTTTAATCAAAAGCTTTCATTTAAAAGATGAGGTAAAGTCCCAAGAAGTTAAATGCCTTTTTAAGGTCACAAAGATCATGTATCAGAACTAAGATTTGAATGTAGGTCTTCTGGCTTCCAAATCTATGCTTTTTCAAACACTGTATCACAATGTCTAGTCAGAATGGATATATCCTCTCTTTTCACTAGATAGGAACTGAGTAAAATCATTTGCAATTCAACAAGCATTTATTAAAACTATCCACAATACTATGCTAAGTGTTAACAGCCAGTTTAAATTTCAGCTTTTGGTAAGTATCCTGTATTCTACTTCAGTTCAAACTAATTGAATGATTATAAAAGTAATGTATATTATAAAAGTAAAGTATAAAATGAAATGACATTGAGGTCAAATGAAAGGACAAAGGCACTGGTAGATAATGCAGATAGTGAATCTGCTGAGGATTTTTCAAGATGCTTTGGTAGGTAGTTTTCATCTGCTATGAATCAGTCATGGGAAAATATTCTTGTTGATAAAGTACTTGCCTAGGGGTTGATCTGTTCTTTCCTCAATTTCTGTGTTTTTTTGTTTCCACTTCCTTTACTTTTTACAGGATAGCCATAGCTAAATTTTTCACTATTGTGAATATTTACCAAAAAATTCACTATTGTCAAATTATGTTCAATTCTATGTTAGCTTCATTTAATGTTGTTATTCTAAAATTCAATAAAGTTAAAACTAAGAAACTTCATACTGTTGTGGAATTTCCTAGGAAATTAGTTTTGATATTTTTTATATATGCTAAGATATCTAAACAAAAAACTTTCCAAAAATTTTACATCATAAATGTATACGTATATTACTTTATAGTCTTCTAATTTCATTAGCATATCTTACACATTGTATAATATTCATAAATATTTATAAATGCTTTGAAACTACATTATAAAAAGTGGAAGACTTGATATTTGGGAATAATTTGATAAATATATGACCTAATAAAATATTATATAATATTTTATTAATAATATATTATAAACATAAAATATAAGTATTACAAAGCCAAGAAAATATAAATATTTGTAAAATATATGTCAACAGCACCATTCTGATTCATATATTTATATAAGAATCTGATGTTCTATTGTAGGAAAACAATGCATAAAAAGAAACTGAAGTGGGAAGGAGAGAACAAAAGTATTCACTTTAGAACATAGTAGAGAAAATTTGGATTGCAGGCCAGAAAAATTTTCAGGGATGGAGAGTTATGTCTAACATTTGAATTTTATGTTTTGAGTGAAGTTTCAGGATTAAGAGTTAGGGCATATTAAATAAGGTTGAGAATGCAGCTTAGGAAAGAATTAGAATTAGCATGGTCAAAATGCCTTATTTGTCTCTTATATTACCCATGTGACTTGGCAAGTCATTTAATCTTTTTAGAAATCAGTATTTTTTTATTTCAAATGAGAGTTCTGAGTTAAAGTGAGACCATTACCCTTTATTTTCTGCTTTTCCTCTAAGTTTATAACAAATCATAATCAACATTAGTTGCTCTACTCTCAACACAAGATATTACTAGCCCGGACTTATCTATATCTAAATATTTGAATTATAGAAATGAAATTATAAAATGTTTTATAAAGTTAACTTGTTGTAAAGATAAAATGTCACAAGTTTGTATTTTGGAATCTCATAAAATAGATTGATCAAATGAAACTATTATATATTAAATATAATTTTTAGACAAAAATGTGATGGGAGAGGTCATAATTTATAAAGAGATCATATGATTTATTTTATAGATCTGTGATCTCAGTGGGAATATTCCCTTTATTCTGTGCAAATAAGACTCATTATGCAAAAGACCCATTCATGTCTTCTTATTCTTTCCAATTCTTCACACCATCCTGAAAATCCTTCACCATGAGTTTAGCTATACTAGTACAGTACTTTAGTACTGAGTAACAATTTCTAGATTTCTTGACATTGCATCACAGAGGATCATGTGAGCTTACCATCAAATAGTTAATTACTTAACTAATCTAAACATAAATTAGTGAGAATTAAATATTAGAAATAAATAAATACATAAATATAAATGAACAAATTACATAGTGAGAAATAAAATTTACATCATCATTATTTATTTTTCAAATAAAAATTCCAAACTATCTCTTTTATGAACTTTCTTTTTATCCTCTGTGCTTAGCATATTCCCCAGCAGATAGTAGGCACTTAATGTATATCAAGTAACTGAAATACTATGTGACTAGAACAGTTCTAAGTACTGATATGGAAAGAAAAGCAAAATAAAACAAAAACAGTCCCAGTTCTTAAGGAGCTCACAATTTAATAAGGAAGAACATGTGCAAAAAAGAGAGACTCAGAGTAAACCTCAGGTAATATCAGAGGGAAGGCACTACATTAAGGAAGATTAAGAAAGGCTTCCTGTAGGTGGTGGCATTTTAGCTGAGATGCTAAGAAATTCAGGGTACCTAGAACTTGAATATGAAGAAAAAAGTCATTCTAGACAAAGAGGTCAGTCAATTAAAATACCCAAGATTTCAGGAGATAGAATATCAAGTGTCAAGAACATAATGATAAAATATAATGTCTAAATGACCAATATTCTATGAAATGACATTTCCTTTTGTCACTTGGTGATGAATCCAGTCTTTTTTATTTATTTTTTTAGATTACATGTCAATACAATTTCAATCATTGTTTTCTGACATTTTGGGATCCATATTCTTCCCTTCCTCCTACCTCTCTTCCATCACTAAGAAAGAAGGTAATATGATATATGTTGTACATGTGTTATGCAAAATATATTTGTTATCATATTACTATCACAATATGATCATATTGTGAAAGAAGACACACATATTGCTTACACTAGAGAAAATTTCATGGAGACAATAAAATGAAGAATAGTGAGTTTCAATATTCATTCAGATTGCCAGTTCCTTCTGTGGTGAGAGATTACCTTTTTCATCATGAGTCCCAAGGATCCTTTAATCCTTGCCTTGTTGATAATAGTTAAGTAATTCAGTTAATCACAATACATTATTACTGTTACTGTGTGCAACATTGCACTGATTCTGCTTACTTCATATTGAATCACTTCATATAAGTCTTACCAGGTATTTTGTGAACATCTTGTTTGTCATTTCTTATGACACAAAAGTATTTCATCATAATCACATACCACAACAAATCACTTACTCTTTCCTTTGTCTCTGTCAAAAACTTACATCTTTCACATTAGATTTGGTTTCTTTGTATTTTGACTGCATCTTATAGAAAGAAAGTCATTGTGGACATGGAATTTTCCCTTCAGTGGTGAGCACAGATTCATTCTATTGATATAGAATGAATCATTGGATGTCTACCAGCCATATGATGTTTAACAGAATCCTTTTTCATTCCTACCACTCAACCTATGTCACTGTCAAACTAGAAAAGGGACAACAAAGGATTGAAAGAAATTTTATAATTTATCTTTGTATTTGTTTACACAATAAAAAAATTAAAATCCATGAGAAATACCTATTGATTAGCCTCTTTTTATTTAGGTATGTTGGTCCTTCAACAGCAGATACATGTAGTCATATGGCATTGCATAAATTCATTCCATTTCTTTAGAACTGACAAGGCTTTGTGCTATACACCCTAACCTTTTAGAATTAGAAATCATTTTTATGCCCAAATAGGATATAAAAATAGGATTTGTGAAATTGACCAAGGGTTTTTAAGACTGAGTAATATCATATAACAATACAGTAAAAACAGTTAAAAATTATTATTTGGTGTAATTCCCTAAGCCAGACAATGTAGAATATATTTGTAATGGATTTGGAAGGACTGTAACAAACAGAATCAAAATGGAAGTTATAAAAAGTTATTGAATCTAATCTTTAAAAAAATCAGCAAGTATTCATTAAGTAACTACTATGTGCTGGGAAAACAAGGAGACTGACAAAATTCTTACATGTAAGAAATTTACATGCTAAAAAATAGAAAAGAGAAGTATGGAATCCACCAATTAAGAACTGAACATCAGGAAATGGCAAAAATAAAGAGATGTCACAGTTCTGAAATCTGGGTTTTCATTGCTATTAATTTTTCTGGTTTAGTAGCGGGGTCTTCTCTACTAATGATCTTCCCTTAACATATGGTTACTTATCAAGATCTCGTAAGCAATTTGTAATAAGATAAATTACCTTTTGCCCTATAGTTCTAGTATGCACATACCTTCAATTATTAACTAACCTAAAATTGTCTAATTGTTCTAATAAACACATTCTCTGTTCTAAAACTTTTAATATGCAAATAAGCAACTATTGACTCAGAGCTCTGAGACTGACAACACAGTAACTTCTCTTGGAACCTTAAGGCAAACATTCCCTAGACAAGTGAATTGTTATGGATCATCTTGTTACAAAAGCTTTTCATGGCCACTTTTTACAGACAAGATATCTTTTTAAATAACTTTTTAAATAACTCCATAAACCTATATGAGACAACATATATATCTGTGTGTGTGCATTACAGATATAACTACATGTAATCTAAGTATTGCCATTAGACAATATATGAAGTAGGGGTTTATTGCTCATGTATGATATTATACTACAAAGCACACAACATAGAACTTTTAGCAAGCTCACAGAAAATTTCCCCATAAGTTAACCCCCAGTTTTTAGAGGGGTTTTTTTTGTGTTGCTCTAATTAGAGCGTGAAAGATTAAAAGCAGGTTAAGAAAGCCATCCAGAGATTTACAAAAATATGAAAAATTCTGATCCATTGAAGTATCTAATTACAGGCCAAGTTGTAAACTAAAATGCATTCAATAAAGATAAGCAAGATATAAAGAGGGTAGCTATTTTTAGAAATACTGTGAGCTATGCACTTAATTTAATAATTTTTAAAACTTGTTACCAATAAGCAATAGCTTAAAAATAAAGCGAATGAAAAATACTAAAGGAATTATTTTGTCTTATCATCACCTTCTCAGCCTATGTTCTCATTCATGGCAACTGATTTTCAAAGATATGGGGCAGTGCACATCACATATTGAATGCAAAGTTAAGCTTAAATCTAGATTTTTCAGCAACCATCATTTTAGTTCACTTTTCTGCAGTGTCAGGGGCATGAGGAAAATACACTACAGAAATGGAGTTCAACTTTTGCTTATGTAAGTCTCCATTTTTTCCCAAATAAACAAAACTGGTGAGGAAAGTGGTTTGCCTTCTGCTCCTTTTGTGATGTTCATACATTAACAATAAATTTCTGAATGGAGCAAAGAACACTTAAATAGGTGAATGGTTTGATTCACTGGTCATACTTCAAGGTTCTTTTCACCATATCAAAATAATAAAAGGATTATAGAAAAACAAATCATGAGTCAAAGATAAGAATCAATTACCTAAAAAAAAAAAGAATAAATTACCTGCTGATTTCCTAAGCAAGCAATACTATTCCTCTGAAGTTTTATCACTCTTCATGAGAGCCCAAAGTGAGATATATCACAAATCTTTACTGTACAATATCCTTAACAAATAAAATGTTACAATGTTAAAAAATAACTTTTTTGAAAGTATACTTTTTTACACCATTTCTTAAAATGAAAACTTAAATGCCATTTTATATATTTAAAATGTTATTGTTCTCCAGAAAAATTATTATAAATGAAGGAATTTGTGGAACCAAAATATTTTTATTTTTATTGAGATTAATCTTTAACATTTAAATTTTTAAGGTAGTCCTAATGAAAAATTTGACCTTAAACTACCTTTGTCTTTGTTTTCATCCTCTATCCCACCCTTAGCTCGATGTATTTGGATCCAAGACATAAAATGTTAATTGAATCATACTATAAGAACTGGCACGTTTCTCTTTGAAACTTCCTTTGATTCTTACTGAACTGTACCTAGTACAAATCCCCAGACACAAATGAACAGATTGTGCTCCTCCAGAAGTGAATCAGGTCTTTATGTCATTCAATTATGAAGAACATTCCTTTGCAGATTGAAAATTAATCACTAATTGTTTTTTTTCTACTATGGATAATGTTGAGGTTGGTTTTTTCACACCTTCCTCTTTATCCTCTTTTGCTCTGAAGCTAATATCCATAACCACATTCAGAAATATTTGGCAAGAAATTAACTGAGAATGCCAAAGCCCAAAATAGATTTTTCTGAGTGTTTTGTCTTCAAATATATAGTAGCTTCCTCTGATAGATATTACATTGTTGGCTAAGTCATGTAATTCTGTTGTGATAGTGACCTTTAGTATTCACCTAGTCCATTACCATACCCCAAAGAAGGACTAAATCATTCTAGTAAGATATGTGTCTACTACATTCCAGATGATAGATGTTATTACTATTCTTTGAAATATTATCATCATGAAAAGCATTTATTCCTCGCATAATTGAGCATGGAATCATGTCTGCTGGAATGCAAATAATTCTAAAGCCACTGTCATTTTTGTTCCCAAAATATTTTTTTCTTTTGAAGAGGAATATTTTAAATGAAAAGTGTTTTAAAATGAATGGTCTCAAGTCTTATAAAGTATAAGCAAGGGTTTTATTTTTGGTTTTTGTTTTTAAGTGTCATGTTCAAAAATCTGGGAAATAAATGAATATAAGTAGAGGATCTCTAGGACTAGGGCCAAGCTATCAAAGATTCATCTATTTCTATTTATGACTTAGAGTTCATCAAGTTTATACAATTTAACTGCCCTTCTCAATCTGCTGAATGAGCACTTATGTTTACAGGGTCAGTCTTCCATAAAAGTAAAAAGTCGTTTATTTGGATGAGAAGAAGGAGTCTAGAAAGACCTAGCTATCCCAAAACAGTTCCCTTACCAGACTCACTCTGATATTTCACCATAATATGTGTACCCCTTTAGATTAACAAGTATTCTCTATTAAAATGCAGACAATCTTGGACAATTGGCATTATCCTAATCATTTGTATTAATAATATTAAACAGAGAATATGCAGCTAAGGCACAAGCAGATTACATCACACCTAAGGAATGGGAATTTTGATGAGAAAGCAGTGAAACCAGAAGGATAATTTTTAAAGTATGGAGTATTACTCAGTAAGCAAAACCTGGATTGGTAACTCATTAAGGATCTCTGGTCAGCCTCGGAGCAGCATAGGGACATTGGGTACCTAAAGAGAGAGGGGAGGGGTACCAGAAGTTGAGACAAGGATCTATGAGTAGGATGTCATATAACTAAAATTTAAAATTCATTTAACATTTTAAAACCAAAATACCCATTTTGTTTTGCCACATGTTCATTCTTTCTTTTAAATATCTTGGTCACGTATCCTAATAAATCCATCTTTTTGAAAACTCATACTAACTGCCTGAAGAACTTGTTGATAATGGTGCAGATGAATCAATATGAAGAATATATGGGCTTCTCTGAGAAGAGACTTTCTAGAGTTCATAATAAAGAGAAAGATAGGCTGCTTCATAGAGAAGAATGCACACCAGGAGTTTTGCTCAGGAAGGAAAGTTTCACAAACCTTTGTAAAAGAGCAAAATTTCCTAACTTTAGAAAAAGAAAACTAGGTGTTTTAAAACCTAAGCTAGGAATAAAAAGAAGGCACTACAGATTTTCTTGGTCTCAGCTGAAGAGTGTGTAGATATCATTAGGACTCCTAAATGGGAATGCCTAAGAAATCACTTTAATTTCAGAGGCCTCAGTTTTGGTATGTATAAATAGCATTGACTAAGAGGGTCTCTGAGATTCCTTCTAACTTTATATGTATGATTTCATGAGAGAATGATAAAAGATTAATTAAATTAAGGAAGAAATATGCTACTTACACTTACATTTTCTTTTTTTTTTGCCTATGTGCTCAACATTTTGATGTTGCTGAGTTAGTGATTTTTGAACATTAAAAACAGGTGTAATGTATATTTCACAGGGTAATCCTAAGTGTCTGCTCCTAAAGCACAAGGTCTTACCTAAAGTACTGTGATGGATATGAAACTTTAGAAGGCAAAGTGAAATAATTTTGAGACAGAAAGAAGAAGGTCATATAATAGAAAGGTTCAATAGAAGAAAACAATAAACCTCAAGGACCTGTAAAAATTGTCCCATTAATTAACAGTAGTGGAATTGTGACACCAATCTACTTTAAAATTTTCTCTATGGTAGGTAAAGTTCTGATCTTTTTTTTATTTAGGAAGCTAGGTAGTGCAGAAATCAGAGCACTGGATCTAGAGTCATGAAGACCAAATCTGGCTTCAAAAATGTATTAGCTATGTGAGCTTGGACTAATCACTTAATCTCTGTTTCCCTCAATTTCCTCATTTGTAAAATGGGGATGATAATAGCACCTACTTCCCCAAGTTGATACACAAATCAAATGAGATAATATTCATAAAGTGCTTAGAATAGCAGCCACCTAATAAGTGCTAGTTTCTTTCCTTCCTAAGTTTATCTGCTTCCTTCTTTCTGGAGCTATGAGAAGAAAAATATTTTTCATAGACCTTTTGAGGCAAGAGTAATATACTTAATTACTTAATTACCTAAATGTTGCACAGAAAGCTTAGGAATTAATATCAGAAGGAAATGGATGAAAGGAAGGAAGGACAAGAAAAAAAGAAATAGAAAACTTAAGTTGAAAAAATAAAATTTTGTTGGAGAGGTGTGGGGAACATGTGTTTGTATTAATGTGAGAATTCCCATTATAGAAGAAATTCCCACCACAAAGGCAGAAACTCATCTCTAAATTGTTAATGATTGCTTTTGTTTAGTAGTATTTTCTTTTTTATTTAAGGGTATATATTTTAAAAGTGCTATAAACCAATGCTGTCTTTATATATTTCAGGGAAGAAAAAATAATCTTAGTTTATGATACCATAGCCAAGTTATAAAAAATTCCTCTGCTCATTACACAATCTTAATTGAGTAAAATAGATTTGCTTTAGGGATCTAAAATTCTTATAAAGTAGAGTTTGATTAAAATAATATAACCACCAAAAAGAATATGACTTGTTCTTTTAAAACTACAGCCACTACAAAATAAAAATTTCCCTTACCTCGTGCTATATGTTCCTAAAATTGTATTAACTGGTTTCTAAGACGGGCTGGCACCTGCTCACTTTAAAAAAAAAGGTGAATGGAGTCATCTAGTCAGAATATAATTATTGTTTTATTCAGTAGTTTTTGGGGCTGAGTCCCATTAACAAGGGGTATTCAGTTTTTTGCTTGAAAAAGCAAATTTCTTTATGCAATTTGTGGCTAAAATCATGTTTAGCCATTAATCATTGCTCACATAATTGTAAAAAATGGAAAAACTGTAATAATTTTAAAGACTCTTTAATCTAACCCCTCCTTTTACTGATTAGTTCCAAAATGAAAAGTTACAAATATGGTACCCCTGTTACAATGGGGAAAAAAGCATTTGGTTTATACCCAGGAGACCAAGTTTTGAATTCTAATTCTGGTTCTTTCTGTTCAAGTGACCAAGGATGAATCAGTTAGTTGATCTCTTAATTTTACTCTCCTCATTTGTAAAATGAAGATGGTAGACTAAATGACTGCTAAGGTGACTTGCAAGCATTATTCTATGATACTGAAATGTAATTTGCCCAAGGTCACATGACCAGTCAACCTCAGAGTCAAATCTCCTGACTCGTTAATAAGATCTCTTTCTCTGATGTCTTCAACACAGGATCTGGTAAGTGGTATCTATAATAGCAAGGCGTGCTTCCTTCAAAAATTATTTTCTTTGTAAGCCAGTAGAGCTAAAATTAGATGGAAATGTGATCACTATGCCCTACATAATGATCCCTACAGGCAACATATTGACTTAGAAATCCATGCATTAATATTATCAATGTTTTATTGTATTTGTATTTATTTTGTTAAACATGTTCAAATAACATTTTAATCCAGTTCAGGCAGTCAAGAAGTGCTGCTGGCAGCAATGTGCTTTTGACATCTCTTTTCTAGACTATAGGTATCAATTTTGCTTCCCATAATAAACTTCTGAGTTTGGTTCAACCAGATTAAAATGTTATTAGAAAAAGTTTGACAAAATTAATTAACATTCCACAACATAGATAATATTGATTTGTCATTTTCTTAATTAATATGTTGTTGCAAGGCTTTTGACACCACTATTTTGGATAATTTCTTTTAGAGTATTCACACATTTTCCCAGATTCAACTATCTACATATTATCCAGCTTGATAATTCATATTTATGTAATTCTCAAAAGTTTAAAAAAGTTTAGAAAGCACTTTCTTCCTCACAACCATAACCCATCCAGAAAAGGCAGAATGAGTATTACCCTTACCACTTTAATAAAACTGAGAAAATAGGCTCAAAGAAGAAAAGGGATGTATGTCTGTCAAGTGTGTAACTCACATGTCTACTCACAAGGGTGTTATTTGAACCCAAATCTTCTGGTTCCAAGTTTAACATGCTTTAATATAAAATGCTGTCTTCCTAAATTTCCAATCCTTTTGTCTCACCTGAATTCCATGATCTCTATTGGATACTTTTACTAATATGTGCTATCATTGCCTTTAAAACGATGTCTTAAAACATACTCAAGTTTCCTCTCTTCTTCCTCCTCATTCTTAAACATGCTCTTCTCAATCTCTGTCTCTGTGTCTGAGTCTTTGTCTCTCTGTGGTTCTGCCTCTGTCTCTCACTTTGTCTCTATCTCTCTCTGTGTCTCTCTGACTTTCCTAATTTCCCTAAATGTGTACATGGTACCACCCTTTCTATCATCCAGCTTCAAAATCTTGGTGTCTACTTTAATTTCTCCATCATTGCTACCATCACTGCCTCCATCACAAGTCACTGTCTATTATAGTTATCCAGTCCAGCTGAGTCTTTCTTCAAAATATGTCTCATTTTCTATCATTCTTTTCTTTCCTATTACTACCACCATATTTTTAAAAAATCCATCATATCATTCCTGGATTATTTCAATTGCTTCTTAATTGATCTCTCTGTCCCTAGTTTTTCCTCTCTATAATCTCTCTTGCATATTGAGAATAGACCATTTTCCATTATACACTACTAAAAATCTTCAGTGATTCATTGTTTTATAGGATAAAATTTGAACCCTTCAGTCTGACTTTCTAGTCACAAATAACATTCCAAATTTATCTCATGCTACTCCTTAACAAAGAAGTTGCTATTCTTTGCATTTACCATGTCAATGTACACCTTCGTGCTTTTCTTCATTTCCCCTACCTAAAGTTCCTTCCCTTTTTCCCTATCAGTAAAAATCCTAGTCATCTCAGCAAAATGTGCCTTACCTTGTCAGTAACAAGTAGATATATTTAGTAGGTGATTAATAAATAAATGCCTAAAACTAAACTGAGGGTGTTGAAATCTTCCATCATTCTTGTACTTACCATTCTATTCCATGTTTGTTTTGCCTTTTAAAGAATTCCTCAAAGAGGCAAGGTGGTATGGAGGATAAATAGTCATCCTGGAAGTCAAAAAGACCTGGATTCAAGTCCCACCTGTAACACATATTACTGGCTTTGTGGTCTTTGGTAAGTCACTTATATTCTCAGCTGTCAGGGGAACTTTCTTCTTTAAATCACAGTTGACTGGCATTATTAGAGGGAATTTCCTTATCTAGGAGTTCCCTATTCTAATGAAATTACAGATCCCATCCTTTCCCCAATGAATTCTTACAGTACCTATTGTCTAAAGCAGGGGTCCACAAGGTATGGCTCTATGGTTCTCTAGCCATATCTGGCTCCACCTCCTAACCAGCCAGTCTGGGCACAGCACCAGGATGTGCCCCAGGGGACCCTTCAGCCCCCCCACCCCATATTCCAAGGCCTTCTGCCTCCATCCTCCTCCTTCCAGAGGCCTTTAAGGCTCTCACGGCCAAAAAGGTTGCCAACTGTTGGTCTAAAGTGATCAGTTTGATATTTAATCACATACATACACAGAAATCCAATGACTAAAAAAGACCAATGAATTGGTCATGAGGTGACCTAAATTTTAATATTTTCTCTGTGTAATCTCATATAAGAAACTTACATCTCAAAGCCTTAGCTTCTAGATTCATAACATAAGAACAATGATACCAGAGTTGTTGAAAGGGAAGCATTTTGTAAATCAGGAAGCATTTTATAGATGCGAATACTGACATAATTATTATGTCTTTCATTTCCTTTTTAAAAGGAATTAATTATATGTATTATTTTCATAACTATATTATATTTTTCTTAATATCAAGGCTGTTTTTCTACTCCTTTAGAATGCAAACTCCTTGAAAGAATTTTCCATCTCATCTTTAGATCCACACTACACATCAGAAGGCACTTACACATACTAGGTACCCAATAAACTCTAAATTTTTTAAATTAGAGGGGATTTCTTCATGCTGTTCCATACATTGGTTGGTTGTTGTCCTTCATACTCAAAGAGAAATGAAATCATATCACTGGTGATGTATTATGATTTATGCATAAATTTGATTTAAATGAGACAGAATTGCACAAAGTCATCAGTCTTACTCTCTTTTCTAGAATTAATGAACTCCAGGTTAAAGACAAAAGTCAAAACTAATGATAGCTCAGGATGCAGCAGATGATCTTGGCATGGCATCTTCAATTTATAACCAAGTTCTTAGAGCTCCACAGCATCCATTTCCACTACCCTTATGGATATTGGAACAAATTGTTCTCATCTACTCCTCCTGCTGGGGGAAGTCTTCTTGGTGTAGACACCCAACTAGAACACCAGCAGGTTTGAGGCCTGTCAGTCACATTCAACCAGATTTAGCTCCTCTCTGAAACGATTTTATCAGTGTGACCACTGAACATACTCCAGCTTCTTGCAGTCACAGGTAAAGCTGGGTAACAGATGGATACCAAAGGAGGAAAGCAGCCTTGAAAGGGGCTCAGTAAGCCCTCATACCAGAAGTACTAATCTTCTCTGAACACCTTTTATAGTGTACATGCATACATAGTATGAAAAAATACTTGTTGAATAAATGAAAGAGTAACTCAGAACTTAGATAAAAATTGGGCTTTTTATAAAATGCTGATATACTGTTTCTATCTACCCAGAGCTAGCACAAAGTACTTTCTTGTTTTAGATAAGTTTTGAAAAGTGTATCCTTTATATTATTATTGTGGTCTAGAAACTCTGTGTCTACTTAAGACACATAAAATAGAAATGATATAAATACATACCACAAAGGATAAAATGTTCGGTCATTAAATATATAGCATAATATATTTTATGAGCTAAATTGCACCATAAAATATAGTATTAGGTCTAGGGTCAAGAAATCTGAGTTCATCTCCAATCTCAGATACTTACTAGTAGATTGACTCCATGCAAGTCACTTAAAATTTGTCTCGGTTTCATCAGCTATAAAATGGAGATAATAATAATGCCTACATAGCACAATACCTGGTACGTAGTAGGCATTTAATAAATAATTATTCCCATCCCCTTTATTAAAATAAGGGCTACCAAAATATTATTTTTAAAAAGGGATATTAAGAAACATGTGTCATAGTTACCCTGAATGTTGTTTATACCCTAGGTAGCCACCTGCCTTTCCTATCCCTCATTTCACCTCTATTCCATTATACTAGTTAAGTTTTAAAATATTACTCTAGCTGTAGCTGCCATTGTTCACAAACAGAAATCTAGTCCCTTTCTTCAGGCCAGTGCTCTTTTAGGGCACTTGAGATTATCCAGATAAAAGCAGATGGGATAACAGGATGGATGGCTTAGCCAAGGTATCACTGTTTGGCTTGGGGACATTGACCACCTCAAGCTATCAATACAATGGTGAGAACAGATGTTATATTTCATTAACTTCAAAGATGAATTTGAAATGACACAAAGAAATCTCAGCCAGGTCATATTAGAAAAAATTGTAGTCCCTCCTCCTTTCTCCAGTACATTGCAGTTATTAGTTATGTGTAATTTCTGGCTGCAAAAGGGATGCAGAAAATATCAGAAAGGTTCACATGTATTTGGATACAAAGCTTTCTTACTCAAGTCTTAGCTTGACTGACTCTGGGCCCTAAATCATGAAAAGATTTCATTCTCTCCCTTTCTTCCCCCTCCCTTTTCTCTCACTCCTCTCTCTCTCTCTCTCCCCCTCCTCATTCACTGTATCATTCTATCATATGTGGATGTATATTGTTGTTGTTCAGTCATTTCAGTTGTGTCTAATTCTTTTTAACCCCATTTGGAATTTTCTTGGCTAATATATTGGAGTGCTTTAACATTTCCTTCTCCAGCTCATTTTACAGATGAAGAACCAAGGAAATAACGTTAAATGGCTAGCCTATGATCATTTGGCCAGTGAGTATATGAGGCCATATTTGAACTCATGAAAATGAGTTTTCCTGATGTCAGGCCCAGCACTCTATTCATTGTGACACCTGGATGCCCCATATATGTAAAGACATTCAAGCATATATGTGTACATGTGTGAGTGAATATGTATACATTCATTTCCTAAAATAAGCTGCCTAGGAAACAATCTCATTTTTCAAATGGATTCATTTTCCCCTCACTGAATATATTTGTTTACAATTACAAATATGACTGGCATTTCTCTGAATTTGTAGTTTCTGAAGAAACAGTTGCAATAATGATGGAAAAAATGTGCACATGTGAATTTCTGTGGGAAAAAGCTAACCATTATAGAAAGGCAGGTGGCCACTGAAAAATTCACATAATAAAGTTTTAGGAAAATTAAGGTGGTAATTTACAAAAAAAGTGAAAAAATGGGGCATCCAAATGAATGATAGCTTGGTATGTCCTCATAAAAATTACCATTCTTCTCTTTCTCACTTAATTTCATAAATTATCAGTTAAGAAACAATTAAAGTAAGTTTTAGGGATCAGAGGTAAACCATAATTTATTTCACAAATTTGTTAGAGTAAGTAAAAGAGAAAACTGAAAAAATTCCACAGAAGATAACATTAAATGTTATATCTTTATAAAACTAGAAACTAAGCAACTATATTGAAAATTTGGGGGCTCTACTCACAACTACTTTTGGTGTTATGATATAACAAATAGTGTGTTTTTCTATTTGGAATGAGTATTTGCTTTACTGAAACAGACCACAACCCTTCATGGAGAAGATTATGGTTGCAAAGTACTATAACTCCCAAAATTTCATTTCCTAATGCCACTCTTAATGAGCCTAGCTAATTAGTCCTTAGGTTAGACACACCAACACATCCTACCAAGGTCAACACTCAAAACCTAAAATGGTAAGTTTTTCTAGACTTTGTGCTTCAGTGGCATAGCTTTTGGTAAAATAGTGATCACCAAGATGTGTCACATTAAGACATCTAAATAAAACTTTATTAGAAAGTTTGCTGCAGGACAGCTGGGTAGCTCAGTGGATTGAGAGTCAGGCCTAGAGAAGGGAGGTCCTAGGTTCAAATCCGGCCTCAGACACTTCCCAGTTGTGTGACCCTGGGCAAATCACTTGACCCCCATTGCCCACCCTTACCACTCTTCCACCAAGGAACCAATACACAGAAGTTAAGGGTTTAAAAAAAAAAGAAAGTAAGTTTGCTGCATTTGTAATCAAGAAGACTTAGACTCTTATTCTGTCTCTCACAACCAGGAGGTTGTAGTATGACCATTGTCAAGTCACATAATCTTTCTTAAACTCAATTTCCT
Organism: Gracilinanus agilis; assembly: GCF_016433145.1. Taxonomy (NCBI): domain Eukaryota; kingdom Metazoa; phylum Chordata; class Mammalia; order Didelphimorphia; family Didelphidae; genus Gracilinanus; species Gracilinanus agilis. The sequence goes on along the minus strand of NC_058131.1, from coordinate 127,199,566 downwards.
AATAATAAAATATAGAAAATAATATTTATAATGTTTTTACTTCACAAGATTACAGTAATGTTTAAATGAGATCATCTCTATAAAATAATTTGCAGATCTTAAGAAGTGCTAGATGAATATTAGTTTCTATCACTTACTGTTCCAATGGGTACAATATATATTTTTTTATTTTATTTTTTAGAAAATTTTTCCATGGATCCATGATTCATGTTCTTACTCTCCCATCCACCCCCACTCCCACCCACACCCCCATAGCCAACGCGCATTTCCACTGATTTCTCCATGTGTGATCAAGACCCATTTCCATATTATTGATAATTGCACTAGGGTGGTCGTTTAGAGTCTATATCCCCAATCATGTCTGCATCAACCCATGTATGCAGGCAGTTGCTTTCCTTCTGTGTTTCTACTCATGTAGTTCTTCCTCTGAAAGTGGGGAGTGTTCTATTCCATAAATCCCTCAGAATTGTCCTAGATCACTGCATTGCTGCTAGTACAAAAGTCCATTATATTCGATTTTACCACAGTGTATCTGTCTCTGTGTACAATGTTCTCCTAGTTCTGCTCCTTTCACTCTGCATCAATTCCCAGAGGTCATTCCAGTTCACATGGAATTCCTCTAGTGTATTATTCCTTTGAGCACAATAGTATTCCATCACCAACAGATACCACCTTTTGTTCAACCATTCCCCAATTGAAGGGCATACCCTCATTTTCCAGTTTTTTGCCACCACAAAGAGCGAGGCTATAAATATTTTTGTACATGTCTTTTTCCCTATGATCTCTTTGGAGTACAAACCCAGCAATGGTATGGCTGGATCAAAGGGCAGGCAATCTTTTAGCCCTCTTTGGGCATAGTTCCAAATTGCCATCCAGAATGGCAGTTTACAACTCCACCAGCAATGTATTCCAATGGGGACAATATTAAAAATTGCCTTTTATATTTGTATATAAGTTTGTGGCATAAAAATAAATGCTTGGAAACTCAAGTTCTTAGATAATCTCTTTAAGAGAACTAAAATTTTGACTATTGTCATGATCAACATAGAAAAATTTAAGTGCATTCGTTGATAAAGTACTGTACTTTTGTTAAAATGAGAAAAGCTAAATGTATGTTGTAGCTAATTCTATCACAAATCAGACATAAAGAATAAAATCCTATTACTTAATGTTTTAACAAGAAAATTTTTAGTTTTTCTCTCCATTGTGTATTATTACTTTCTTTTAAAAAGCTAATCTATCAATTCAATTAATCAATAAACATTTATTAAACACCTATATACCAGGCACTCCAGATACAAAATAAGGCAAAAATCCTTGCCCTCAAGGAGATCAGGATCTAAAGTGGGAGACAATATGCAAATATATACAAAGCAAGGTACACACAGGAAAAATAGGAAATAATTAACAGAGGGAAGGCAATAGGATGAAAAAGAAGGGAAAGTTGCCAATAAAAATGGTATTTTAGTTGTGACTTAAAAGAAACTAGGGAGGTCAGGTGCCAGAGTGGAGGAGAGAGGGTGTTCCAGGCTTGGAGGACAACCAGAAAAAATGCCTAGCATCAAGAGATGGAATGTCTTGTCTGTGGAATGGCTAGGAAGCCAATATACTATACTAGATCAAAGAGTATGTATTAGAAAATATGGTGTAAGAAGATGGGAAAGGCAAGAGAGGGCTTATTTAAAGGGTTTAAAAGTCAATCGGAGTATTTCACATTTAATTCTGGAGCAATAGAAAACCACTGAAGTTTACCGAGTCATTCAACTTGCCTCTCACAGAATAAGAGAATCACAGAATCTTCTCAAAGGTAAAATGCATACCTAAGTATTAGTTCCCTCAACAACATCCATATCCAAGGTCATCCAGGCATCATTTTTAATTTATCATAGCCATAGAAGTAAGGTGTAATCCCTTGGTTCTAATTGCCCTATAGGAATTTCAAGTAAACCAAATATATAATGAGAGAGAGAGAGAGATAAAGAGAGAGAGAGAGAGACAGAGAGAGACAGAGAGACAGAGAGAGTATCACAATAGATTTTTTATTTTTAAAGGCAATAAGGTTTCACTTAAATGATAGATAAAACTAGTAGCTTCATGTATCTGAAAAAATACATTTATCTGTGGTTATTTTAATTTGTGCTGGCATAACTGTATATTTTTGGATAAGATCCATGATTTCATTGTTATGGGGAGCTGATAGAGAGAATCTTCGTTGACTAATAAATATTGGTAAAGTTTCAGCTATTTAGTCTCAGAAATCTGACTGGGGTAATACAGATGCAAAGTGACTTATCCAAAACCAAACAAATTACTGCTGATAAAAAATGGAAAGGTTTACCAGTACTTTGTCTATTTTATCTGTTTTTTCAAAATATCAGCTTCTAGTCTTATTTATTAATTCAATAGTTCTTTTACTTTCAATTTTATTAATTTCGCCTTTGATTTTTAGTATTTCTAATTTAGTTTTCATCTGAGGATTTTTTAATTTGTTTATTTTCTAGTTTTTTAAGTTGCATGCCCAATTCATTTATCTCTGCCCTCCCTGATTTGTTAATATATGCACTCAGTGATATAAATTTTCCCCTTAAAACTGCTTTGGCTGCATCCCATAGGTTTTGATAAGACATCTCATCATTGTCATTGTCTTCAATTAAATTATTGTTTCTATGACTTGTTCTTGCACTAAATTATTTTGGAGAATCATATTATTTAATTTACAATTAGTTTTTGGTTTGCCTCTTCAAGTATTCTTTTTTTAACCCTTAACTTCTGTTTATTGGCTCTTAGGTGGAAGAGTGTTAAGGGTGGGCAATGGGGGTCAAGTGACTTGTCCAGGTTCACACAGCTGGGAAGTGTCTGAGGCCAAATTTGTACCTAGGACCTCCCTTCTCTAGGCCTGACTTTCAATCCACTGAGCTACCCAGCTGCCCCCCTCTCCATGTATTCTTACTAATAACTATTTTTATTGTATTATGATCTGATAAGATTGCATTTGCAATTTGGAATTATGTCCAAAGAATGCTAAAAGAATACCTACCCTTTGATCCAGCCATTGCTGGGTTTGTACCCCAAAGAGATCATAAATAAAAAGACTTGTACAAAAATATTTATAACCATGTTTTTTGTGGTAGCAAAAATACAGAAAATAAGGGTATGCCCTTCAATTGGGGAATGGCTGAACAAATTGTGGCACATGCTGGTGACAGAATACTACTGTGCTCAAAGGAATAATAAACTGGAGGAATTCTATGTGAAATGAAACGACCTCAAGGAATTGATGCAAAGTGAAAGGAGCAGAGCCAAAAGAAAATTGTACACAGAGACTGATACACTGTGGTAAAATCGAATATAATGGACTCCTGTACTAGCAGCAATGCAATGACCCAGGTCAATTTTGAGGGATTTATGGAAAAGAACACTCTCCACATTCAGAGGAAGAACTACAGGAGTGGAAACAAAGAAGAAAAAGAAGGAAAAATGACCACACCAATGCAACTATCAGTAATATGGAAATAGATCTTGATAGATGACACATAGTAAAACCAGTGGAAATGCGTGTCAGCTGGGGGGTGATTTGGGAGGGTGAAGAGGAAAGTAAGAACATGAATTGTAACCATGGAAAATTTTTCTAAAACATAAAAAAATTTTAAAAAGAAAAGAACAGAGGGGGCAGCTGGGTAGCTCAGTGGAGTGAGAGTCAGGCCTAGAGACAGGAGGTCCTAGTTTCAAACCCGGCCTCAGCCACTTCCCAGCTGTGTGACCCTGGGCAAGTCACTTGACCCCCATTGCCCACCCTTACCAATGTTCCACCTATGAGACAATACACCGAAGTACAAGGGTTTATAAAAAAAATCCTAAAAAGAAAAGAACAGAAAAAATAAATAAAAATGTGTTTATAAAAAAAAATGGAAAGGGAACCCAAGTCATCCTGACTTCAAGTCTAGCTCTCTTTTCTCTATATCAGTTTCTTTAGAGTTATTTCCTTAAATGGTGATTAATTTTAATAGCATTCATAACAGTAAAATTCAATAAATATCTATTGTACTACAAATCAAAAATGTAGAGAGGTAGAATGGATAGCAAGCTAGCCTTTAAGTCAGGGGAAAAAAAGATTGTCTTCTGATAAGTACTATCTGTAACACTAGATACATCATTTAACCTCTCTAAGCTCTTGGCCCAGGATATTTTTAGTATATAAGTTAAAAAGAAGGTGCCATTAGCAAAGGTAGAAGGAGTTTCTTTACTTGTCAGTTCCCTATAGCAACAAAATCATAGATCCAGTCTTTATCCTTACCCCTAAATTCTTGATCAAAAATAATCCCTATACTTATGATTTTCTATAGGCTTGTGGTCATTTTAGGTTCTTCCTCTTTGTTTCACACCCATAATGCAATTTTACCTTGATTCTTAGAAAAAAAATTTTTCTTATCATCACTGTCTATTTTTTCTTAATCAGAAAATGATCACTGAAGCCAAAGAACTGAATTTCCTTCCCTTGTAATCATTTCTTATTTTATATCATCTTCCCATATGCTTGTTCTGACCTGAAGACTCTGAAGATCTTTAGTGTCTGATCGCAAGCTCTCTGCCCTACTTCTCCCTGTCTTCTAACTTCTCAATCTGCTCATGATAATCATCATGACCTCTGGTCCATTGGTTCTTAGAATCTGAAGAGTTAGGAAAGGTGTCAAAAAGCTCTCTAGTAAAGTAGACTATTTAAACAGGAATCTCCACTGCAATTTTCCCAAAGAGTAGTCACTGAGAATATACTAGCTTCTGAAGCAAGAGGGTGAATAAGTGAATAATACTGACCTTTGAATAAATGTTAGGAAATTGCTGTCAAGTTGCTAAGGCATAATAAGCTAAAATCTGCCTCTCTGAAATTTCCACTCATTTCTCTTAATTCTGCCTTACTCTATAAGCAAAAGAAGTCTAATGCTTCTTTCACATAACAATCATTAGAATTCTTGTCCTCCAAAATGTTCTCTTCTCCAGATAGTTCCTTTCACTAATCTTCATATGGCATGATTTCAAGTCCTTTCAATATCCTGCTCAACCTACTCTGTATGCATTTCAACATGTCAATGTTCCTCTAAAATTTGGCACCTAGAATGCCACAAAAATATGATATAGCCTATCTAAAGCACAGTGAAATTCTCATCTCTCTCATTTGGTACACTATACCTCTTTTAATGCATTCTAAGAGGCAAGTAACTTTTTCATAACTGTAATGCTATTGATTTATATTGAGTTTCTTACACACTAAAATCTTCAGGCTTTTTTCCATATAAATTGTTACTGTTTAGTCATATGTCCCTTATCAAATGCATGTATCCCTTATCATATACTTGTATTCTTTACACTTGTCCAGTAAACTTTAGTTTTATTAGATCTAATCAATTATACTAGTTCTTCAAGAACTTTCTGTATCTCAATTTTTCTTTATATTTTATCAACTATCCCACTAAGCTTGTTTAAATTCAACAAATTTTTATTGCATTATGATCTGAGAAGGTTACATTTATTATTTCTGCTTTTTTGCATTTGTTTGCCATGTTTCTATGCCCTATTACACTATATATAGTTTTTAGTAAGAATACATGAAGAGGCAAACCAAAAACTAATTGTAAATTAAATAATATGATTCTCCAAAATAATTTAGTGCAAGAATAAATCATAGAAACAATAATTTTATTGAAGACAATGACAATGATGAGACGTCTTATCAAAACTTATGGGATGCAGCCAAAGCAGTTCTAAGGGGAAAATTTATATCACTGAGTGAATATATTAACAAATCAGGAAGGGCAGAGATTAATGAATTGGGCATGCAACTTTAAAAACTAGAAAATGAACAAATTAAAAATCCTCAGATGAAAACTAAATTAGAAATATTAAAAATCAAAGGCAAAATTAATAAAATTGAAAGTAGAAGAACTATTGAATTAATAAATAAGACTAGAAGCTAGTATTTTGAAAAAAAACATAAAATAGACAAAGTACTGGTCAATCTAATAAAAAAAAGGAAAGAAGAAAACCAAATTAACAGTATAAAAGATGAAAAGGGAAACCTCACCTCTAATGAAGAGGAAATTAAGGCAGTCATTAAAAACTATTTTGCCCAATTATATGGCAATAAATATAGCAATCTAGGTGATATGGATGAATACTTACAAAAATATAAATTGCCTATATTAACAGTAGAATAAATAGAATACATAAATAATCCAATATCAGAAAAAGAAATTGAACAAACCATCAAAGAACTACCTAAGAAAAAGTCACCAGAGCTTGATGGATTCACAAGTGAATTCTATCAAACATTCAAAGAACAACTAATCCCAATAATATACAAATTATTTGATATAATAAGCAAAGAAAGAGTCCTACCAAATTATTTTTATGACACAAATATGGTACTGATTCAAAAGCCAGGTAGATCAAAAACAGAGAAAGAAAATTATAGACCAGTCTCCTTAATGAACATAGATGCAAAAATCTTAAATAGAATACTGGCAAAAAGACTCCAGCAAGGGGGCAGCTCGGTAGCTCAGTGGATTGAGAGCCAGGCCTAGAGACAGGAGGTCCTAGGTTCAAATCCAGCCTCAGACACTTCCCAGCTGTGTGACCCTGGGCAAGTCACTTGACCCCCATTGCCTATCCTTACCAATCTTCCACCTATAAGTCAATACACAGAAGTTAAGGGTTTAAAAATTAAAACAAAAGACTCCAGCAAGTGAACAAGAGGGTTATCCATCATGATAAAGTGGGATTTATACCAGAAATGCAAGGATGGTTCAACATTAGGAAAACCATCCACATAATTGACCATATCAACAAGCTAACAAATAAAAATCACATGATTATCTCAATAGATGATGAAAAAGCTTTTGACAAAATACAACACTCATTCCTACTGAAAACACTAGAAAGTATAGGAATAGAAGGACCTTTTCTAAAAATAATGAACAGTATATATCTTAAACCATCAAAAAGCATCATATGCAATGGGGATAAATTAGAAGCCTTTCCAATAAGATCAGGTGTGAAACAAGGATGCCCATTATCACCTCTATCATTTTACATTGTACTAGAAACACTAGCAGTAGCAATTAGAGACGAAAAAGGAATTGAAGTATGAAAGTAGCAATGAGGAGACTAAGCTATCACTCTTTGCAGATGATATGATGGTCTACTTAAAAAATCCTAGACAATCAACTAAAAAGCTAGTAGAAATAATCAACAACTTTAGCAAAGTTGCAGGATACAAAATAAGTGCACATAAATCATCAGTATTTCTATATATTTCCAACACATCACAGCAGCAAGAGTTAGAAAGATAAACACCATTTAAAATCACCCTAGACAATATAAAATACTTAGGAATCTATCTACCAAAACAAACACAGGAATTATACGAACACAATTACAAAACACTTTCCAGACAATTAAAACTAGATCTAAACAATTGGAAAAACATTGACTGCTCATGGGTAGGACGAGTTAACATAATAAAAATGACCATACTACCCAAATTAATTTACCTATTTAGTATCATACCTATCAAACTACCAAAGAACTATAAAAAAGTTTATTTGGAAGAACAAAAGATCAAGAATATTAAGGGAAATAATGAAAAAAAATATGAAAGAAGGTGGCCTAGCAGTACCAGATATTAAGCATATATAAAAAGCAGCGGTTATCAAAACAATATGGTACTGGCTAAGAGACAGAAGGGAGTATCAGTGGAATAGACTTGGGGTAAGTGACATCAGCAAGACAATGTATGATAAACCCAAAGAGCCCAACTTTTGGGACAAAAATCCACTATTTGACAAAAACTGCTGGGAAAATTGGAAAACAGTATGGGAGAGATTACTTGTAGATCAACATCTCACACTCTACACCAAGATAAATTCAGAATGGATGAAAGTCTTGAATATAAAGAAGGAAACTGTAAGTAAATTAGGTGAACACAGAATAGTATACTTGTCAGATCTCTGGGAAAGAAAAGATTTTAAAACCAAGCAAAAGTTAGAGAAAATTACATAATGTAAGATAAATAATTTTGGTAATATTAAATTAAAAAGCTTTTGTACAAACAAAAACAATGCAACCAGAATCAGAAGGGAAACAACAAACTGGGAAAAAATCTTTATAACGAAAAACTCTGACAGGGGTCTAATTATTCAAATATACAAACCAATTGTTAAACCAATTGTATAAAAAATCAAGCCATTCCCCAATTGATAAATGGGCAAGAGACATGAATAGGCAATTTTCAGGTAAAGAAATCAAAAGTATCAATAAGTACATGAGAAAGTGTTCCAAATCTCTAATAATTAGAGAAATGCAAATCAAAACAACTCTGAGGTATCACCTCACACCTAGCAGATTGGCTAAAATGAAAGAAGGGGAGAGTAATGAATGTTGGAGGGGATGTGGCAAAATTGGGACATTAATGCATTGCTGGTGGAGTTGTGAACTGATCCAACCATTCTGGATGGCAATTTGGAAGTATGCCTAAAGAGTGATAAAAGAATGCCTGCCCTTTGATCCAGCCATACCATTGCTGGGATTGTACCCCAAAGAGATCATAGATAAACAGACTTGCACAAAAATATTTATAGTTGTGTTCTTTGTGGTGGCAAAAAACTGGAAGTCGAGGGTATGCCCTTCAATTGGGGAATAGCTGAACAAATTGTGGTATATGTTGGTGATGGAATACTATTGTGCTCAAAGCAATAATAAACTGGAGGAATTCCATGTAAACTGGAAAGACCTCCAGGAATTGATGCAGAGTGAAAGGAGCAGAGGCAGAAGAACACTGCACACAGAGACTGATACACTGTGGTAAAATCAAATGTAATGGACATCTGTACTAGCAGCAATGCAATGACCCAAGACAATTCTGAGGGATTTATGGAAAAGAACACTACCCACATTCAGAGGAAGAACTACAGAAGTGGAAACACAGAAGAAAAACAACTGCTTGAACACTTGGGTTGATGTGTACATGATTGGGGATGAAGATCAGAAATGACCACACCAATGCAACTATCAATAACATATAAATAAGTCTTGATTGATGACACATGTTAACACCAGTGGAAATGCGCGTTGGCTATGGGGGTTGAATTTTGAGGGGGCTAAGGGGAAAGTAAAAACATGAATCATGTAACTATGGAAAATTTTTTTCTAAAAATAAAAAAAAATTCTATTAAAAAATAAAGAGGGGACCAAAGGAAAAAAAAATAAATTTAACAAATTTAAGAAAAATTCATTCATGCTTACATCAACTCTATCAGCCTTTAACTGGCTTTCTTATTTTCCTGCCATTTCCTACCATTTCCAGCCATTTCAGTGATGTTTTCATGAGTGTCATAAACTTTATTGAATCTCCTCCATGCCAATTCTGCTTTCTCTGCACTCAAAAAAGTACAGAATTACAAAATCTTAGCTAGAAAGGACCTAATATTATACAGTCTAATAGTTTACCTGAACAAAACCCTTTTTCTAAAACAGACTCTAAAAATGGTCATCCAACTTTTGCTTGAAGATCTCTAGTGATAGAGGAAAATTTTAACCTCCAAAAGCAGCCCATTCTATTTTTTTAATTAAGTCTTTACAATTTTTTCCCTATGATAGTTCTAATTCATTTCTCTATAATTTCTAGCCTCTAGTACTCAGGACAAATCTACATCTTCTTCCACGACATACCTTTCACTACTTGCATTCTATTCCTTTAAATCTTCTCTTCTACAGACTGACAGTTACACTTTCCTAAACTTATTTTCAATACGACATGTTAAACACATCCATTAATCATGCATTACTGCATGTATTTAAGGTTCATTGTCCTTCCTAACATATATTGATCAGAAGTGAACAAGTGCTCTAGAGTTAGTCTTGTAAGTACAGTGGAACAAATACCTCCAATATTTTACACACAATACTTCTTACTCAATGTAACACAGTCTCTGTGTGGCACCAACATACACCTAAACTGAAAACTAGATATGTTCTGTCCAGAACAGCCTTTGGGGAAATTATTAACTCTCTCCTTGTCACCATATGGATCTACGAATTCATTCATTCTTTTGCTGCTGAGCATTGTTGAAGTACCTTTTTTATTTAATATTTATTTTATTTTTATATATAACAATAATCTAATACATGTGATTTGTCACAAATAAATAATAAATTATAATAAATATGCTGATCAACAAGAAACAAATCTCACAAAATCTGTCTCATTCTTTTTTTCCCTCCCTCCCATCACTTCCCCAATAAGATAGGTAATATGATATAGGTTGTACATAGCTTATCACATATTTCTCTGTCATGTTGTGAAAAAAAGATAAAATTGATTAAATTAGAGAAAAATTCATGGAGGAAATAAAGAGAAGAATGTTATTTTTCAATCTGTAGTCAGACTCCATCTGTTCCTTCTTTGGTGGTAAATGCCTTTTTTCCCCTCATGAGTTCTTTGGAGTTGTTCTGTTTCCTTGACATGTTAATAGTAGTTGTCACTCACAGTTGACCATCATATATTATTGTTGTTACTGTGTACAGTGATCTCCTGGTTCTGCTCTTTTACTACATCATTTCATCTAACTCTTCCCAGGCATTCTGTTATCATTCTGTTTGCGATTTCTTATGGTATAATAGTAGTCCATTATAATCATATACCACTGCTTCTTCAGTCATTCCACAATTGATGGGCATCGCTTCAGTTTCCAGTTCTTTGGCACCACAAAAAGAGCTGTTATGAATATTTTAGTATGTATAGTTTGCTTTATTTTTCCCAGTCACCTTAGGAAATAAACCCAATAGTGGCATTGCTGTATCAAAATGTATACACAATTTTATAACTCTTTGAGTAAAATTCCAGATTGCTCTCCAAAATGGTTAGACCAGTCCACACTTTCACCAAAAAATGTGTCAGTGTCCCCATTTTTCCATATCCCCTCCAATATTTATCATATTGTCCTTTTATGATTCAGCCAACTTATAAATGTGATATGATAACTTTAAAGTTGCTTCAATTTACATTTCCAATTATTAGTGATTTTGAGCATTTTTTCATGTAGTGATATATATATAGTATTGGAGTTGATTAATTGTTGGAACTAATTAGGAATTAATTAAGTATTGAGACTAGTATTGGAATAATTAGGATATTGATAGATGGAAATAGAGTAAAAGAGTCAGGCATTACCTTAGGAGGAAGATAGAATCTTCAGAGGAGTTCTTTTTGGAGAATTGTCAGGTGCCTAAGGAGTCTGCTTACTCTGAGGAAGGCTGGTTTTGGATCTGCTCTTTGGAAAGTCTTGGAAGACAGTGACAGTTGGGAAAACCTGGAAATTTAGGAACTTGTGGTGGAAGAAGATCAACAGTAAGGAGAAATAAACTACTTTTCTCTGTGTCACTGAAGATAGAAGTAGGCCCAACTCAGGCCCTGAAGAGAGTTGACAGTTTCAACAATGAGAAAGAACAACTGAATTGAATTCTATCTAAAAGAGGAAAATAAGATAGTAAAATTTAAATAAAAATAAAATAATTAATTAGAATAGTTTAGTAAGAATAGCATTTGGGAAATTAGCTATAGATTAAGGATTTCAGAAAAGGCCTGGTTTTCAGGCAGAAGTAATTCCTCGTGGAGTTTTAGTTTGGGGGTTTGGGATCCAGTTAGAAGTATTATATTTTAGGGGAATAATCCTCAATCCTATATTTATCCTATCCTTCCCTGCCTTGATCCTTTTATTAACTCAATAAATAGGTTTGTGATAAACTATATCAAGAAAGTATACCTTTATCAAAGTTAGCTAGGCCTAATTGCCACAAAGGAATTCCAGCTCTCACCAACTATTAGGCAACTGCCTAATAGGGATCAATAAACCCTGCCAACAGTTACTGTAACAATTCTATCCTTACAATAGAAATGCTGATTATTTATGTGGGTTCATTTTACATCTTGCCACTTAGCTAATATTTTTTATAGTTCCAATTACTTTTTAGTGGAATCTCTAGGATTTTCTATACACATATATGTCTATTGATCTATTCTTCTATATTTATGTATCATACATTTGCAAAAAGGGATAGTTTTATTATCTTCTTGCCCATTATGATCCCTTCAATTTCATCATTTTCCCTTATTGCTATTGCTAGCATTTCTAGTACAATATTAATTTGGGCAACTTTGTTTTACTCCTGATGTTACAGGAAAGGCTTATAATTCATAATTTTTATCTATTTTTTGAAGAAGGTTTTCAAAGCATTCTTTATTTTAAAAGATTCAAGAAAACTATACTATCTAAAGTTGATGGCTTTAAGTCATTATTTTATTAATCTTTTTTGACTTGATCAAAGTGACAGTAGTGACTTCAGTACAAAATGTTTCAATATTCTGAAATCCATCAAAACAAATTAAGATATAGGGAAGTTAACCCACCCAAGGCCATGTAGATAGAGAGAGAGGCTTAATTTAAACCAAGTACTTTTAAAAACAAATCCAGATCTCTTTTCCATTCTGCCAAATTTCTCAAAAAAGTATTCTGCACTCACTTTCCATTTCTCACCACCTACTTACAACTCATCTCTTAAAATTGAGCCTTTCTTTCCAACTATCCTCCAAGTTTACTAAAGACTTCCTAATTGCAAAATCTTATGGTCTTCCTTCACTTTTTAATTTCTTTAATCTTTTGATGGTATTTGACATTGGACAGGAAAGAGTTTAGATTGCTATTGATGATGGTAGAACTCATATCAGTGAAATATCAAAATTTCCAAGGAATCAACTCATCAAATATGATTAGTTTCAGAAACTAATCTATAGGAACTGAAAATATTCTTTTTTAATATTTTATTTTCCAAACTACATGTAATAACAATTTTAACAGATATTTTCCAAACTTATGAGATGCAAATTGTCTCTCTTTCTCTCTTCCCTCCCCTTTATAAATAGTAAGCAATTTGATCTGAGTTATATATGTATTATCATGCAAAACATATATCCATATTTGTCATTGTGAATGAATACTCATATAAAAACAAAATGCCAAAGTAAAAACACAAATAAACTAAAGTAAAAATAAGCTTTGATCTACATTCTGATCACAACAATTCTTTCTCTGGAGGTAGATTTGACATAAGTCCTTCAGAAATGGATCATCATATTACTAAAATAAGTTGTCTTTCACAGCTGATCATTCCACAATATTGCTGTTACTTTTTACAGTATTCTCCTGGTTCTGCTTATTTCACTCTGTATCAGTTCAGGTAGATCTTTCTAGTATTATATACCACTTGCTCAGCCATTCCCAAATTGATAGACATCGCCTCAATTTCCAATCCTTTGCCACCACAATATGTTTATACAAAAAGATCCTTCCTTTTCATCTTTTTGGGATACAGGCCTAGTAGTAGTACTACTGGATCAAAATTGCAGTTTTTAATCCTTTGGGCATATTTCTAAATTGTCCTCCAAAATAGTTGGATCGGTTCACAACTCTACTATGGAAATATTCTTAATCAAATAAATATGATCTAGAAACATCCAGTAAAGAAATACATCCAGAATCATGATGTAAAATAGCATAAAGATTTAAATTGTGACAAATTATAGATTTAAAAAGTGAAAGGTACCTTAGAGATCATTGAAGATTAAGAACTACTCACATTACATAAGAAAATGAAACCTGAGAAGGTTGTGACTTGCCCAAGATCAGGAAAGTAATAAGTACAAGTGCTCTTAATGTTATACCATTATTCTGTTCACGCTGTGTAATTTGTAGCTCCTTTGATAACTGTAAAAAATAAACAGCTAAAAAGATAACTACCTTAGAACCAAGAATAGTTGTGTCCAGATCAAAAGAGAACACATCCATGGGGAAAAGTAATAAGTCCCAATTACTGAGTGAGAGTGACAGAATGTTGCATTTGGAGTCAGGAAGGCTTGTGTTCAAATATAGCCACTTACATTTTATAGCTGTGTGAACACAGCAGTGTCACTTTATCTTGCTGGTCCTCAATTTGCTCATATACAACAGAAATAATTCTGGTCCTATATACTTACCAAGTTATTGAGAAATTCAAATGAGATAAAGTATTTAAAGTGCCTTATAACATTTAGAGTCCTGTGTACATAATGTTAGCTATTCTGATGAACTAAAATGACATGGGGGAAGAAAGAGTTAAAAAAAAAACCTCAGTATTATGCACTGTGTAATGCATAACATCTTGGTAAATAGAAACAGATCCACGAGCTTTGTCTCTTGAGACATATGTAATGAGCCAAGGGGGTTATTTTTAGTCAAATACTGTTTTTAAGACAGTAATTCCCTGCTCCCAGATGAATTACTAACTGCAACCAGATCTCCTAAATCAAAGCAGAGCAAAGAATTGAGTCAAGGACCCAGAGAGTTCAGGGAGGAAACCCACTTTCACCCACTACATCAAAAAAGTATTGCTTTTACATACTCAAATAACCTTGGCATTTTGAAAAATAGTCCAATCCTTCAATGATATTTAGAATGATATGGCAATTCTACAGTTGACCTTTAACATATTGCCAATGTGAAAGGGAAAATATATTTTTAAAGCTAATGTATTTCATTAGCAATTGAAAATTTCAGGCAATGCAAAGCAAGGTCAACTTACTCAGGTACAGGTAAGAATTGAAAATTTACGCAAAGCAACAAATGTAATTAACAATCACTTATGGATTAAGTGGCTGCTACTGATATCTGTATTAGAGATGCAGGGATTTATCTGTGAAAAAATCCTAGAAAATTTGGTGGCCAAACTGCTGTCTAACTAATCACTAGTAAAAAAGAAGCATGGCATTACTTCTAATATATGAAAGCTAAGGCAAGATTCCTCTCAGTTATAGACCACATTGGGTATGGGCCAGGTGTGCCAGTGTATGCTGACACAACTAGCCTACATCCTCTGCAAGCCTATGTCCTAAATAGGGAGGCACAATCTTTTCTTAGTATTTAAGAAACTATGATCCAGTTCACAGATTCATAAGTTTGTGATGAACCTGGTACCTACCCCTTTTTGTTTCCCTGGATTCCCATATTTTGTTCATCTCAGTACAGAACACAAACTTCAAAGAAATGTTGAGAGGGAAATGAAAAGTCATCAATTTCATTCATTATCCAGTCTAGGAAAAGGCACATTGGAAGCTATGTAAGTCTTGGCAAACATTTCTTATTGCAGTTAATGTGTTTAGAGAGCAACAGATTGTCTCAGTCACCTTAGTAGTCTTATCATGAGGGAAAGTTCTGTTTTTGAGCTTTGTCTTTCCAGAAAATCAATTTTATCAACTCACTAAGCTATAAGCCAGCTCTGGGCAATTGATTTTACACTAAACAATCTCAAAGGAGTCTGGAATAAGCCAAAACGTCAATCTATTAATTTGCCATAGGAGATACACAGGGAAAATATCCAAGAGCCATCATTAATGTGGGGCAATCCCTTTTGGTGAGAAAGTTGACTCTGGTGGTGAGATTAAAACTCCAAAGCTTTCTCAGGGAGCATAAAATTCAAAATGAAACAAAAAAGAAATCAAGTGTTATTTGCCAGCATATAAATTTGAATACCATTCTTCCCCAATTTAGGGACATATCCTTCTAGATTAAATGCTAATGATCTTCGTTGGACAAAAGGAAGTGAAACTGGAGTGAAAAACAGTTGGATAAGAGGATTGTGAAGGGGAAGAAGGCATGATTGATGTCTTCAAATATCTAAAGAACTGTCATCCCAGAAAAAGGGATATGATTTTTGCAAACTAAAAGAATTAGAATCAATAGGTACCAGAATCAGATTTCATCTTAGTATGAGAAAGAGCTTCTTACCAATTGGAACTGTCTGAAATTGGAATCATTGGTGATAGTGTGAATTCCCCATCACTGAGAGAGCATGAAGCAGAAGCTGACTGACTACAATAGAGGGGAATTTTATAGAAGATAGGATTTGGCCCTAATGATTATTGTGGAGCCTTTAAACTTTAAGAATATGATTTTCTGTAAGGGAAATTTTAATTCATTTGATTCAAAGGGATATGTAGATTATAATAAGTTAAGTTTAAATTTTCATTCCATATTCTTTTTTCACAAAATTTTGATTGTTCATAAAATATAAGAGAATGAAAAATTATATAGATAACCCACAGGGCAAATTATAGTCACCATAGCCCAAGTTTCATGAAAGATTCTAAGAATCATATGAACAGAAAACAACATGATGGATAACTGCACAGAGATCATTTAATTTATCTTGGTCTTTCAGTCTTCTTGTAAATATACTTTAAAAATCATGTTTACATTTGTAAAATCTGAATGAGAAATATATTTTTACACAACGTAGGATCCTCAGTCCTAGATCTAGAATAAAACTTAGAAGGTATCTATTAAGCAGAGTTGGTATATATGACTTGCTATTCATTCTAGTTTATCATACTGACTCCCAAAATTTCTTTGAATTCATTAATATGGAAATTTTGTCCACTGATGCATATAGCACAGACTATTCACAACTTTTCATTCTCTGTAAAACCCTATCTCTCATTAAGTAGAGCCTCAGTCATTTTTGGTGTCATGGAACCATTTGAAAGTCCTATAAATTCTATCTGTTCTTTCTTAGAAAAAATTGTTTGTTGTCTGCCTTTATCATTAAATGAAATGCTAAATTTCAGTTACAGGTTGGTGAAAATAAAGATGTACTTTTTTCCCCACTGTAACTCATAGACTTTCTGAAATCAAAGGATGTTTTAAGTTTGTAAACCATAGGGTAATAAAGCCTTAATAAAAGATCTTGTCAATACTATAGAGACATCCATATGCTTCTTAAAATAATTCATGGATACCAATTTGGGTATCTGTTGACCCTCATTTTTTCTAGTTGATTGGATCACTTTTTTCTGGTGATATATTCCCTCAATGATGTCTTTTACAATATATCTCATATGCAAGCCTTACTGGCAACAGACGACAGCCTCCTTAGACAAATTATTAATCTTTCCACAGCTCTTGGATTATAAATAGAAGTAAATTTTCAGGTATTGTATTTGAAGCATTTTCTCCCTATGGCTTTATGAGGAGAATATTGATAATGAAAGATAGAGCAAGAAGTAGCCAGTCACTGAAAGTATAATATACTTTCCCAAATGTGATCCAGAGAGTTATCTTCCTCCTATTAAAATTGGAGCCAATCTATTTATTTATTTTCAATTCCTATAAAACATATATATGCAAAAATATATACATACATATATATCGTATGTGTGCATATACATATACACACAATTGGCCACCTATCAAAATGTATGGCATAAGCAAAGCAACATGCATTAATAATCTATCTGCTTATTTTTAATTTGATTGTCTTAAAATGACCATGGTTCATTGAAGAGAAATTGTAATGGTTTAGGCCTTGGTGCCATCAGCATAATGTCATGTGCAAACAGGGACACTTGCAGGAACTAAACATCTACCAGGAGTCACTTTTATATTTGGACTCTGAATAAAATATTCTCCATGAATCTATTATATACGATTGAGGAGTATCAGTGTTTTTGCTTTATGGTTTATCTGATACTGAAACTGAGTTGCTGAGAAGAGTTGTCTTTATAGATGCATGTATCATGGTTATTTATGTTAACACAAATTTTGGAGACTTTGTTAATGTAGAGACTTTAAGGATACAATCTGATCAACTCGATGAAATGTTTTATTTATAATTACAAAAACAATAAAAATAATAAGGTCTTATTTTTGCTATTTCTCTTAGTCATCTCTTTAGCTGAGAATAGTTATTCTGCTGTAGAAAGTGATCTATAATAGTCTTTCTTTTCTCCCAACGTTTTTATCAAGGGTAGAATCAATTTGTGCACATAACTATTTAAAAGTCTATTTTAAAGGTATTTAATTATTTAAAAATTATTTTAATATAATTTAAATTAATTTAATTTAAATTATTATAATAAAAATTATAAAATACATAATTAATTTAATTTAATTTTAAAGGTATTTTATTAGTTAGCAAATATTTACTGTCTCTCTCTGCTCCAAAGAAAGAAAACAGAAAATGCAAAAGTATCATAATAAATTTACATATAACAAAACAAATTTCAACACTGACTACATTCAAAATGCACCTGAATTTATCCCCTCACTGTGCATGATGTCAATATTAGTAAAAAATAATGACAAAATCTACCCTTTCTAAATAATTCCAGTGCCGACAATAAAATTTTACATGCAAGAGAAGATTCTGGTTCTGTGTTGAGATCAGGCAAAACTAGAAGGAAGTTTTCCAAGGTAATGAAAAAAGATCTATATCCAAAGCAGATAGGATGACCAACATGATGCAATTTAAATGTCACCGGAAAAGTTCTACTGCCCAAAAATATCTTTCTCTTCTAATCTGTCACAATTACTCAAATTCTAAGACCTCATAAATTATTCCCAAAAGTCTTGCACTGAATTGAAATCCTTCCTCTGACAGTTTTTCATGATCATTATCATGAAAATAAACACAAATGCTATTTTTATTATCATTATCACTATTATTAACTATTAATCAAATGTAGTTAATAACCATTAGTAATAACATTAATAGTCATTAGTAATAACAATAAAAATGATGAAAATAAAATTATTGTTTACATGGTACTTTCAGATTAACATTGTCTCACATGGATTTTTCATTTGATCCTCATTATTCTATGTCCCTGAGGGAATCACTATTCCCCTCTAAGTCTTAATGATTTTGTCTATAAAGTGCTAATAATTGTACTGGTACTAGACAACTTATGGGATTATTGTAAAGAAAGTTCCTCTCAAAGCTGAAAGTCTTATATTAAAAGAATTTATTTACAGAATCATTAACTTCTTCAGTACTTCCATGCAGTATCTTTGATAAAGAAACATATTGAGCCCAGGTTATCATGAATTAGTTCATTGGATTGATTCCTTCAGAGACATATATCATTTTAGAGCAGGGCCTCAAAGGAATGGGAAATGCAAATAATAAACTGGCAACTGGAGGAAGACTGTGAAAGAGTGCCTGGACAAGGGAAAACAAAGAGGAAAGCTCTGTGAGCCAAGGTAGGGGAACAGGATGTAGAAAGGGGAGGAGAAAATATGTGAAAGAACAATATACTTCTCGATTCTGCATGGGCTAAATTCTGCCTTCAAAATTCCTTTAGAGACAGAGCAATTTATGTCTGTTCTACTATTGTTTGCAATGTCATTGGATGATATATTTATTGCTGAAAGGGACTTCTAATCCATTTTACAGATGAGGAAGCAGGCTCTGCACAGTTAAGCAACTTGCTCAAGTCTTCCAAGTAGTAAATGTTAGAGGTGAGATTTGAATCCCACAGCAAATCCACGGTACAATGGAAAGAGTCATTTTACTAGAGTGTGAAAACATATGGGCCTAGAATTATGCCATCTTCACTTTATTTTCTACATGAAATTTTCTTTACTGTAAGCAAGATGTGTCTTCTTTCCCAACATAATGAGCATGGAAATATATATTGTATAATGCCACCTGTACGGCTTATATTATATTACCTGCTGTCTTGAGGAAGAGGAAGAGGTGAAATGGAGGAAGAGAATATAGTTCACAAAAGGTCAGAAAGCAATTGTTGAAAATTATACCAACATGTCCTCTGGAAAGAAATTTAAAGACATAATTGAAAGAAAGAAAATGTAGGCTTTTATATACACCTATTCTCTCATCTCCTTTTCTACTTCCTCTGAAGGAGAATATAGTCTATCTTTCTAATAAATTATAGCTCAACACATGTTAATAATAAATAATTACCTAAAAGGTTTGTCATTTCACAAGTAAATCAACAAAACAAAAAAAAATTGTTAAAGATGAACTTTATAATTCTTAAACCCAGAAAAGATACTAAAGTACAAAGGAGATTTAAAGAATGTTGTGCCACTGAGCTCAGGAAATAAAAATCAGTTCTCATTATATTACATCACAAACATTAGAAAACATTCAAAGTATGTTTAATTTATCTGATAGTAACATCAAAAAGAATGACAATTCCATCCACATTTCAATATGCATGGATTTTAAAATGTTTGGGGTAGGAGTTTCAATGATTTAAGTATTGAAGAATATATTTAAATGATATGTATGTGGAAGCAGTTACATGTTTCAATGGACTGAAAGCCAGGCCCAGATATAGGAGGGCCTGGATTCAAATCTGATCTCAGATACTTCCTAGTTATGTGACCTTGAGCAAGTCACTTAATACCCATTGCCTGGCCCTTACTGCTTTTTTGCCTTAGAATCAATTGGTTCTAGGGAAGAACTTAAGAGTTTTTAAAATAATAATAATATATGTGAAATATTCATATTTTACATTTTCTAGCCAATGAACCAAACTATCCAAAAATAAAAACTACCTAGAATCAAAAGTTCGTAGATTTCCAAAGCTCATTATATGACTACATGGAAAGAGGCAGCATGTTTTAGAGGATAAAGTCAGGAAGAAATGTCTCTTGAAGATAAGTAGACATGGATTCGAGGTCAACCTTTAACACATACTAGCTACATGAACATGGCCAATTCCCTCCATATATTAATGCTCTTAGAGCAGCTCTCTAAGGCTAAACGTTGCAGTTGATTTATCTACATTGTAGAAGGACTTTTCAATCAAGGAGTGTCACAAGCCATTATAATCACTGATATGGAGTTTTTCAAATGGGAGAAAAAAGCATAACTATAATCACTGGTCATGAAAATCTGAGATATTGAAAGTTGAAGAGCACATATCAACTGAAGAACTTAGTTATTTATCCCAAACATGGAAATGACATTTTGTTTGAAAACTAGCTGTGTGTTTCTCAAAATCTAATTAAATTCTATTCAACCTTAATAATAGGCCAAAAATCTATCAGAAGTTGTTCTTCCTTTGAACATTCAGAAGTCACCTGAGATATAAAATTTTATCACTACCTATTCTTCCAAAGACAATATCTGGTCTTTTGCTGTTCATTTTTGAAAAGCATACAATTAAAAGTTTCATTTAATCTCAAGTATCTACCATTTTGTAACAATACTACTGAGAAATAATTTTTCATGAATAAAATGGTTTTAATTGTCACTAGTGACCAGATTTGTTTATTCTGAGCCAAAGGCTTCTCATTGTGTGCATCATAACAAGTGCACAACAAATCTACAAATTAAGTTGAATGTTTATTTTGCATTAAACCCTAGAAATCTAAACTGTTTGCACTTTTTCTGTTTTCTGACCAAAATAAAACCAAATTAATACAAAAATTCAAATGATAAGTAGTAATTTTACTTGAGCAATTCTATCAACTTTAAAACATTCTATGTCTTGCTTTATTTACTGCCTGATTTTTTCTTTCTAGAAATGCCTATGTTCAATCAAACATATTAGGAATGATGACCACTTATAAGTTTTAATATATAAATGTGAATTTTATTCCAGTAGGATGAAAATACTTCCAGAGAGGCTTGAAAAACAAATTTTCTGGACTATTTGCATGCTGTGCTGCCTGAAGGAAGAGTGATTCTATATGAATCAGTCTGATTCTGGCCACTTTGTCAAGTGTGAGTTCTTCCTGAGTTCTAAAAAGTATCTGGCTGGATGTTTATATACCCAGAACACAATCCTTTCCCATGGAATTTAACCAATTTTTTATGCCTTGGGAAATGAAAAGAGCTGGAACTAATTCAACAAAAGCAAATGTGCACAGTAAAACAAGTTTAATGCTCAACTGCCGAATTTCAAAAGTTGATACACATTAAAAATCAACAGCAAGTAGCCTTTCTTCTATTTCTTAAAACAAAACAAAACAAAAAAAAAAGATGATTGTAAAAGGGCAGAGTTAGAACACTACCTACTCCCTTAGCCTTTAAAGTTCAGTTTTGGCTCCTTCAAATGGATAACTATCAGTGTCTTTGCCAATGTCTGATAGCAAGACTGAGTTCTGGTCAGAACAGAGAAATCTCACAGCTTGTTCTAAACAGAACTGTGAGGCAGTCTGGATTTTCAAAGAGAACTAGGTTTGAGCAGTTTCTCTTAATGACAGAATCCATAAAAGGACATAACTGCTTAGTATTACGCCATGATGTTCATGCTAGAATAGCATCCATATTCTAATAGGAGCTCCTACTAGGAAACTTAAATTATTCAAGGCCAAGAAGAGTATCACACACACACAAAATTTTTTAAAAAGATAACTGAATTATAAGTGTGTGGTACATGAAAAGAGCCAAGGATTTAGTGTCTTAGGACCTGGGAACAAATCTCGGTTCTTCCCTTTAGTGACCACATGGCCTTAAGTAAGTCACTTAACTTACCTATATTTAATCATAAAATGATTCAATAAGCATTTATTAAGTATTCATTATGTGGGTGCAGTGAGGTGACTCAGTGGATTGAGAGCCAGGCCAGACTACTTGATCCTGGGTTCGAATCTAATTTTAGAGATTTCCTGCCTCTGTGATCCTGGGCAAGACACTTAACCCCACTTGCATTAGCCAATTCTGCTCCTCTACTTTGGAGGCAATACTGATTAGCAATTCTAAGACAGAAGGTAAGCGTTTTTAAAAAGGGTGTGTGTGGAGTGGGGTGGGGGATTTACTTTGTATCAGACATTGTAACAAGTGAGGAAAAATTAAGAGGGCAGGAAATGCAGTTGGAGTTGAAGACCTGTAAAGGTTTCTTCTGGATTGAAATTCATTATCTTTGATCCAACGTGTGCAGTGATTGTATGTTGGCATTGCCAGTCATCTTCCAGAGCCAGAAATATGTATCTCCTACTTAAACTCCTTGAAAACAGGATTTGTTTTAGTCTTTCTTTGTGCCTTTACAGCTTAGCAAAGAGCCTAGCACACAGTAATTTTAATAAGTGTTTGTTGAGTAATTAGTTATTAAATCTAATGCAATTTATAACCCATGGTCAAGAATAGAGTTGCTCTAATATGTAGATAGCACAACATTCTGTTAATACATCCATAGGATATAGGATATTAGGTTTGGATTTAATTGGTTAGCAAACACTGAAGAATGGGAAGGTTCAAGGAAAACCTAATTTCTAAACAAATATACACACAAAGGATTTGTAAGTAAATCTTACAGAGATGACTGAGGCACGCAGAGTAAACCTCTTTGACTTGTCAGGCATTCTAAAGGTAAAGAGTGGCAGAGTTTGTATTTGAAACCAGGTCTTCTAGACTTAAAACCCATCCAATATTCTACTTAGTATGAAATAAATTCTTTATGAAAAAATACAGTAAAACTAATGAAAAAGGAAGTGAAATTTTTTTAATTTTAAAAAATCCTAAAAATGTTTAATTCTAAAACAATGTTTAATGAAAGACAACTCTGCAAATTTCAATTTTGACCTTGAATTTACTTTTCTTTACTGGAAGTTACTTCTAAGACCTATTTCTTTAATTGATTTGGTAGCATTTCAAAATTTTAAAGGGTAATAAAAATCATCTGAAGAATATTTTACTAGTGAGAGATTGATGAATACAGTGTGTACTAATGATAAAAAGCATATTTCATAAGTACAATTAGTTTTGTATTTCTGTATCTTAAAAATCTCAAGCAATTAACCCATATTTCAATCTTGCTTGAATATTACAGATTATATATGATACTGAGAAACTTCAATTTATAATGAGATATTAATTGATTCTGAAATTATTTTACGTTAAAAGAAATATTTTAAAGATTGCAAGGTTATTTTTTTTACCTTCAGTGCTTCTGAAATTGTCACATCAATTTATTGGGTAGTGTTAATTACCTAATTTCTGTTAAGAACTATGCCCAAAGTTGATCTTGTTATGGAGAATGGCAAATGCAGTTTTCCTGCATTGGGGGGAAGTTTAAGTGAAAAGGTGCTTCAGTCAAGAATGTTGACGGAAAACTCATGAAGTTATTGATTCACAGAAGATCATAGTTATGAAGTTATAAAAGTCATGTAGCCTATTTATAATTATTTGTATATCAAAGAATAGAACAGGCATATTTTCATATTGGGCAATCAAGTAGATTTTCCAAAGGTAACAAACTAACACTGTTCCCTCCCTTGTTCCTGAAAATGCAAAAATATTCAGTTATCAACAGTCCTTTGAATAAATACCCAAATGACTTTCAATTGTCCAAATCTGATTTTATTATGTAGTGGAAAAAGAAAGATGTTCTAAAATAAAAAGGGATGGATCCTATTCTTATAAAATTCTCCCAAAGACATGTACAAAAAAGATTTCATATCCTTCAAAATCCAAAATTGGACTGATATCATGATGTTGAGAAATTTTTCACTATAACTCAGCTATATTCCTTCTGACATAAATACAATTTCATTTCTTCTTTCCCTAATCAAGAGAACTGCTAATAATCCTTCCCCACTAATATCCAATCCCCCTGTGGGCAGACTATTTTCATTGTTATCTTTGTATCCCAAGAACTTAGAATGTTATCTAGCAGATATATGACACTTAATAAATCCTTGTTGAATTGAGATGAATCATATAAGAACACTCCTTCCTCTGAACCACTGAACATACCATTTTTCCACACCTACAAAATTCTCTGACAACATTCTACCTAATAATCACTCAAAAGATTTTCAGTTTAGTCCTACTCATTTGGTAACCACAAATATTCTCATAAATACACTATGTCTTTTATGTTGCTGACTTCTCTGATAATCTAGCCAATTGTATCTGCAGTGTGTTATATTGGAAATAATTCTTGATAGAGACAGACAACTTTTTCTAGTCCTAGTTTTGCCACCATCTACTCTTATGAACTCAAGCAAACCACTTAAACTATATGCAAGTTTCCTCATTTATAAAATCAAGGTACTGCTCTCTAAGGCCTTTTCAGGTATAAGATTCTTGTAGTAGGCTCCAGGTATTTTTATTACCATATTTATTGCAAATATGTTTATGGGAACATATGAATCCTATAGTGTATTTTTTCCAATTCAATATTTATCAGTCACCTGTTAACTATTTATCTTTGCATGATTCCTTAGCTGGTGTTTATATATGTATGTTTGTTTTTTCCTTCCTCTAATTCAATTACCACTCTTGGGAGGAATGTCTAGGACATATCTTCAACTTCTTTTGCATCTCCCGATGGCTTTGAAGGGGTGTTTCATGATAGATTAATATTCAATTTATTTATTTTTGAGTAAGTAGTGTTGTATAATGGATAATCCTGGTCTAGATAATGCTATTCAACTTTTCTTTATTCAAGAAATAAGCATTTATTATAAACTCATTATGTGCAAGGAATTGTGATAGGCACGGGGTTTACTAACAAAAATCAAAAAACAGTTTCTGTCCTCAAAGAATTTCCATCTTAAAGAGAAGAGTAGAATGTACACAAATTATTCCATTCAAGATATACAGAAAGTAGAAGAAACGCACCCTTTGAGAGGAAATCTCTAACAATTGAAAGCACCAGGAAAGACCTTTTGTGGGGCATGACACTTAAGTTGAGTCTTAAATGAATATGAGGATTCTAATTACAGGGATGTAGAACAGCCATTGGAAAGGGGCTCAAAGACAAGACATAAACTGTTGTATATGTGGAATTGTAAGTAATTAAGCAAGTATGAATGCATCATAGAGTGCATGGAGAGGACTGTAAGAGGACTTGAAAGATAGAAGAAAGAGTTTATATTCTCACAGAAAAAGTAAGATGCCTTGGAAGAAAGCAGGAAAAGGTGAGGAGGACTGAAAAGAGACCAATATCTTTGTGACTTGGAAAGTTGCTTAATCACTCTGACTCTCAGATTCATTATCTATAAGATGAGAATTATATATCCATGGGAATAACCTCTTATGGTTGCTGTGATGATGCAATGAGAAAAAATATAAAGTGCTTGGAAAACTTTAATGTGATACATAAATTTTGGTTTTTATTATGATATAATTACCTCTTATTCTTTTCATCCTTATCTACAAATACAAAATTCAATTAATTATGTCCCAGTTGTATATTTCCTTTTTAGTAAAACTGTTGAGCCTGGAACCCACTATAATATGCAATAGTAATATTCTTCTGTAGTTTACCACATAGTTTCTGTGTAATATGTCAAGTTTTAAGCTTCTTTGGTAACAACACAATGACTTTTGCATCATTCTCAGTTTTCTTCAGAGTTGTTGTCATTATAATTGTGCAGTCATTTTTTCTCCTTTAATTCCTTTAAATGCTTCAGTTTTTGTCCATGACCCAACTTATTTAATAGAATAAATAAAATTCATGCATATTAGATGTTAAAAAGCATTAAGTAATTTTAATACCACAGTAAAAAACTATATATATATATATATAATAAGCTTTTATTTTATTCAAAATTTCATCAATCTGTCCCAAATAAGGCATTCCTTCAACTCTGTGTGCCTTCTAGTTCTTCTGAACTTAGGTCCCCTTATCCTGTAACCATATGTGCTGTCAAATGGTAATAAGCTAAAAATAAGTAAATAGGAAAAAAAGAAAAAGTTAAACTTCACATTTGATTCATGGAACAAGTATCTCCTAGTCTATTCTTCAGAAAATTGTTTCATTTATACACTTAAAGAAAATCTTATATTTCTTCATGTGGCAGAAAAAAATTGTAAGGAAATCTGTATGAATGGCTGGAAGATGGGTTGGTGAGAGTAAGGTTAGCGTTGATTCATGATTAGGCTCATAAGTTGTAAAATGGAAAAAAAATAGCTACTTTTGGTGGTTGCAAATTCACATGATGATCATATTGCCCTAGCTTTAGAAATCCTGTTTGAGAATTTCAGTGATGCTGCAAAAAACAATAAAGATAAAAAAAATTCAGGGAGTCGTCACAAATTCCAAATATGCTTTCATTTCTCTGCCTCATTGATTTATGTTTGAGCAATCAAATTGTTCCTTCTTTTAAACCTTAAAGATATACAAATAACACCCAATTTTATCATTGTCAGAATACTTGAAATCATCTGCAAAAGAACATAATAGTTAATACCTTGGGGTTGATTAATGAGCAAAAATTCAAAATTCTTATTTGAGAGAAAAAGAAGGGTCTGTTTTAAAAAATCAGAGGATAAAATGTAATTCATGGCCCAGTGTCCTAAGTTCCAAACTTAAAAGCATCAGTTTCAATTTAGGATGAGAATGGACCCCAAGAGTCACATCTCTTGGGCTTGCTTCACCTCTGCATAAAATTGCCTTTGAAAAATCTCAGAACATAGTTCATATGTTGCCCAGATAAAAAGAAAAGAGACCTGAATTCTCATAGAAGAATTCAATATAACAATGTATATTAGGTATGGGACAGTCTTTATTTCATTCCACAGAAGATATATAAAACATAAAGTACTCATATTTGCCTATAAACAACTAATATAATTATTCTATAGCTCAAGTTATTTATCTTTTAAAGTTCACAAAAAAGGTTAAGAAACCCATGGTAGCAGGGGGCAACTCAGTTGCTCAGTGGATTGAGAGAGAGGGAAATAGGAGTTCCTGGGTTCATATGTGGCCTCAGATACTTCCTAGTCACTTAACCTTTATGCCCAGTCCTTACCACTGTTCTGCCTTGGAATTAATGCACAGAATTGAATCTAAGGCAGAAGATAAGGGTTTTCAAAAAATAAAACTCATCATAGATGCTCCCAGTCCAGGAACTCAGGTATTAGGAATCCAGGTCCCATTTCCATCTGTTGGGCAGAGAAATTGTCATTTCTGGATCTGAAGTAGGATAGTCAATCACTCTCTTAGAGGCTATGGTGATATGCAAGCACCTACAAGGATCATTCTCAGGTCTTTGGTCACTGACCTATGTTCACTTAAATCTAAGAATCTCTCTAAAAAGAGTGGATGGGGGGGACAAAATAAGGGGAAAATGTTCAGCACTAAAGTGAAAGTTTACTTTAATATGCCTAATATGAATATGAAGCACAAGAGCCCATTCAGATAAATTTATTTCAAGCTAATGACTTTCAATAAAATATCAGTGCACATATACATACCAAGATAAAATCAAAGTCCCAAGCAAAGGCTCACCACATTATAATCAGTTATAATTTATCAGGGTGCTACCCAGAACAACCCCTTCTATTATTTCCAAGAGGTGAGGAAAAGGGTTCAAAATATATTACTGTGATATTTTGGTGGGTTCAAAATGATATATCTGTTATGCATTCAGAGGCCTATACAAAATTGAAGCCTGTAAATTGTTAACAATACTGAACTAGCACTTTGAAAGTAAAATAATGTTTAGCATGACTAAAATCAAACCAGTATCTATCTTTAACTTATCTTTCATTCCTAAAACCCAACTATTAGAGTAAAACAGAAACATGTGCAATTATTCAAATCATATGTTATGCAAGAGGCTTTTCCAGATCTCTCTCCCCACCCCAGAGTGCATTCCCTCTGGGATGACTTTCCACCTTCTACCTGTATATATCTTGTATATACATAGTTGTTCACATGCTGTCTCCCTCAACAGAGTGTGAGCTTCTTGAAGACAGGGATTTTTTTCTTTGCTTCTCTAACACTTTCTGTGATGCTTGGCATATACTGAGTACTTAATTTATGTTTGTTGAATGATTATATGTATGTATACCTATACATACATATACATAGTTTTAGAACACAAATATAGAAATCAACCATTTGATTTTTAGTTGAATTTACATTAATAGGTTTTCCTGATTGTTTTGTAAGACCTTTAATGTCAAGTTAATTTTTAAACCACTAACAAGAGGTGTGGATTCTTTAACTGGAAGGATATTTGTCATATAGTAAAACATTGCATTATTATAGAATATTGTCTATTAAACCCACAAAATAACTGCATTAATGGGTTAACATGTAAAAGAATCAGCAACTCTTTTTCCAGTTAGTTAACTGATACAAAATAATTTTAAAAACCCTAAAAACATTTTCCTAAATTATTGTATTTATCTTGTTTTAACTAGACCAAATATTAATACAATGCTGTTTCATAAAATCTTAAATCCAGGATTTTATAGCTTGAAAGATTTTTAAGAATATCTTGAAATCTTCTATCTCCTTTATCCTAGAAAATCTAACCTAGAAAGGTAGTCGAAGTCTCTTCTGACTTTCCAAATTTTACCACCAAACTTCAGCCTCCTTTTCTCTATGGAACATCTCTTCCTCCTATCAGATCCCTTTTCTCATTGTTTATTTCTATACAGTAACTTTATTTTGGGGACAGGTCAAAGCCAGTTATGCTTCATTCCATTTCCTGTTATGCTTCTGACTCACCAGACTTCCATCATGCCCCTTATGGAACCTCTTCCTGCCTTTTCACCTATTTTTATATTCTTCTGTCATTAGAACATAAGCTCCTTGAAGGCAAGTACCATCTTTCTTCTTGCCCACATAGTTATTGCTCAGTGCTATCACAATGCCTAGAATATAGTAAGAACTTAACAAATGTTTATTACCTGCCTGATCATGGAAATAGTCAATAAAGACCCAAAGCTAAAACTTCTAAACCAATGTCCTTTATGTTATACCTGGAGGAATACAGAATAAAACAAACTTTTTTTTCTCCTCTTAATTACTGAAACAAAACTAAAATTATCTTTCCTCAAAAATTGCTTCACTATTCTGACTTCTCTGATTGTATAAGTGGCACTTCCATTCAATCTCTCTGCCACAGTAAACCCCTTGTTGTTATATCTCATTTAAAATTTTTCTGACTTTTCATATCCATCCAGTAGGCAAATATTTTGTCAGTTCTGTCACCTTTAAACCATCCTTCCCTTACTCTGTCTATTCCCACTGTTAAGAATGTAAATATCTTCATTAGATTTCAGTTGAAGAAAGCTAAATTAGAGAACATAATTTATACACAGAATACTATGTCATGCTTCTGGACTAATAAAATAAGCCAAAATTTTATCTAAATGCATTTAAGAAGGTCAAGTAAGAATTACTTTCTGGGAGTAAGACATACTAATGCTAGTTTCTAAATGTGTCATTTGTTCAGGGTTTTGGTGATATTTCTCAAGCCATTCTTTTAAAGTAGCCATAGGAAAAATGTACCTAAGGCACCAGAGGCAAATGCAAAGCTAAAAAAGGAAACTAAACACAAATTGTTCAGTAAATATGAGAGTACAGAAGAAGTATCTTATTTAACCTTTAGATGCTGTAATCAAGATTTCTAATGTAAAAGTAATTGTAAGAATGAAGAATTAGCATCAGGAAATCCTAACATCAATGAATATTCAATATATTGAGATCATTAATTCAGATGTTATTAAAAGAAATTAACGTCTTGCAAAAATAAACAAGGATATTAATAACTAAAGGATTGACCCGTAAGCTGGTAAAAAAAGAGCCATGACAAACTGATAGTAGATGCATTTTAATAATTTTTCTAAAAAAGAAATAAGGATTATAAAATCCTTCTCAAGCAAAATTCATACAGTGATTTTTGCAAGAATTTTATTTATATATTCACCAAAGTTAATGCAATATATTGGCAAAAATATGCAAAAATTTCAAAAATTGGGACATTAAACATATCCAGTTTCATGAAGTAGAAATAAGTTGACTTCTTTCTCATTTTTTAAAGTATTTTACAGATCTATATCCCCAGTTACTATCTATCTTTTGTGCTATATGTATAGATTTAGGACAAGAAGTGTCTTCTGACATGTGGTCTTCTTTGGTTGAGAGTTTTTGGTCAACTAGAGATTTTTTCACTGTGGGAAACTAACTGCAAAACTCCCTTCTCTGTTAAAGAGAGGCAACTCATCTGTAACTTCATAGCCTTTGAGAGTTTCTCCAGAAGCACAGAGATTAGGCGACTTGCCTAAGATCATAAAATGTGTTGCTGTTCAGCCATTCAGTCTTATCTGACTTTTTGTGACCCTGGGGACCATAGCATACCAGTACTCTCTCAGGAAATTTCTTAGCAAAGTTATTGAAGTGGCTTGCCATTTATTTCTACAGTCGATTAAGACAAGTGACTTGCCCAGGGTCACAGAGCTAAGACATTTTTGAGGTCACAATTACAAGGAAAGTCTCCCTGACTCCAGGCTCCCTGCTCTATCCACAGAGCCACCTGCATGTCAGACTCAGGATCTGAGCCCAGTTCTTCCTGACTCTGGGGCCAATTCTCCATATACTCTTTTCTCAAGGCTATGTAGTATGAATATAATTTGGCAACCACATTCTAGTTAACTAAATAAAAACAAATTGGAACTCAGGGCTTCCTAATTCTAGGCATTTACTATACTCGTTAGCTGCTGATTGTTTTAAGGATAAAATGATTTAATGATATACCTAAAGGGAGAGGAACTCTAGACTGTAATTTCACTGCTATAGGAATTCCCCTGATGAGAAAGCTCCTTTTACACCTTTTCAACTTATATTCTTAGAAAGTCGCCTAGAGCACTGATAAGTTGTGGCTTGCCCAAGTTCACATAATCACCATGTGTCAGAGGTGAGACAAATCAAATCGTCTCAGCTCTGAGAGAATCTAGTCATTATCCTTGGCTACCTGTCTACAATATACACAAAGTCTTAAACTTTTAAGTGTTATTTAAATATATAAATGTTAGCTATTATTGCTAGGCACTTAAGAAATGCTTACTAACGTATACCTAAGTGTGCATCTACATATATATATATATATATATATATATTCATATATATATACATATACATATGAGTATATATGTGTATAAAATGCTCTGCAAGTCATGAATTGCCATATCAATGGTAACTCTTGGTATATTAGATACTTAGTGAAGTACTTAATGAATAAATGGTTATATCTAGATAAGAGAATTATAGAAATGGAGTTTTAAGGAATCTCATTCCTCACCTAGTTCAATGCCAATCCAAATCATGAAAATTATTTATAATATATCCCCAAATACTCACTTAGTATTTGCTTGAAGACTGTCAGGGGCTGTAAGCTCATTACCCTTAAGGTATGGCATTGTTGGACAGCTCTAATTTTTAAAATGTTTTCTTTATGCAAGGCCAAAACCTGCCTCTCTATAATTTCTGCCAATTATTCGCCATCAACATAAAGAAAAAACCTAATTCTTCTCAGATGGTATCACTTCAAATACTTGACATCACACCCTATTATTTATTCCATCCTGTCTAAAACATATGAAAATGGAATTAGGGAGATCTAAAATATGATGGGGATTATGTTGAACCTAAATAAGTAAAGTGTCAATATTTGGAAACCTAAATAATTAGACTTTCAAATTTTGTTTTTAAAAAGTTTGCAACATTTATATTTCTGATGCTATTAAAGCTTAAGATTGAACTACAACTTTTGAGAAGCCCGTGCAAACTGTACACTTCCTTCAGCACCTAGCCCATTAATCTGCACAGAGTCAATGCTAAATAAACTTTTGTTCAGTTTATGGCTTAACTGAAATGATAAAAATTTTATGCAGTATAGGTGGAAGAGTCATTCCACTGGAGACCTGTGTTGAGCTTAATGTTTATCAATTAACTAGTAGAATGAATCTGGCCAGGAACTGGTTGCAAAACCATCTAACTTGATGGTTTCTTAGTTCATATTATTTCACCTTCCCCATGAAAATATTATGAGCAACTGTCAAATGTGTTCTTACTGAAATCCAGATATGTTGTGTCTATTAAATCCTCTGAGGATAGTAGTAAACTAATCCAAAAAAGAAAATTTTAACATTAGCAAACCCATTGACTCACTTTTTGATATTGAAAATCATTATGTTTATTTGTCTCTAATCTATAAGATTTCTTACTTTTACCATGATTCCTCAAAGAACATAGTATCAAAAGCTTTAGAGATGGAAGGAATCCTAGGGACCATCAAGTCAAACCTTATTAATTTACATATAAGGAAACTGAACCTCAGAGAAATTAAGTGACTTGCTGAGAAGCACATAACTAGCATTTGAGGTAGGATCCAAACTTGTCTTCTTTACTTCAATTTGATGCTGCATTAAATCAAACTGTCACTCATCAAGAGCAGGAACATAGTATTTAAAACTCTAGGTGCTTTTAGTACCATGTAATTTAATTAGCTAATCCAGTTGACTTATTGAGTGCATATATCTGGTCCTTTACTATCCTTCACTTATCCTGTCTTCTAATTCCATCATGAACATTTTTTTAATCCATCATAATCTAAATATCATTCTCCTTGGAACAGAATACAGGAAAAACACTGCCTTTTCTCTGTCATTTGTCTTCCCATTGATGTTGAGCAAGAGTCTAATTTTTTTAATACTTCCTTGTCCCCAAGATTTTGTTGTTGTTCTTGTTGTATAAACCTCCCACTCCTGCTTTTTTTGCCTTTAACATGTAGCACACAGCTTGGTTGATACTGAATTTTAACTTTTCCTCCCATATTCTTCCAGAAGCTCACTAAGCTTTTGTTTTTATCTCTAATTCTTTGTCTTTTACATGTCTTTTTATTTATTTATTTTTTAAAAAACCCTTACCTTCCATCTTGGAGTCAATACTGTGTTGACTCTAAGGCAGAAGAGTGGTAAGGGTTAGGCAATGGAGGTCAAGTGACTTGCCCAGGGTCACACAGCTGGGAAGTGTCTGAGGCTAGATTTTAACTTAGGATCTCCTGTCTCTAGGCCTGGCTCTCAATCCACTGAGCCACCCAGCTACCCCATAAGTGTCTTTTTAAATTCCAAGTTTTGTCAATTAGTTCTAGATGCAACCACTTCAAGTTTCTTTAGATATCACTCCTTTTTATTTATCATCCATAGCAACTCTGATTATGTCATCAGAATTTTATTCTTTTGAGTCTGCAACCACTATTGAGCCCATTTCCCCTTCAGTCTCAGATCCTGGGATCCTTTAAATTTTTATGTCTGAATTCATTGAAGACATTGATGACTGTGTAATATAACTGAAGGAGTGATAAACTAGAAATCAAGAGAAACCTGGGACCAAATTATACATCTGACACTAACCATGTAAACATAGGTAAATGATATGATCTGACCTTTTAGCCTCATCTTTAATTTGAAAATGTGAATAGTTCATGTAGAAACTAATTTAAAGGTTTGTTTTGAAGATCAAATGAGATGATTTATATGAAGACAGCACTGTGCAAATATTAAAGCACTTTATATATTCTAGTTTTTACTACTCTCCTAGTGTCTGGAACATACCTCCAGCTATTCATAGTGGTTCCCTTCCTTATCTCTAATAAAGTCCAAGATAAATTTGATCATTGTCTTTCAATGACTGTTTTACCTTTAGTCCACCAACTATTTCTTTCCAATTAATCAGAATTGGGTCCATTATAGCAGTGTACCTCATTATGCCCCCCACTTCTGAAAAATGGAATCATCAAGCCAAGTTAAGAAATTCTCAGTTTCTCTTCTTTACTAAAGTGACCTCCAGTAAATCTCTGGATATTTTATGTTACCCATTGGAAATATATACTGTCTCTATTCCAACTTTGTGGTCCAGGGTAGGAATTTGTCATATAATAACTTCAGCTACTCCAACAGACTGTAACGAATAAATAACTCACCTACTGTTTCTGATTCTCTTTTTTCAATCCTGACCAAATAGATTTCCCATCATTTCTCCTCTCCATCCACTGTGTAGGTTCATGAATTTCCACACACATGAACACTGACCATATATAAAATATTACCATGCTTCCCTTTCTTCCTCAATCTATTATTCTTGAATGAAAAGCAAACCTTCTATTTTAATAGAAGACATTATTATATGAACACACTAGGCCTTAGTAATATCTAGGAGGTCATATTCAGCCTTTGCACTAATATATCTATTTCACATTTATTACATGCTTTTCTACATAGACATCCAACCCTCTCCATATCATTCTGTTTCCCATCTCCTTATTGTCTCCTGTTGATCACTGAGCACTTGCACTGTTCCCCCTTCTTCCTACATTATACTATCTGATCTATATGTTTTATAGTTTAGCAGTTGATCCTGTATATTTTTTTCCTATCTCCAACCCTTTTAAGGATATATTGCTCTTTATCAGATCCACTAGGTGATAGTTAAACATATTATTCCAGGCCTTATTTGAGATACTCCTTCTCTGACCAAGGGTCCATTATTTCTTTATTTGAAATCAATGTTCAGAAAGCTAAATTACATTCTCAAACTCCACTTGCCTAAAACACTTGTGCTTTTTCAATATTCAACTTCATCTTCAAAGGTTCTCACCTCTATCCAACAGCAATGATGAAAATAACACCTGTTCTAAATTGATCAATATCTCTACTAGGTTCTCATATTATTTGGAGAATCTTTCCAAGTTCCTTCAAACAATATCACAAAATAACATAATCTTAGAGTTGGAAGGGACCCAAGAGACCATCTACTATAACTCTTTTTCCTGAACAAGCACCCTTGTCTTCAACATACCATACAAGTGACCATACAACCTTTATTTGGAGAACTTTAATGAAGGAGAAATAATATTTTCTGAGCCAAGCCTATTTCACTTTTGGATTGTTTAAATTCTAATTCATTTTTCCAATGCATCTTCAGTAATCAGTAGTCAAATCTGAATGGTCTCTGAAGACCCAAATATGTTCCAAGAAGAAGATCTACTTTCTGAATAGATTAATTAGGTCAATACATGGCCTATTCCATATAATTCAGTCTATTACACATCTCTTTTTCCTTGGGTCATTGGTAGATGCTCTCACTCATCTTTGCATTCATGACTATTCCTAATTTTTCTACCATGGAGTAGGAAAATCTGATACTTCCTTAAAAGATTCACTTTTTCCTTTGTTAGAAGAACCAATTATATTAAGATATACTCTTTCCCTTTCTCTGCAAATGTTCTTCTACCTTTCAACTTTTTTTAATCTTCATTCTTCTAATCTATATATCCTTCCATTTCCTTAGACCTTTTTTCTTCATTGGATCCTTCTGTGTTTGCTGTCATCCACTGTAATAAAACTGGACAGAAATAAATTATTTTATTTCATTATGAATTTCTTAAAGTTTGAGAAATGTAAAATAACTTTTATGGCATCATTCATAGATATCATAGTACAAAATAATGATGTTGCTTTTAAAAATAATACTTAAATATTTTCTTTTTTTTCTTCTAAACAGAATTTTGATTTTAAAAATGCTCGATTTATTACAGGAAGCATTCACCATTTGTCAAAGACAGTTAATTTTTATTTTCACTTAAAATGGAAAGTAATTTGGCTACTGTGCTGAAAATGTGTCTGAGTATTATGTTCCTGCTATTATTCATTTTATTCTAGGACTTTTAAAAGATGTATATTCTGAATGTTTACAGGGAAAAAAAAGTTACTGTCCCCTTCCCCTTACATTTAATTAAAATAGCTGTTCCTTTGGTCTGAGTGACTGCCATTTGAAGATCATCTGTAATGCTAGTAAAACACTCTTCTCCTTAACATTATATTCATTTCATCATTAACCATGCTTCTCAAATATCACTGCTGGCATAATATGTAGGAAGGATAGCTCTAAAGCAATGTTGTCTGACTCAAATAAAAAGGACACTATACATATATTTAAAATTATGATCTAGTTTTAAAATGTAATATTACATATGTTTTCTTGTATTTTTATTTATTTTGTTAAAAATTTCCAAATTATATTTTGATCTGGTTTGGGCAGCACTTTGGAGTGTTATAGGCTACAAGGCTGAAACTTCTTTTATAGAGCAACTTCTCCCTTGCTATAGAATAATTGCCTAAATCACATTGAAAAATAAAAAATGAGAAATAAGGAAATTATCGATATGATTTGGGACTAAAAACATAATAAAAATAAAGTAATAGTTAATTTTAAAAGTTTAACTACTAAAATAATTTTATTCATTCATACAGTCATTCATATAATCAAAATATCATCTGTCTATCATGTATGAAGCATAGGGAGTTACCAAGATTCCAAGACCAAGGAACACCTGGTCCTTCTATTCTTGTAGTCAATTATCTAACTCTTTTGCTAATTAATATTTTACTTTTAAAAGCATATATTTTATGTTTTTTAATCTTTCTTCAAAAATATATATAAGCAAGTAA
Source organism: Gracilinanus agilis (assembly GCF_016433145.1). Taxonomy (NCBI): domain Eukaryota; kingdom Metazoa; phylum Chordata; class Mammalia; order Didelphimorphia; family Didelphidae; genus Gracilinanus; species Gracilinanus agilis. The sequence goes on along the minus strand of NC_058131.1, from coordinate 127,162,480 downwards.
ATGAAATTAGTCTATTTAATAAAGTAATTCTAAAATTAGTCTTTCTTATTAAAAAAAATAAAAATTTGGATTCATTTATTATAGTATATTCTCTGTTTATATCTTTCGAATTTGTTCAGATTTGCCTATAAACTCTTCCTAATAGGGATCATATCTTTTTCTTCTCAGAGCACTCCATATGGCAGCTACAAAACATATATAATGGTACTAGTCACCTAACTTCTTTCTAACAGAACCATTGTGTATTTTAAAGAAACAATGTTTGCTAAGCTAGTGATTAACTTAAGAGGGAGGGGGAAGTACCATATAAACAAAAGCTAATTCCAATATTTGTTTAGTAGCAACAATGTTCTGAAGGTCTGTAATGAATTGAAATATAAGAATAATGATCTCCTACTTTTATTACCAACCCAATTGGAAGTCCATGTCTACAATCATTATTATTTTTCTATATCAATTATTTCAGTATTCATAGTCACAAACTAAAACTTATAGAGACAGACTTAAAGGGAAAGAAACAGCAGTATAGTTACAAAAATCAAGTTTGTTAACATTCAAGGGACTAATTCATGGCCTGGATAAAATTTCATGTAAATTCTCTGAACCCAAGTAATTTGGCCTGTTTCTTAAAGTAAGAGATCCAACAGAAAAAAAAAATACCTGTTTTCTGAGGATATGTAGAGTGAGCAAGGACAGAGCAGGAACATGCTGAAAGTGTTCCATGGTCCAGAGATTCCAAAAACACAATGGCAAGTCTTAACATACCACAAATACATAGGAAGAATGAGGCTCATTGTTATACTTTTTAAATAGTTAACGAACACCTACAATACTAAGGATTTGATACAGATCATAAAATTATGTGTTCCCCTAAGAGGTTGTGCTACTAAAATTAAGGGAACTAGGCTATAGGCCAAAAGAAAGAAGATGCATCTGGTAGAGAAAGGTGAGTTGATAAAATTCTACAATAATAATTATGAAATTTCTTAAGCAGGCTTTCTGAAAATATGAAGGCTCTAAAGACAGTTTTTTTTCAATGTCCTTAGCCAAAAAGCAGCCATAAAATATAAGCCCTGGATTTGAAATTGGAGAACCTAGGTTTATATCATTTCTCTTCAATTTACTATCAGTGATTTAAAGTACTATATCTTGTCCTTGGCCCCTCAGTTTCTTAATCTGTACAATATAGTGATAATGCTCAATTCTGAAAATCATTTCAATTTTAAATACTCTGATGAGATTTTTGGCTAAATTTTAGAACAGAATAATTTATTAGAAATTGATTTAATCATTTCTCTAGTTTATTTTTTAAAAGAAATTCCCTTCAAACGGAGGCATTAGGAGTATTTTCTAAAATGGCATATTTATCCATTATATTGTTACATTTCTTTTCATATTAGCTTTCTTTACAGAATCAAGGACTGATAGTTTCAAATTTCTGAGTAAATAAGACATAAATGGATCAAATATCTGTATTTCATACAAGGGGAGGTAGTATCAATTTCCTGTTCAAAATAGGAACACTGTCTATTAAAGGCAACAGGGGTGGTGCTTATTTCAAAGTTTTTTTGAGATAGTATCTTTCCTCTATTATGCATTTTAAATACTGAAATTTTAGGTAACTGTGTTATTGTGGGGGGTGACATTGAAAAGGGATTGAGAAGGCTTGAACTTGAGTTCTCAACTCCTCTACTTAAGAGAATAACTTGAATCAAGTCATTCATTTGGTAAGTTTTCAATATTAATCTTTTAGTATGCTCTACTCTTTGAGAATTCTACCTTAATAATCAATCTCTCAAAGGCCTCAAATTAATGTTGCCTTCTGCACAAACTTCCTCTGGATATAGTTGGTTTGGTCTAAAGTCTAGTCTCCCCAACTTTCATGTCACTTCCTCATACATCACTCCAGGAATATTGATTTTGAAATTACATTAATATTTGTCATAAAAAATTCAAACTTGATTATACTTCCAAAGTACTCAAATAATTAAATCCAAATTCAGAGATTAAAATGAATCTATTTTTATAACCTGGCTTATTTCATCATCTGAATTGCACTTGGCTAATCACTTTCAAAGTTATTCTTTTCTGCAAATAAGTTGGAGTGCCGCTGATCATTCTGATAAGGTACTACTCTGATCTGATGACTCCCCATGTGGTAGAGGTAACTGGTTTCTCAAAGGCATTTACAGTAGAGCACAACTCTGACAGGACTTATCAAGTTGAAAACACTTTGAGCATATGTGGAAAAGATATGCTGGATCAGCTTAGGCACATGCTAGCATCTCAAAATCTCTGATATTTTATGTTTCATTTAAAAAATTTTAGCTATTTGTAAAATATAGGTTTTAGTTTTTAATGTTATTTTTGTTTCTTATGTTTGGTGAATAAATAACGTTCTTTATAAGTGAATATTAATAAATGACGCCTAAAATTGTTTCTTTACCAAATTGGTAACAGGATCATTTTTAATTACAACTCTTAGAACCATTTAAGAAGTTGTTAGGGGTCATGATCTGTATCAATAGAGGAAAAGCCCACAAGAACAAAATCACTAACTCTTAAATAACATATAGTAATCTTGATCTGTGTTGCTCGTGACTTCATATTCCAAAGGACCATTGTTCCTGAGTTTCCATATTCCCTTGATAACTTCATCCTATCAGGGTGAAAATGTGCTAAACACCATTCATTCTTTTTTTCCTCTTGAACAAATGACCACAGCTAACTCTTACAAAACATCACTCTAAAACAATTGTTCTTAATTAGAAGATAGATATCAGGAGGTCCAAGAACTTGGTTTGGAAAAATATATAATTTCATCAATATAATTGGTTTCCTTTATAATTCTACACATTAAATTTTAAGTATTTGAATGTTATTCTGAAAAGTGGTCCATAGATTTTACCAAACTTTCAAAGACGTGCATGAGTCAGGTGCTGCTAAATATTTAATTATACACATGATACAATTTTAGGTTTAATTATTATTAATTATTAACACTTTTTCCATCACTTTCTTAAGCCTAGGCAAACAATAATGTAATAAATCAAGCCCCAATTTGTAGCATTTGCAGATTTCCAATGTGTAAATGCTTACATTGAAAATGGAACAATTGGCTCAGCAGTAAAAACATGCTCCTGCACAGCCCTGTGTCCATGATGCAAAAATCATTAAAAACTCCAGGTTAAAACAATGTATAAAAAAGGCTAGAGAAGCTGCCTATACAGAGCATGCAAATATGAAAAATCAAATAAATTTTAGCACTGATTCACAGGCATTTAAGATGTTATTTTCACTTCTTTGACCTTCAATAGAGAGAAAGTCCCATCGGGTTTAATGTAGGCAGAAGGCTAACAAGCTCTTCTGGATATGACAGAGATAGTTCTGTGTCATACAGTCTAAATAACTGTAACAATGGTGCTCTAACTAGACCAAATAAAAATGTAATAGAGCAGGAACTGGGTAACTAGAAGATGAGAAAAAATATTTTTAAAATGCTCTACTAGTATAAAACATGAAATGACACATATATGTGTCAGAGAAAAGCAAAAGAACATGTGAAATAGTGTCCTTTTCATACTTTATTCCTTTTCTTGAAGAAAAGGTCAAAGCTGTATTTCCAATGAAGCTTATCATAGGATAATTTCCACCAGTTCTCAAAGTATTAAGACCATGTCTATCAAATAAATGAATCAACACGTGTTGTGCATATACTAAAAAATTGAATGAAATTTCAGTGTTACAAATGTGACAGATGTGTGCTAATACAGTAGGAAACTAGATCATAAATTATTCATTCTCATGAATTTTAGCCAGTATTATAAACATAAACTTACATTTTCAAAAGAATCTACATATCACATAGTTAAAGGAAATTGACTGCTTAATATTAATTGAGGTAAATAGAAGGCACAGTGATAAAGTATTGGACTTGGAATCAGGAAGACAATAATCAAAATCATTCTTACACACATAATTAGCTGTTTGGCCCTAGGGGAGTCATTTAATTTCCTTAATTCTCAGTTTCCTTACCTGTAAATAGAGCTATTAATAGAACTTTCCTCATAGGTTTGTTTTGAGCTTCTAATGAGATAATACATACACAGCACTTTGTAAAAGCTATTATATTAATTCTTAATATTTAATTTTATATTTCCTCCTGTCTCAAGGCTTTTGTACCAATATTCCCAACTAACTTAAGGCATTCTAAAGATGATTATTTCATTGGCACTCAAAATAATTTACTTTAATATTCATATCAATATTTAAAGCAATATTATGCTAACTTAAATAAGAGATAATTAAATTCAAGCTCACAAAATTTTTTCAAACAGCCCTAGAAGGAAATTTAAAAGGAGGTAAAACTTGGGACAACTGAACTTTCCTTTGTGTATATTAAGGTCCAATTTGAATGCCTTCTTGTGTGCAAAATCATAATCATCTGGGCTAATGAATTATGGGTATTTTTCTCCATAGTAGCCTACTAATTAGTTTCCTTGCTCTAAGTCTTTCCCTGTTACAATCCATTCTTCAGGCAACTACTAGGGATTTTCTTAAAGTACAGGGTTCACTATGTCATCCTTTAAGTCAAAGAGTTTCAGTGACTTCTAATTGGATTCCTAAGATGGAATATAGACTTCTTTACTTACCATTTAAAGCCCTTCAAAACCTGGTTCCAGCATACATTTCTAGTCTTCTTACATATTACTACTCTTAATATGCAAACTAAACCTTTTACCATCTAGCTCTTATTATTTTTCAAATATGAAATTCTATCTGTTACCTACAGGCCTTTACATTGGCTTTCCCCTTTACCTGAAATGCATTCCAACTTCAACTCTTAGAATACTTTTAGAATTTCCTATCTTCAAATCCTAGCTAAATTGCTGGGGTCTATCAAATTTTTTTAAAATATGTTTTGATAATTGTGTCTCAACATAATTGATTTTCTCTGCATGCTATTTATGTTATTTTAAGATATTATTCTGGGGGGCAGCTGGGTAGCTCAGTGGATTGAGAGCCAGGCCTATAGACGGGAGGTCCTGCATTCTAATTTGGCCTCAGACACTTTCCAGATGTGTGACCCTGGGCAAGTCACTTAACTCCCATTACCTAGCCTTGGCACAGAAGAACCCACTCTTCTGCCTTGGAACCAATATATAGTATTGACTATAAAGCAGAAGGTAAGGGTTTAAATAAAACAACACATTATTCTGAAGCGGCTCATAGCTTTTATCAGACTAACAAAGGGGTACATAAAATGCAAAATGTTAAGAACTTCTGTTTTAAATAAAGTCTCTCCTGCTCTCTCAGTTGCTATTGCTTACCCTAAATCTTATAGCTATGTTGTTTTACCCACACATGCACACTTTATCCCCACTGGCAAGGCTAAAGGGCAAAGGCTGTTTTGTGTTTTTGTGTCCCTATGCAATACATAGTATATAGAAATTGCTTAATAGATGCTTGTTGATTGTATGTACAGCTACACACACTCAAATATACACAAAATTCCCAAACCAAATAATGTTGACATTAATCAAAATTAGCAGTAAAGAAATAAAATGCATCATGGAAAAGCACTGTCTCTTTATTCTAACCTAAAATTAAAATGTCCCCAAATATTGACTTGTTGAATTAAAGCCAAGAAATCAAAGGTAGTTTCAAGATTAGCCATAGTGTAGACATTGACCCAAGAAGAAGCATTAAATATTGGAGCAATGCAAAATGTTTATATACTATAAATTAACTTGCCAATTCAATCAACATATAGTGAGCAAATAAGGGGAGGAAGCATATTCAGTGGAAAGCACTCTAAGTTTGAATTCAATGGCATGCAATTCAATTCTTCAATTTACTCCTCATGAAAACTTGAGCAAGGACTTTAATCTCTGAGCATCTGCATTTCTTCATCTAGTAAAATAAGGGATTTTTAGTAGAAGATCTCTAAGATTCCCTTCCAGTTACAAAATCTATGATTATATTAAAGATAGCACATGCAAATGCTCTCTTAATTCTGCATCCATTATCTTCAATACTGAATTGCTCAACAGGCCAATGAAGTTTTTCCTTGATTTTATTCATTTTTAATTCAAAGAAGTGTTTTGTTCTTTCCATCATAAGCCTGACTCAGAGGAAGTGTTGCCAATAGTAAAAATATAAATCTTTTCAGCATCTCATGTCAATGTATATTATTGCTTGAATATACTTTCATATCTTAAAATGCTTATTAAAGTAGATCCATACCTGTGGCTGAAAAAAATAGCCAATATAACTTGAAAAGCTTTTTGAATTTAAATTATCTGTTCCAGTTTTATTTTGAGGCATGAACTTGATTTGCTTATTGAATTACATACAAAAGCATATTGTCTTTGATCCATAAGCATACAGCACTTCTTTTGATCACTTCTGGTATTATTCTGGTCATATAATAAGCATGTACTATCTATATCAGACTTGAGAAAATTACTTGTATAATACAAGTTTGCTCAGAGTTTATTTCTATTTAAAGATTAGTCTATTACAAATATTAATAATATAGAAATAGGTTCTGAACGATAATACGCATAAAACCCAGTAGAATTGTTTGTCAGCTTGGGGGGAGGAAGGTGAGGGAAGGGAAAGAACATGAATCATGTAACCATGGAAAAATATTCTAAATTAATTAATCAATTTAAAAAATGAAAAATTATGTATTTAACGATTAGGAATCCAGAGTTCTAGAAAAGAAGTATATATGACCCTATCCAGAAATTGTCTGAAACAACACATGAGAAAAGCATAGCTCAATAGTATTGTTAATAGATTGTGAAATGTTTTTCATTAAAAAACTGACATCATCTAATTCTAATATCAGGTAAGGAAGGAGAAAAGAGGTGGAAGATTTCCTTAAAATGAAATAAATGTCAGCTTCTCCAAGAAGGCTGTTAGTCATGTCTTAGAAATCTTGAAAACTGATGTCTCTGGAGTCAGGATAGGCCTTGCCAATGCAAAATAAGAGCTTTTAACTAGATTATCATTAGGATCTTTGTTTCTTCCTAAATCCTAACAGTTAACCTTGAAATAATAATGACAAGGAAAATAGTTAACAAGAAAGGCAAAGATAAATTTGATACTGAATGGAAAATGGTACAGAACATAATAGCTAATAGTTGAAAGCTGTGTTGTCTCAAAAACATTAATGGAAAAAATAAAAATTTGAGTTGACTGAGGAATTTATACTCTCCTTCAAAAGAATGTCTATGAGTTATTCATTCTCTTAGGCATAGGGAAAACATGAGATATGTACCTAGTACTTCTAATACAAGAGCTAAAATAATGTTCCTTTTACATGTAAAAGAGGGTCAGATGCTTAAGAGAATTAAAATGCTTATTATTCAGCAGAGGACAATAAAAAATGGGAATTTGGGGTCAGAGGACCTAACTAGTAATACTTCCTCCACTACATGTGTGGCTGTCAGCACACAATACAGTGCCCATAACATAAAGTTTAATAAATGCTTGTTGACTGATTATCTTTGGACAAGTAATAATCTCAATTTTGTCATCTTCAAAAGGAGATTTCCCTGAATGGTCTCTAAGGTCTATTCCAATTCTAAAAACCTTTTAAGCCCTAATGTCTTCCACTGTCTCTGAGTGTGATTGAAAGGGCTTCCTTAAGAGAGTTGCAGTACAAAACTATCACTGGCTCTTTATTTTGTTTAGGATAAAATTCACATTCCTTACTCTAGTATTTAAGGATCACCACAACCTGACATCAATGAATTTTTTCTGGTTTTATTCCTTGGCATTCTCTTTAACATTCTGAGTTCCTACTTAATTGGACTGCTAAACCTGATTTGACACCTGTCACCTCTAAGCCTTCTCAGAATTTGTACCTCATGCTTGAAATGCATTCCCCTTTCATCTCTAACTTTCAGATTCCTTATTTTCCTTCAATATTTAGCTTGGGTACACTAAGATAAATTCAGAATGGATGAATGACTTGAATATAAAGAGGGAAACTATAAATAAGTTAAGCGAACATAGAATAGTTTACTTGTCAGATCTCTGGGAAAGGAAAGATTTTAAAACCAAGCAAGTTAGAGAAAATTACAAAATGTAAAATAAATGATTTTGATTATATCAAGCTAAAAAGCTTTTGTACAAACAAAAACAATGTAGCCAAAATCAGAAGGGAAACAACAAATTGAGAAAAAATCTTTATAACAAAAAACTCTGACAGGGGTCTAATTATTCAAATATACAAACCAATTGTTAAACCAACTGTATAAAAAATCAAGCCATTCCCCAATTGATAAATGGGCAAGAGACACAAATAGGCAATTTTCAGATAAATAAATCAAAAGTATCAATAAGCACATGAGAAAGTATTCTAAATCTCTAATAATTAGAGAAATGTAAATCAAAACAACTCTGAGGTATCACCTCATACCTAGCAGATTGGCTAAAATGAAAAAAGGGGAGAGTAATGAATGCTGAAAGGGATGTGACAAAACTGGGACATTAATGCATTGCTGGTGGAGTTGTGAACTGATCCAACCATTCTGGCTGGCAATTTGGAACTATGCTCAATGGGCTATAAAAGAATGCCTGCCCTTTGATCCAGCCATACCATTGTTGGGTTTGTACCCCAAAGAGATCATAAATAAACAGACTTGTACGAAAATATTTATAGCCGCGCTTTTTGTGGTGGCAAAAAACTGGAAAATGAGGTTATGTCCTTCAATTGGGGAATGGCTGAACAAATTGTGGTATATGCTGGTGATGGAATACTATTGTGCTCAAAGGAATAATAAACTGGAGGAATTCCACGTGAACAGGAGAGACCTCCAGGAATTGAAGCAGAGCGAAAGGAGCAGAGCCAGGAGAACATTGTACACAGAGACCAATACACTGTGTTAAAATAGAATGTAATGGACTTCTGTCCTGGCAGCAATGCAATGACCCAGGACAATTCTGAGGGACTTATGGAAAAGAACACTACCCACATTCAGAGGAAGAACTACAGGAGTGGAAACAGAAGAAAAACAACTGCTTGAACACATGGGTTGAGGTGGACATGATTGGGGATGTAGTCTCGAAACTACCACACCAATGCAACTATCAACAATTTGGAAATAGGTCTTGATCAATGACACATGTTAAAACCAGTGGAAATATGCATCAGCCATGGAGGTGGGGGATCTCAGGAGGGTGAAGGGAAAAGTAACAGCATGAATCATGTGACCATGTTAACTTTTCTAAAAAATAAATATTAATAAATGTTTATTAAAAATATTTAGCTTGGGTATCACCTCCTAAGAAAACTTCTCTAATAGCCCAATCATGAGCACCCTCCCAAATATTCCTGCAGTCGCTTTTTTTCCCTCATCTTTCCTTTTCCCCCTTCAAGACCTACTTAATATTATATTTATCTGTATATCAGGTGTGCACCAGTAGACTGTAAGATTCCAGAAGGCAGAGACTGTTTTGATTCTATTTTTGTATCTCCAGCATTTAACTCAGTCCCTGGCACATTATATGTACATGAGTACTTGTTCTTTTTTGAATGGAATGTGTACCACTGTATTTAAATAGTGCATAGTATATTTCCTTTTTTCTTTGTAGAGTATATTTCAATACTTCCAGGTATAATAAATCTAATTACCTTTCCCTGTCACATTCTAAGCTGCTAGAATACCACTGCTATCCTAATGTGCAAATAAAATAGTTTGATATACCTGCAGAATATGGGGGGGGGGGAATCTGACTGATAAGATTGAGAAAATATCCTCACCTCAATCTCTGTCTGGTGAGACTACTAAAAAGAAGCAATGATTAGCTAAAATCTATGTCACCAAGTATAATTCCATATTTAGGCCCAATATATATAGGGAAATAATCAAAAGGTTTCTCTCACCTATGAGACAATACACCGAAGTACAAGGGTTTAAAAAAAAAAAAGGTTTCTCAGCAGAGCCAGCTGCTAACCAAGCAACTCTATCTTTTTATTTCTGACAGGAATGACAATAAGACATGATATTGTGGTACATCATGTATAACAACAGATCAATTTACATCTCACTGATATTGTTCAATAAACCTTAGATAGTGAGTAGCAAAGCCTCATCTCATCTCCATAAATACAAAAAAAGAAGCCTATATTATGAATCCAGTTTCTAACAAGGGCCTTTTCAGTAAACTCTCTTCTAAAATTTACATAATTTTTACTCATTCTCCAGTATCTTGGTTTATATTTACATAGCTTGTTTCCAACTCATTCTCTACACTCATGTAGTCACCAAAATAGTTCAGGCACTCTTCATTTCTCACCCTGAATTTACAATAGTCTCCTAAGTAGTCTATCTGCCTGAAGTTTCCCTGGACTTTTATAATAGTCCTCTGCCTCAAGACTGCCTCAATTATTCCCTCTCCAACCCATCTTTCAAATAATTGTCTAAATGATTTTTCTAAAGCACTGTCAGACCATGTCATACTCCTACTCAAAAAATAATTCCATGGCTTTCTATTACCTGTAGAATCAAATATGAATTCTATTGTTTAGAAATCCAAGTCCTTCACAAATTACTACCTTTCTAGGTTTATTATTCAATAATCTTGATGCATTATATTGTCTATACAAAGAAACCTTCTTGCCACATCTGATACATTGTCACATGTTTTCCTTTTCCTTTGTACAGGTTTGCTATGCCCAGAATGAACTTCTAATTTCTGTTGTTAGAATCTCTTCTTCAGAGATCTGCTCAGTAATCTCCAAAGAGATGATATCAATCACCTACAATAAATTACAATGACTTTCTAATATCTATAGGATTAAATATAAACTTCTGTGTCAATTAGATTTCTTGGGAATTTAGTTCCAGCCCACATTATACACTTATACTTTATGCTTTCCTTATCCCCATCCCTCCAACTCAAAACTTCTTTCTACCCCACCTCTTTTAAACTACAATAATGAAGACATATATAGTCTATTGCCAAGTCTTCTTAACTCTGTACTCACAAAATCTCTCACATATGCCTCATTCTCTATTCTAACATTACTACCACCTTGGTACAACAAAAGTGCTTCATGCTGGCACTATTGTAACAGATTTCTGTTAGGTCTCACTACCTCAAGTCTTTTCCCACTCCAGTTCTTCCTCCAGGATGCTATCAAAATACATGTTACAACTTTGACAACGTCACAGTTCTACCCCTTCAATTTAATCAACTCCATTTGCTCCTTATTACCTTGAAAATTAAATATAAAATCCTTGTTTAATTTTTAAAGCTCTTTATAACCTAATCTCTTTCTACTGTTCCAGTTTTCTTCTATTTCCCTCCCCTTCAGTATTCTTCATGATACTTTGCTTCTTATTGTTCTTTTAAAAAGACACTCCATTTCTCACCTCCATGCATTTTCCCTGAATATCACCCCAGTTCTGGAAAACTTTCAAATCTCATCTCTGCCTCCTGTTTTCCCTAATTTCCTTCAAGACCCAACTAAATCCAGCCTTCTGGAAGAATCCTCTCCCTATCTTTTTAATGCTAATGCCTTCCCTTTGAGATAACCTCTACTTTAGCCCTCATAAATCTTATTTGTACAAAGTTGTTTGCATGTTGCCTACCTAATTAGATTGTGTGATCCTTGAAGGCAGGGATTTGTAGTCACAGAGTTTAACAGTGTCTGGCACAAAATAAATGCTTAATAAATGCCTTTCGACGTCACTACATATAACTGTAACCTAAGTAGAATAAAATGTCATGGTTCATATATGTCTATGTACATGTGTATATATCTATGTATGTGTAGGCTATATATGGGATATGTATGTATATATATATATGTGCATAGAGTTGAGATATGTGTGTATGTACACACAGAAAGAAAAAAGAGAATTGATACTAAGACAAAAGGTAAGGATTTTTACGTTTAATTTTTTATTAATTTATTTGTATATTGGTTACATCAAAATTCCCAGGTGTCTTACCACCTCCCCATACCATAGAAGGAATCAGCTGAAGAAAAATCATATGTAAAGAAATAATGTCTAGAGTGTTTTCTATTTATCAGTTCTTTCTCTGGAAGTGAACATTCACAAGTTATTTTTCAGTTATCAATTCTGTAACTGTAATATTCTCTTGGTTCTATTTGCTTCACTCTTAACAATTTCATGTAGGTCTTTCAAAATTTTAACCTGATTTTCATTTCTTGTGGCACAATAGTATTTCAACAAAATCACACATCACAATTTATTCAGTCATTCCTCAACAGATGGATATTCCAATGATTTCCAGTTCTTAGTTACCATAAAGAGATACTATAAATATTTTGGAACATATAGATTCTTTTCCTTTTTTCCTGGATCTCCTTAGGAATTAGATCTAATGGTGATATTACTGTGTCTAACTGTGTATACATATATACACACATAGAAATACACATACTCTGAGGAATTAAACAATTTTATAACACTATAAACACAAAGAAGGAATATATAACACATATATCACATATAATAGGTATAGATGTGTGTATCCCCACCACTTAACACAGTGATTTACATATTCTAAAAGTTTGAAAAATAGCAGGCAGCTGGGTTGCTCAGTGGATTGAGAGCCAAGTCTAGAAACTGGAGGACTTAGGTTCAAATCTGGAATCAGGCACTTCCCAGTTGTGTGACCCTGGGCAAGACACTTGACCCCCATTTCCTACCCTTACCACTCTTCTGCCTTGGATCCAATACACAGTATTGACTCCAAGACGGAAGGTAAGGGTTTAAAAAAAAAGTTTGAAAAATACCTTCTTATTTTTTCCTTATTTCACTCTACCTCCTTGTTTATTAGAGCAATGAGTAATTAGAGCCCTCAGCTAACTTTTCATTCCCAAGTTGTCAACATTAAATAATATTCAGCAAAACCTAAACAAACAAAAGTACCAATTATTTTAAATAATGAAACAGAGGAAATTCATATTTCCTGTATATATAAACTCTTTGATTTAATGTGGTCAGCATCTGTTAATCATGTAATTCAGAATATTTTAGCTACTCTGGATTCCATATAATCTGTGGATCAGATATCAGATATCCTCTTTACAAAATTATAGTTACTGTTAGCTTTAGTAACATAGTATGTATATATATAAAATTACAAATAATCAATGAAGAAAATTCTCTCCAGGGCCTAAGTATTTACTCATACTTAGAGCTGAACACTTCCCTGAATAAATTAAGTGTTTTAGTCCACTTGGTAACCTTTAGAGTACTGTTCCAACTATGTAACTATGATGTTCAAAGCACTGCATTAACATATTTAGGTCACTAGTCAGTCAATAAATGATTCTTGAGAAATAGTTAATGTTCTTCCCTAAGTGACTAACATCATACCAAAAAAAGCAAGATCAAACAAAATTAATCTGTTTAAAAATGGAGTCCCATTAGGTTCTTGAAACCATATGAGATTTCTGAGATTAGAGAGTTATCTAAATATATGCAAATAACTTAGATGCTTGATTTTTCCCAAATAACTTCTTAAATTCTGACTTTTATCTGTTGACACATAATTATATGTAGTGCATATCACAGAATGGAAGGTTTAAAAAAGAAATTTATCTTCAAGAGAAGAGTAAAAGAACTCAAACTATAGAAAAGGGTTCAAACCAATGAAAATTGTGATGCAATACTGAATACTACTTTATATAAAAAGGTAGATAATTTTAATACATTTAATGACAATTATTAAAAAATTGTCAAATTAAGTTAATTACCAATTAGGTGTTACAAAGAGGAATTTGATAGATTCTATGAAAAACAAAGAACACAGGTTACATTATAATTCCATGTGATTTTTGGTTACCATTCTAATCTTTGTAACTTCTTTATTTTCCCTGAACATAATCATTTCTTCTTAAAAATTAAAATATTTATAAGTATGTAACCCTGCTACACATGAGGTAACTGATTTTCCAAACTAAGGATCAATTGATCAATAAGCATTTATTAAAGACTTAGAATGTGCTAGGAAATGAACAAAATACTGGGGACAGAGAGAAAATGCAGAAATAGTCTCTCTTCTCAGATAGCATAGATTCTGTGGAGGGATATGTCAAGTATATAATTCAGTTCATATAAAATACATAGAAAGCAGGTGGAAAGAAGCCCTTGAGGGGAAGCCACAAACAGCTGAAAGTCCACGAAAGACCTCTTGTAAGAAATTACACTGTTGCTTAAAGGAAGTCAGGGATTCTGAGACAAAAGTTAGGAGGTAGAGCATTCCAGGTTGGAACATGGCCAGTAAAAACCCTCAAAGACAGAAAATGTAGCATCATGTCTGATGAATAGAATGGGTCAGTAAGGTTAGATAAATATAAAGGGGGAAAAGATGTAAAAAGCTTAAAGTCAAATAAGAATGTACAGGATTAATCCCAGAAATAACAAGGAGGCAATGAAATTTATGCAGAAGATGTTCATGAAGTTAGACCTACACTCCAAAAAAACTTCAAGAAGGGAGAGGAATAAGCATGTAAATAGTGCCTACTGTGTACTAGACAATATGCTAAGAACTTCATAAATATTATCTTATTTGATCCTCACACTGAAAAATTGACAATTATGTGGAGAATGTGTCAGTGTGAAGAAACTTAAGGTAGGAAAAATTATAGGAAGGCAATTATAATATTCCAGGCCAGAAGGAATCATGGCATGAATTCAGAAGGTAGCTGTATGAGCAGACAAAAAGAAATGTAAGTGAGAGATGTGAAGAAATTACAAGATTTGGCAGAACATTTTGGAAATAAAAGGTAGGTAGCCCAGTGCTGAGCATCCCAGACACAGAGTCAGAAAGATATTTGATGTCCAGCAGGATAATATTATTCTCTTGCAATAATAGTAAGGTTGAGAAGCTTAGACTAAGAAGAAAGATGAGTTGTTTTAGACATGTTGATATTGAGATGCCTAAAGGATGTCCAGCTTAAATTACCCAAATGATAACTGGTGAATAATAAAATATTTCCAGGGAATCGAATTGAATTTCTTCCTGGAGCCTCACATTGAAGCCAACATGGTACAAGGGAAAGTGTACCAGATTGGGAGTCAAAGAGAGCATGGTTAATAGTCTGGCTATGCTACTCACTCACTACCTGTGTGACTTTGAATAAGCCATATAGTCTTCTGAGGTCTCCATTTCCTCTACAATCAAATAATTCCATTTCACTGAATTATTTCTAGATTAGTTCCTTCCAGAACGCTTTTTAAAATGAGAATATCAACTTATATAAACATAACTCTCAATTATTCTTTTTAATGGAAAGGAGAAAACACTTTTCTTTGGCTTTGAAATGTGTTTCTGTATTTATATCAAATAGAGGTTAAATATAATGTTCGATGAATTGACTTTAAACCAAGGCAGCTTGGGATAGTGAAAAGAATGCTGGATTTGTAATGGCAAGATATGAGTTGGAGCTTTGGTCCTTTTATTACGTACCTGTTTGACTTCACTTAACCAACTCACTTTTTTTTGCCTTACTTTCTTCATCTATAAAATAAAATGTTTCACCTAAGGGATCTTTAAAGTCTGTTCTGACTTTAAAACCCTGTGATCCTATAATATAATGAAGCCACTCCATGATTAACTCAATTTTGGTGGTGATAAATATGTCTTCACTTTTTCCATCCTGATCCAATATGTTTCATAAAAACCTTTCCAGGCTTGGAGTAGACACGGAAGCAAATACCAGCCCTTTTTCAATACTCCCTTTAAGAAAGGATGAAGTATTAAAGTTCTAAAAGGCTTCTCATGATGAACAGTACAGAGAAGAGTCAAGATTTCAAGAAGTCTGCAATTAATTTTTAAAATCAGTTATTTTCAAACTGGAAAGCCAGAAATCTTTAAACCGAATGGAATTACTTAGGGCAGTTAAATATTCCTACAGATAATTATGTGTAAGATACTAAATCAAAGTGACTCTTGAAAAAGTTAAAGTAGTTTAATAACAAATTGAACATATGGCATATTTTATTATTTGAAGGGATCAACTCACACTTAGCCATGAGAATACTTCATTTCTTTTCTTAGATAAAAGAATAATTTCTTTTTTTACATCCCCCTCTAACAGTAAAATGATGTTTTGGAGGCAATTTTTTCTCTATCCAGTGTAATCTCATGCACATTAAAAGACCCTTTGATTGCTATTTATACTATTTTAAGTCTTAATAACTTCAAGAAAATCATCACAGAATATGATAATGTTAATCAAACAGCAAATTCTATTCAGACATTTTAATCATTCATAACCTGTTGTTCACATCTCACTTCAAAATCTAAAGTCATTTCCTTAAAGAATGAATTTTCTTTGAAATGCTCATACTGGAGTTCCCATTTATAGCAAAAGCTAGAATTACTCACATAGTCTCTCTAGCATTCCATAAATGCTTTTGGTTCACCTTCTGGGACCCCATTTCCTGATTTGATCAAAGTTTAAGTATTAATGTTTGACTATTTTATCTCATTTTACAGGATCTGAAGGAGGTTGATAAAGACCAGTTTTGAAAAAAAAGTGGTAAAAGTCATGTGCTATGTCATTCTCTTTCACAGATAAGTGTTCTAAAGACTGTTGAATGCACATCCATGATTCATCACTTATGAAACTAAAAATTAAAATCTCCCAGACAACCTTTAAAATTATTATGAAAAATGCTTATAAGTAAGGGGCAGGGGACAAAATCGGAGAAATTAACTCATAGTATAGAGAACTATTATCAGAAATATAGCATGTTACTATAAAATAAAATCCCTTTTCTAAGAAAGTTCTCTTTTGACATTTTTTGGCCTTCCAGTGTAATTCTTAAAGCAATTAAGAGACTTTTAAATTCTTATTTTGGTATCTTTATATTGATCTTAATTAGAAATTGGTCTACACATTAAAATAGCCATAACAAATACTGTCAGTCAACATATTCTCCAGAGTAGAAAATAAGCACTTACTCCTGTGAGTTCCTTGAATAGCCTTTCTCTGTAACCTGAGCACCAAGCACAATACTTCTCATGTGAATAGTGCTTAATAAATGCCTTTTGACTGACATGGGCTACTACATAATTCAGTATTGCATTAATATACTTCAACATTCTAAAAAGCTTCCAAAAAAGGAACTTGCTCATAACTATAAGCATCCATATGTGTTATATAAGTTATATCAGGGGAAAAGATAATGCTCTCATATATGAAATTGTCATAGGTTTCCATCAGAACTTGGCACCAGGTGTTACACTAATAAGGTTTTTGCTTTTAGCTGCCCATCACTGAAGGTCTCAGATATTTTCACAATTCACACTAAGGAAAGACAGACCATATTCCCCTCATCCCCTCCAAACTTAGTGTCCTATGCTATGCATCAGTTCACCTTGTGATAATAATGAACTTATTCACTCTTAGCTCCAAAGAACTACCTCTGAGAAAAGAAGTGACAGTGGGAAGAGTAGAAAGCCCTATAAATAATAGTTTTTTTAGAAAATAGTAATAACATAGTTCCCCCACTATGACATTGGAAATGGTATGGCATCTGGTTCCAACAAGCACTATCTGTGAGCACCAAAAGGGTTTAACACTTTCAAGTGCACTCGCACACACAAATCTCTATAGGAATATAGAATAACAAGCAGAATTAGCAAGAAAGATATACGAGATTCATAATTTCCTTTAGGATCACTTGCAGCCTGACTCCTTTATTCACTAAGTATATACTAATTTGCACTACTCTTGAAAGAGCATACAGTCAACCTGAATTAGAGAATAAAATATCCAAAGCAAATGGTATGGGATGACCACAAATCTGTAAGTGCATATATAAACTCACACTTAAGATTTATTTGGCAAATCATTTTATATAAACAGTGTACAATTCTTCAAAATGACAGGTGACATTGAAAATTACATTATTTCTTATATCATTGTACTTTCATAGAATGATATTTTATTTAAATTGTTATCATAATTGTCCTCATTGTTACCTACAAAGAATAGAAAATTGGGTTTTAGAAATTAGAAAATTAGGAATAAGATTTCAATTTAGCCAGATTATAAAATTGTTCTTATTGCCCTTATGACAGAACAAGATGATAGATGATAGCTAAATGGATGATTGATAGATAGACAGATATTCATTGTAGTCAATTATGTCCCAAGTATGATGCTGTGTTGAAGATACAAATACAAACAAGCAAGATAATCCCTTTTCTGTAAAAACTAACATTTTAAAGGGGTAGGGATGGGGGAGGTAAGAAATGATGGGAAAGGTAGGGTATGTTGAAAGTTATAGTAATGATAAGAAATGATCTGGAGGCCTGGTTCCAGGTAAGATAAGGCAAAAAGTTCATCTCTCAGAACATGGTATACCAGGGCCAGAATCTGGTAGTAAGGGTTGGATAAGGATAATGATCAGAGTGAAGGTCATATGGTAAGAAGATGATCAGGAAATGAGAACAGGCACTTAATTGCTAATTAGCTGGATGAATGTAACATGTGAATAACTTAATAAATGATATCCACATCTAGTTTGGGATTCTATTTTCATCAAAATTATGACTTAAGTCAATTTTATTCTGGAACTTTCATGAGAGAACAGTGGAAAGAATACTCAAAGAATTAAAAGCTTGGGAATAGGAGAAGCACTGAGTTTGGGTAGGGGGGAAAAAGCAATGATGCTAAAAGAAAAGAATGAAGAGTTCATTTTTCAAAATTGTAGGGAAGAAAAAACTAGATGAACAAAAACAAATGCATGAAGGGGAAATAAGGGAAAGGGGACTCCAAAGGATGTGAGATTAATATTACACAGATTAATTTTAAACTAATAGAAATAAAAAATCTTTTTAGACAAATGCAAACATGAAAGGGAAATGATGGAGGAAGACCATTATTACCTCCCAACTTGTACAATCTGTATAAAGATTATTATTACTATAATTATTAGCAAATAGCTGTATTAGCAAATATTTTCCAGAGGAAAAAATTGATTCAATATTTTCATAGAAATATTAATAAGGATTTAACTCTACTCAGTCCCCAGATATCTAGCTAATAGGTGCCTTCCAAACCTGTATATAAGATGAGAAAGATATGCAGGAATATAGGCAGCTAGATGGCATAGTGTGGACATTTATTGTCTTACATTGGGCTAGTTACTTAATCTTTTTTACCTCAGTTTCCTTATCTATAAAATGAATAGGAGAAGGATTTGTTAAACAGTTTCAGTATTTTTGCCAAAAAAACTCCAAATGAGTTTACAAAGAATCAGATATTACTGAAACAAATGAACAAGAGGATAGAATATACCAAACCATGCTATGAACTCTACGTTTACATTGTATATACCATAGACTACTGTGTCATATACATTTATGAGGAAAGTCTTATATCATAGTGTTAAATACTTCTTATAATATCGATGTGTTGATAAAGGGAAAAATTGAAAAAGTATTCCTTTTATTCATATTTTCTATTTTTTATATATAAATGTTTTTGGTCAAGAAGCAACATGATCTAAATTTAATAATGGTCTATAACACAGCCCTCATTTACTTGCTTAGCTGACAGGAACTCCCAGTGTGAAGCCTGGGGAGATGACTTCTAGAAAATAACATGAAAGGTAATGGAAGTACTTTGGAGAAACTGTGGAGCCTGCATATTCATTCTAAAACTGGTTCTATTCAACTATCTATATGGTGAAAGAGAAGCTTTCTAATTGGCCTTGGGATCATTCAAAAAGTTCTCTTAGCTTCTTCTTTGCTTAAGTTTTGTTTGGAGGAGCTTTTTTGATTCTTGTGATCTCTGTATCAAGTGGGTAAGGGAAAGGCCTAGAGGGCTTGGCTTCTGAGACTACATAGACTATGAGAAATAGACATTAATCATTGGTTTTTCACTAATATTTTTCAGGTATAGGTGCTGAAAGTGGAATCTTGAACTTTGATTGGGAGAGTAAGCCACAGAAACCTGGGAGATGGCATCCAGGATATATTTTGCAGCCTATAACAGCACTGATGTCTGGAGAAACAAAGTGATATCTTTGGATATCACTTTTGGAACCCTAGGCCAGTTAAAAGATTTAGCCACCAGTCATGCCACTACTGGGCATTATCTTGGTGAAATTAAGAATATGTAGGAATTGAGCTTAAAGTATACTTCTCTAGAAACTATGAAGGTAATATAGAATTGAATATTCCATCAAAGTATTGGGGGAAATATTTTTATTATTCTTGCTATATATTTGAAGTAATATATGGATTTGAAATGGTTATAAAATGGTTAAATAGTATTGGGCTCTAGTCACTGACTAACAACCGAAAGAGAACATAATTTGTTGTAGCAGAGGTGGAAAAGAGACCACCTGATTTCTCAGGGTGTTCTTCTGTAACCTTGAAAGGCTTGGTCCTGAGAGAGTGGGGCCAGAACATAAATGTTGCATCAATTAAATATTAGAAATATTAATCTGGCATCTGTGTAGGATGTACTAGAATAGAAAGTGAAAAAAGAGGGGAAAACCTATCAGCAAACTATAGCAATAAAAATGAAAGATAATAAAGGACTCCATTAAATTGTAATTTTCTTGCAGGCAGAGATTATCTTTTGACTCTCTTTGCATCCCCAGTGCTTAACACTGTGCCTGACACATATTAGGAATTTATTAAATGCATATTAATTGACTTATTGATAAAATTAGGGTAGTGGCAGTATTTGAAGGACTGGCAAGAAGGATTAAACCTGCTCCACTTGGCTCCAGAAGGCAGAACTAAGATCGATGGGTGAAGTTGCAGTTGTATAAATTTTGATACAGGTACAAACCTTCCTAACCATTAGAAATGCCTGAAAGTATAATGAGTTAACTAGGAAGATAGTAGGTTCTCTCTTTATAAGAAATTTCCAAGAAAGGGTTCAATGGTCACTTTCTGTGGTAAAGAATTCAAGTTGAATTAGGTGGGCTCTGAGCTTCCATTTATTCTATGGTGCTATGATTTGGGGATATAAAGGATGAGTCATATGTGAGCCTAAATAATAATAACCAAAAATTTTATGTATAGATAATAATTAATAATAATAATAGTCAGCATTTATATAGTACTTTAAGATTTATAACATTCTTTTTTATTTAATCTTAACAATATCCTTTTGAAGCACAAGCTATTTCATCTTCATTTTACAGCTGAGTAAACAGAAAATATGAGAAGTACTTAGTACAGTGTTTGGCACATAGTAGTCACTTAATATATGCTTATTTCCTTCCTTACCTCCTATACCTACCTAGAAGACTGGTAGATATTCATAGTATTAAAATCCTAAGCAAAGGAGTAAAGAATTAATTTTTGAAATCTCAATCACAGAACTGAACCAGATTTAGAGTTTTTTATCATGTCTCACTTACTGACATAACATTTAAAAAAAATCATTCAAAGGATAAAAAGAATTAGATGCAATGTTACTGATGAAGAAATACACATCCTAGAAAAACATCTCAGCAGGCAGGTTATGGCATGTTGGAAATAGCCAACAGGCCTTAAGCCTGTCAATGAGTTAGGAGAGGTATCTATCCCAGGCATGTGAAGAATTTCTTCAGTAGAATGGTGGAGAACAATTTGCTCCAATTGCCATAAAACACAGAAGTAACATATACTATGCAGCACTTAAAATTTGGTTAGACTTCAAAGAAGCCAAGGTCATCCACTGCATTTAGAGCCATCACTGGTCTTCTTGACTTTTGCCTTGATACCAGACTTAGATGACTCTGGAAAAGAGAATGAGGCCAATGACTATGCAATTCTGCCTCACTTAAATCCAATTCCTGACCAAGTTAAGACATCATTCCATGGTGTCACTGGTTCTCTTTGAAAATTAGGGACAACTACTACCATTTCTCTTAAAGTATTTCTCTGAAATGGGTTTGTTTTTTAAGTTCACAGTATAACAAGGAAGTAAATGACTACAAAAGAAATACCTTTCTAAAAGGGAAAAAAAAACTCAAAATTTTTAGGATATATGAACTCAAGCCACAGACAATGATATCTATGTTTTCTTTTAGAAGGTAGATATAGTATGGCATTATTTTTGCCATACCAACCATAGGCTATGAAATAAAATCAAATGAAATGAAAGCAATACTAAGCATTTATCTATAGTTTTTACTTAGACAGGTTTAGTGACGAAGAAAATTAACATGAAAAATCATTTTCCTATATTATGGAACAAATTTTCCATTCAGGACACCTAAATAAAGGAATGTGTGCAGTGAATCAAAGAACAGACAGCAAATGCTTGAAAATGAAGTAAATGCATACCTAATTAAACATTTACACAAGCAATTACCTGATTAGAGCATACAAATTTTACTTAGGGTGTGCAACAGGTTCATCAGCTAACTTGATGGAATAATGCTATTTACAACTGAAATTTGTGCTTTAAAGTTCAACATTGGCAAGTATTGTCAAATAAAGAATATTTTTAGAAAAATTGAAGTTTTTACACCTAACATTTGCAGGTTCTGCACAAACATGGAAATATTGGGGAAAATGTGAAAAATGTTTGATTATTTTAGTGCTATCAATAGACACACGGTACTGTTTTTCCAGTTGGAAATATACAATAAGCATCTAAGGCATCACATCTAAGCAAGGATAGATGCTCTATTAAATATTATATGACTTTCCAAAAATATAGTCTCTCCATATTCTCAAAGGTAAAAGGAGAAACAGCATGACAATGGCTAGGGCTCTAAACTTGCAATCAGGAAGAACTAAGTTCAAATTTGGCCTTGGTCACTTAATTAACTGTATAACCCTGGGTGAGTCTGTGCCTCTACTGCATTATCTATAAAATGATAGGGTTGATACAGAGATGATTTGAAGCCAAGTCCTCTAACTCCAGTATCAGTGTTCTTGCAGATGATTTTCTATAGTAGATCACATCTTCATAGTCATGTAATAGTATCTGCAAACACTTCATGGACTAAGAACCAATGATTAATCTGAATAAAAAATCTTAATTTTAAGATTGTAGCCTTTATGGTAGGGAGAATTCCAAACTGCTGAACTTTTGTCCTTAGGGAACTGATAAAATAGAAGTAGGCACTGGTAAGGCTATGTTGCTTAAAATTTTCCCTCTACACAAACATACAGCCAACAAAGACTCATTTCAATGGACAAAATCCCTCTTTTGTAAGGCTAATAGGCCTTGACTGTGCAGGTATTAATACATTAGTAAGAATAATTTTTAATTAGCTATCAGAGTGTTTACATCATGTCTACACTGGGGGAATGAGATGTTTAAGAGGTATATGCAATAGACAGTTAAAATGGAGATTCTATTAGAGTATAAGGCAATAACTACACAGGAGGGCAGAACTACTTTGCAGTTTTCTCTAGGCACATAGTGAGGCCAAGATTGCCATTGAAAAGAATTTCCAGTACTACTTTAGGCATAAATATTATAAGTTGTGATGTCTAGTTTAAAAAACATGTACAAATTCATCTCCAAAGAAAATTCCAATTTTCATATAGCTTCTTAAATTATCTGAACTGTTTCATCAAAAATACAACCTACCAGAGTGGAACTCAGAAGCATTTCTCTGTTATCTCAGATCTACTGTTAATAAGTTCTGTAGCCTGAAAAAAAAAGTCATTTAATATCTCTTTATTTCAGTTTCCTCAACTGAAAATGAAGAGATTAGACATGATCTTAGACCTGGAAGTCCTATCATCCAAGCTAACTAGAGGGCCTCCCTAAAATATCCCTGAAAAGTGATCACACAAACTCTGCTTAAAGCCCAGAGATGATAGGGAACCCAAGGCCACCTCAGGAAAACTCATTCTACTTATGAAGAGCGATAAGTTTTCTCTTACAACAAATGTATTTCCCCTTTGAAACTTCTGCCCATTGTTCCTAGTTCTACCCTTAGAGGCCAAGCAGAGTAAATTATATCCCTTTTAAAATGCTTGAAGACTGATTTCCTGTCTCTACTCCCCCAACAAGATACACACACACACACACACACACACACACACACACACCATATTCTCTAAGCTAAAAATCTATAATTTTTCTAAAGAATTCTTACAGAATATATTCCAAAATTTCACTACCCTATTCACCTTCTTTGGACCTACTTCAGCTTGGCAATGTTCATCCTAAATGAGAGCATCATTTTAGTAGCCTTCCAGGTCTAACATTATATACATTTTTGTGCTTCTGATTGTGATATGGTTCTGATTAAATGAATGGCCTTATAACTTAGACTGCATTTCTTTGTGCATGGGTATATTTCAATAGAATCACAAGCATTCAGTGCTGTAAGGGACCACAAAAGCCATAAAAGTTAGACCCATGTCTGAACAAGTATCATCTCTACAATAGATGCAACATGTAGCCACCTTGTGTTTTGCTTTAATTCTTTAAAGTAATAGAAAGAATTGGCCAAGTCATTCTAAGGTGATACTGGGTAGTAGCCAAAGTTTGTTTTTTCTCTCCCCCACCTCTCTTCTCTGGCATCTGGCATCTCATTTCTAATAACCCCAGTGGTCTCCTTCCTAACTCTGTTTTATTCACAATTAGTAGTCAATTCATTGCTGATAAGATATCACCTAGCTCAGAATAATTTGCATTTTGCTGTAGAACTATTAAAGGTTAAATGAATTCAAATGGAGATAATTTCAGCCCTTGGAAGGAAGGTGATACAAAAGTGTTCCTGGAGTCTTGAAAATAATAACTCATGGGCATATACCAATCAAAGGTAAGCCCTGCCTGGGTTTATTTCACACTTTCCAAATGAAGATAAAAGTGTTCTTCTCTAAAGACTATAAAATATACAAGGTATTCTTCACAGACATTTCAATCAAGTTTAGAAAACATTTTTAAATGGTTTGAAATACAAAAATGCATCCCCCAAGTACTCACAAAGGAACCCAAACTATAAAAATAAATAATCTCTCCTAGAAATAAAAGAGATAAAACTTCAGTGTTTAATCTTTAAAAGAAGTCTGATTTCATCAGTTTGTATACTCTACTGTGTTTAATTCCTCCATGTATTGGAAGATTTTCTTCCTGGATTGCTGTGGTCAAATATTCACCACCTGGTGGCCGACCTTCTGGTAATGAACCTCTCTGAACTTAATTCAACTATTTCTCAGATGCCAGACGTACAGTCTCTTGCCAGGACTATCCTTGAAGCCCTTCCAACATAATAGGACCTGCCAGACCTCGCACTCTGTTAGCAAAGATCCCAAGGTCACCTCCATGCCATGACTAGGCATCAGGATTTTGCTTCAGTGGAATTATAAATAAAACAACAAAATTAATTTCATGTTTATGTTCCCCAAACTCCACCTTGAGTTATAACACTTTAATAATAATGATGTTTCCTATCTATTATTGATATTTGAATAGGTAGCAAATGATGTCCATACAAATGTTCAAAATAGCTGCTTCTCTCCTGTAATTTGACACATTTCCATATGCTAATGTACTAAAATAACATTCATTTGACAATGGAATAACCTGACTCATTTTTGCAGTTGTTTAATTCACTATTCTAAACTATAATCTTAGTTAATTTAATCCAATTTTAGTTGGTAAGGAAAGAAATGCATTTCTAATTAAGAAAAATACACATTCATGAACACATCTTTCCAGACATTATTGTCTATCTTTTATATGTAAATAAATATCTGGATCAAAGGTTATTATCATCCTCTGTACACCATCTCTGTCATCTTTAAATAACAAATTCATCCAATAATAAAATGTATTAAAAGAAGTTATGGTCTATAATAATATAAAGAATAAGGTTTATTGTTAAGGAGTTTTGATTAATTTAACAATGCTCTTCATGCAAGGAAACAAAAATCCCAGTAGCATGTTACTTAAAGTTTCAAAACTTTAGCATTCATAAAATGTCACATAATGTTCTAGCTAGAATTAAACACAGGAAGATTGATAGCTTCAAAAAATTAACAAATGAAAAGCTATATATAAAGAAGACTTGAAAAATAGATATATAAAGAATAAATCAAAACCACATAGGACTAGGATAAACCTAGAGAAAATAAGTTTAAATTTAAATAACTGGACTGAATTATTTTTAAAAAAAAACAGTTATTTTATCCACCTGTGTTTAGGCTTCAGAGAATTAACTGAGAGAATAATAGGATAGCTATTTGTTACAGGATTGTTCTTATCTGACCTCTATCTGAAGAGATGAAAAGAACAAGATCAGAGTAATAACAAGCATCAATAGGGAATTTAGAGGGGTTGCAAATTATTTGGCATGCATTATTCCATTCCATCCTTATAATAACCTTATAGTTATTAGTATTATTGTCTTCATTTTATTGATGAATAAATCGAGATTTAGAGAATTTCAGTGACTTTTCCAGGGTCACATGGCTTGTCACTATCAGGCAGTGAGATTCACAATCAAAAATTCTTGACAAAATGTTGAGTACCATCAATGCATTCTAAAATAGTGTCTTTCATTGTTACTATAAAGGCTGCTTCAGAGTTTTGTAAAGATAATTTGTGGATTGCCTACCCACCTACCCTGGGTTTTGCTTTAAAAACATCAACTACACCAATCAAATTTATTCCTCCTTCCAAAGAGATGTTCATTTATAACAGGTAAAGTTTTAAAACAATTCTTCAAACAATATTATATTTTCATGCAGTTTTCCCCACTTACACTTGACATAATATCTATGATTTAATACCAAGTTATATTTCCAGCTTCTTTGCTTCTCTTTTCTTATCTATAATTTTAAACAAAAATTATTATACATATACCATAAATTCTTTATAATGGTTAATTTGATTCAGTTAAATTAAAAAAAAACTTTTAGGAGTATGCTACTTGAAACTGATCCTACTAGATGCTGGCTACATAAAGGAACTGTGATCTACTGGGGAAATAAGATGATTACACACATAATTCTAATGGAAGTGATAAGTGCTGAGAAGAGGTCCAAATAAGATGATATAAAGATTCAAGAAAGAATTCCACAAGCACTAGAGAGCCCCTGAAAGTTTTTAAACAGAATATGAGGTTTCATATCTGTGTATCATGAACTTAATTTTGCCAGCTGTGTGAAGGATAATGTGGAAAGGGAAGGAATTGGAAACTGAGAGAGCAATCAGACACTTATCTGAATGAAAGGGATAAGGTCCTGAACCAGGAATGTGGTGATAAAAGAAGGAAAGAGATTATAGATGTGAGTAAAATTCTCATGATACAATCAAAAGGACTTGGTAATTGATTAAATGTAGAGGGTTAAGGGAGAGGGAACAGTCTAAGATGACTCTTGGAGTCCTGTCTTAAATAAGATATACATTCCAGGTATTTCAGTGAATTAGTAAATTGACTTCCCATCTGCACCCAGAGCATGCAGTTGGCCTCATAGATCAATAATTTATTAATCCGAAAAGGCAACTCCACAAAAATGCTTAGATACAATAATGTTAAGCACTTAAACAACTGGGTGGGAGATTAAACGATGCTGAAGATACTATTTTCAGATAATAGAACTCAAAATTGCCAATGTGGAAATGAAACAAAATTTGCTTTTGCTGAAACGTTTTTCCTATGAAAATTCTGTTAAAAGAATTATCTTTTATGGGGCAGCTGGGTAGCTCAGTGGAGTGAGAGTCAGGCCTAGAGACAGGAGGTCCTGGGTTCAAACCCGGCCTCAGCCACTTCCCGGCTGTGTGACCCTGGGCAAGTCACTTGACTCCCATTGCCCACCCTTGCCAATCTTCCACCTATGAGACAATGCACCGAGGTACAAGGGTTTTAAAAAAAAAGTAATATAAAAAAAGAGTTATCTTTTAGAAGTAATAGTAGAAAATATGAAACTCAGAAAATATGTATATAGTTATTGAATAGGATTACTGAAATATATCACCAGACAATAAGATGTTGATTCATTGTCCTCCAATAATACTGTAGATACTAGTAAAGGAATTTAAATCAACATTCTTATATAATCACTCAATATTTATCATTGCTAACCTGAGTAAGAGTTTAACAAACTCATCCTAGGCACTGGATCAATGTACCAGTACTGGGTAGGTGCCAGGCAACAGAGTTTATTGGAAACAACAACATGCAGTGTTCTTTCCAGGGAGTAATGGTAATGATAATTATAAGGTCTAATATTTACATAAAAAGTTAATGCATATTTTCTCATTTGACAATATAACAATAACCCAATGAAGAAAGTGTATTGTTATCCCCATATAATAGGAGAGGAAAGTAAGACCCAGAGAGGTTTTGTGACACAGCCAGGGTCATACAACTAGTATGTTAGTATCTAGTATATTAGTATCTAGTATTAGCATATGTTAGTATCTAGTATATATATATATATATATTAGCATATACAACTAGCATATTTAGTATCTAAAGCAGGATTCAAAGCCAAGTCTTTGTGACTTGTGATAATGAAATTAAATCTACCCTGCCCATCTTTAGATTTAATCACCAAAGGTGAAAACATCTCCATTTAGCCCACAAGTTGGGTGGTCTGGTAACCAACATGTGCTAGAGTAACATCAGAATTTATTGATTGCCTCCAGGGCAGTCCTTAGAAAAACATCTATTGTGATTGGACATGTAAACTAAGAGGAGGCCACAGGAAATGACCCAAAAGAGGCCCCTTTAAAAAGAGACCTCAGTCAGCTGAGCCCTCTCTTCTGGTTCATGAATGGGACCTGAAGGAGATCTTCTGGTTCATGACTAGACTTGGAGGAGGTCTGGAGCTGCTGAGACTGTTCCACATTGTGAGTGTTAAGACTGAATCTTCTTGAACTTCTCTTTAGGAGCTTCCTTTTAACAGAGACTCCCTGACTAAAGCTTTTGCTTCATTCGCCTTCAAGGCCCTTCAGGAGGCCTCTGGCTTCCTGGCCTTGGGACCAAGGCCGGATTTCCCTTGGCTGAGGGTTAATTAGATCTACCTGGATTGAACTAGGGGATCAGAGAAAATTACTTACTGTGTTAGATTACTTATCCTATCTTATCCTCTCTCTTATTTTCTTATTTCTACTTCCTCTTCTCATTTGTAAATAAATTTCCATAAAAGTCATTTTAACTTGAAGTTAATCTTTAATTGGGGACTGATAATTGTTCAATCCCCTGGCGACCAACCTTTTAATATTTACCCAATCAAAACCCCTTTTTACCCCTTATAGACTCTAAGTCTGGCATTTTATATACTTTGCCATCTTTATTGTCAGCTTAAGGCAATCTCATCCTGCTTTGAAATAAGGCTGGCAATAGACAAGAGAAATAAATAAAAACAATTCTGGTGGACTTTACCAAAACTGAACCTGTTCCCTTAGGGAACATGGAAATATGCATGAGTTCATTTTTGTGAATAATATATGGCTAGAAACTAACATTCAGGGGTAAACATGGTACTTTTTAATCATATTAATCCTACAAAGATAAATTCTGCAAATGTTTGCCAACTTTATAATTGCATGTGTAGCATTTTTCAGGCTCATACTCACCCATGAGCACATCGACATTCTACAAACTCCTTGGATGCACCTGCTGAATACTTGAATAAGCACCAGGTGACCACCCTACTAATTCCAACAAAAAAATGACAATGTAGGATCAAATCATGTAATATTGCTCTTCTGTAAATTCTCTTTCAAATGGGCTTCTCATTTGCATGAACTGATACAAAGAGAAATAAGTCAAATATACATAGCTACAATAATGTAAATTAAAGCAATATAAAAGGTAGCCACACTCTTAACTATAGTGATAAATTGTGGTTCTGGATAAGAACGATGAAGGATAATCTGTCTCTCTAGAGAAAAAGGATACATATGCAATACTATATTATTATTTTGTTAGTTTTAATAGTTTTGTTGTGAGAGGTCAACAAGAGGGATGGGTTATAAAAGGAAATATCTATAGTAAAAAAAGAGGCACCAGTAAAACTTTTTTAAAAAATTATAAATCTCTACTGTCTCCTTGGAAGATACCCTAAAAAGATAAACTTATTATGAGAGAATGTTGGATGCAATTCTTTGTATCTGTCAGAAGAGATATATTTGACTAGTTGAAGACACATATGGAAAAAGATCCCTAGGGAGACAGCTGAGAAATGGGGGCTTTTGAATGACAGAATAAAGTTCTTAGAGTCAAGGACATATATACAAAGTAGAACCATCAACTTCTTTGATCTTCAGGACTTTCAGTGCTTAAGACTGCTAAGCATTCTTTCAAGCAATCAGGATTCAAGTTTCCTTCTATGTAAGAAACACAGAACACAGAACAGTCTTTAATAGCACTGGTCAAATGAGTGTTACATTCAAATACATTTTATTAATACCTTATCACCTCAACTTATCTTATATCTCATATCACCTTCTTGTATCACCTCAACTTCCAAACACATCCTCCTTTCTTCTCAATCCCCCTCCTACTCCCAGACAGGCATCTCTTATAAAAAAAAATAGAAGAGGAAAATCAGTTCAACAAAACTAAGACATCAAAAAATTCTCTCATTATGTTCAGTTTTCATACATATCACTTTCAATTATACTCAGAAATGGAAGGAGGTACCTTTTCATAACTCTGCTTTGGAGCCAACTATGGTTAACTATAATTCTACTACATTAATTTCCAAATGTTTTGTTTTTCTTTCTATTATATTGTTCTATTTCATGTCTATTTAAACAACTAGGGTAGTTGTGTACAGTGATTTGTTCATTGCGTATGTTTTTTCTTCATATTTCATACTTCTTGCATAAGTTCATATAACTCAACCCATATTTCTACATATAAAATATATCCATGGTTTCCCCAAATTACAAGTATTAAAAATGAAAAGGGTGATTTGAATTTGTGCAAAGGGGGATGGGACAGAAGGAGCCAGAGAAGGAGTGACTGATGGTTGGTGACATTTGGTGACAATTCAGACCAGAGGGATTTTGGGAATTCTCCAGAGAAAGGAGGACTTCCGGTGGAGTACTGAGAGAGGGAGGAGGAGAACATCTCAGCTCAAATCCAGTCCTAAGGATCTTTCTTTGGACACTGAAACCCCGATTCCCTGGTAAAAGGCATCCCATCGCTTCTCACCCAGCAAGATTTCACCCAATGAGTTAACTAAGTTTTGGGACTCCATTTTGGAAGCAATATCTTAGGCTCCTTCTCCCATTACCCAATCTTGCTGAGAGACCCTTTCCAGTCTAACTTGCAATTATAGAAAAGTATAGAAACAGAAACAGAAGGAAAAGGGGTGGGAGAATCTTAGGAGTGGGAGTCATTATGGTTCTCAACTAAGCGACAAACCCCATAGAAATGGATGAGGGTACCCCAAAATCCCTCTGCCCTTCACCCCTTTCTCCAATACCTATATTGATATTAATAAAAGATATCATTAGTCAGAAAGCATTCCAGAATGCCTGAGAGATGAGGGGTAGGGGAAATCACAGCTTGGTCTGGCTGCCTCCATCTTGGAGCCAGACCACCCACTCTGAAGTTGGCTGATCTCAGGGGAGGCTTGCATGAACCCCGCCCTCATTCAGAATCTGATTGGGGCTCCCCCATACCTCATCTTATAGGGAAGCCTTGCTCCCAACTCCTATGGGGTGGCACGACCATCCAGGTCACCCAGTTTCAGGGTGATACCTCCTCAAAGTCTCGGCAGTGCATATTCGGTGGGAGGGGAGAGCTAGAAGAGAGTCTCACACCTCATAGACTCTCTCTCTATTTCCCCTCCATCCCTATCATTGGTGCCAGGCTTTCTTTATTCTTATATGTACCACCAAAGAAGATTAAATTAAAGCAATTTTAGGAGTTATTTTGCTCAATTATAATCCAGTGAAACTGATAATCTAAGGCTGTGTTGGTGAAGAAGTGGCACCCATGCCCCTGTGTGCTGTAAAAGGATGCTCCATTCCCCCTCTCCACAGTGCCTAAGGACATTTTTCACATGCCCTTCCTCTCTGCCCAGCAGCCTAATGAGAGCACTTCCTCCCTCCACTGTCTAGGCTAATGCAGGGGGCTCACAGGCAGCTTGAAAATGCAGTTTGGTCATGTGATCTCTAAAAAGTTTGCCAAATATGATCTAAGGGATATGTATTAATACTTACAAAAAATATAAAGTGCCCAGATTAACAGGAGAAATACAATATTTGAATAACCTTATCTTACAAAAAGAAATTGAACAAGCTATAAATGATCACCCCAAAAAGAAATCTCCAGGACCTACCTAATAGATTTACAGATGAATTCTGCCAAATATTTAAGGAACAATGAATTCTAATACTATATAAACTATTTGAAAAAAAATAGGTAGAGATACAATGGGAGAAACTAAGACAAAAGGATACTTAACATTTGCTTAGGTCTGCTAGACCCACCTAAACTGGGATAATCAAGTACTTTAAGGTGCATTATTCAGTCTGAAATGGCCAAGTCTGAGACCTCCCTCAAGGTGAACTCTCATGTGACAAGGCCAAACTTGGGGTCTTCAGATTTCAAGTTGCTACAAACTTGGGGTCTCCAGATTTCAAGTTGATATTACCATGTCTTCTGCAAAGAGTGATACTTTTGCTTCCTCATTGGATAATCCAGTGATGATGAACCTATGGTATCTGGGCCAAAATGACACGCAGAGCCCTCTCTGTGGAGATGGCAGCCTGTTGAGTCCATGGAAGGTGATTCCAGTGGAGAGGAGCTAGGTTTGAGGGGAGAAGAGCTCACAGTGTGGTACATAGCTGCAGGGGAGCAGAGACATGAAGTGATATCATAAGTAAATTAGAGGACCATGGGAAAATATGTCCATCAGATCTATAGATGAAGGAAGAGTTTTCACCAAACAAAAAATAGAAAGCATTGTGAGAAGTAAAGTAGATCCTTTTTATTGCATGAAATTAAAAATATTATGTATAAACAAAGCTAATGTAGCCAAAATTAGGAGAAAAACAGGAAACTAGGAAAAAATATTGGGCAATGTTCCCTGATAAAGGTTTCATTCCTCAGATATATAGAGAATTTAGACAAATTTATAAAAATTGAAGCCATTTTCCCTTTAATAAATGGTCAAAGGATATAAACATATTTTTCAGTGGAAACCAAGCTATCAATAGTCAAATAAAAAATCACCTCTGATTAGACAAATGAAATTAAAAACAACTTTTAGATACCACCTCTCACCTATCAGATTGGCTAAAATGACAGAAAAGGAAAATGATAAGTGCAGAATGTGGAAAATTTGGGGTCACTAATGCACCATTCGTTAGAATTGTGAACTAGTCCAGCCATTCTGTAGAACAATTTTGAATGATGCCCAAAAGTATTATAAAAATATGCATACGTATATACCCTTTGACTTAGCAATAACACTACTAAGTCTGTATCCCAAATAGATTGAAGATAAGAGGAAAGGACCTGATTGTACAAAAATATTTACAGCAGTATCTTTTGTGGTGGCAAAGACTAGAAAACCATGAGCATGTCATTAGTTGGGAATGGCTGAACAAGTTGTGGTATGTGATTGTGATGGAACATTATTGTGTTATACAAAATAATGGATAGGATGATTTGAGGAGAAAAAAACAATGAAAGACTTAAATGAAATGAGACAAAATAAAGAGAGTAGGACCAGGAAAACATTGCACATTGTAGTAGCAATATGATATAAAGTTCAACTGTAAAAGATTTTAGCTACTTTGATCAAGACAATAATCCAAGACAAAAATCAAAGGATTCATGATGAAAAATGTGATCCTCCTCCAGAGAGGGCACTGATGAACTCTGAATGTAGATTAAAGCATACTATTTTAAATTTATTTTCTTGTATTTTTGTCTGTGTTTTCTTTTGTACTGTAGCTGATATAGAAATATATTTTACGTAGCTTCACATGTATAATTAATATTAAATTGTTTTCCTTCCAATGACAATGAGAGAAGTGAGAGGAAAAAAGAAAACTGAGTTAAAATATTTTAATGATTTTTTAAAACTGATTTATATGTAATTGGGAAATATTTAATGAAACATATAAAAATATTTTTAAAAGGAGAATGTCCAGAGCTAAGAGATGAAATTTCAGTGTCACTGGATTGAAGTGTATAAATTATGAGAAAACCAGAAAGGTAGATGGGGGCTAGTTCATGAAAGTTTTGAATGACAGAGCATGCTATATTTGTTCCTGGAGGCAATAGAAAGCCACTGGAGTTTACTGAGTGAGGCAGTAGGGTAACATGATCAGATCTGTGTCTTTAGAAAAATCACTTTAGAAACTGAATAGATGAATTGGGTGTGGAGAGACTTGAGGAAGACCCACACACCAAGAAGGAGGTCACTGCAATAATTAAGGTATAAGGTAATGGGGAGGCCTGCACTATATTGCTGGCAGTGTCAGAGGTGAAAAGGAGACATATTCAAGGGATGTTGTAAAGTTAAAATTGACAGATCTTGGCAATAGATTAGATATGGTGAGTGAGAGATAATAAGGAATTGAAGATTTCTCCTATGTTTCAAGTATGAGGTTCTGTGAGGATGGCTTTGTTCTCTACAATAATAAGGAATGGATGGCAGAAGGCACTGGGTTTAGAGGAAAATATAACAATAGGAATGAGAAAATAACCACTAAAAACAAACAAAACTAAATATCGTTTTATTATAAAGGCCAGACTTGCTACAATAAATGAGGGAAAGATATCTTCCACTGCTCCTTTGTAAAAGTAAGAGGTGCTTATTGCTAATATTTTCTTCTTTTTAAAAAAGGCTCTGTCTGAAAGTGAAGAGAAAGATATAGGGAGAAATTTAGGTGATAAAAAAACAAAATATAACAAAAATCCATACAAAATATGTTCTTACTAAGTAGTAATCCTTTCCTAAATTTCATTTTCAAAACTTTCATAAAACATAAATTTGCTAAAAATTTATGCATTTCTAATCAGGACAAAAAGATTGATGTGGTACTGGGCCAAGAAGACAGATTTAGAAATTTTTCCCCCTTTCTGCTTTGCAAAATGCACCATAATAATTTCCAACACTGTAGAGTCCTTGGATTTTATTTCTACATTCTACTTTAATCATTACTATTTTTTTTCAAAATAGAGGGGCCTCTATTATATGTAAATAGGAATCTCAGTAACAAGAAAAAGAAAGGGGAAAGGCAATATTAAATGTTGAGAATTATCAATATGATAAATGAATTTCTTTGGAGTTTTCTTAACTGTTTTCCCTTCTTCCTGTAATCCCCCACCCATGCTGATTCTTGAGGAAATATGAAAACACAATCTGGGAGCAGAAATTGTTGCTAGGCGTATGCTCACTCTGCTAAATTGGAAAGCAGCCCCACTTTCCTAATATATCGCATGGATCCTTTTTCTTCAAAGAAATCAACAATAATAACAAAAGATAAGGGCTAGAGAGATACCTCCTACCCAACTCACAATCAAAGAAGTCATCCATTGTACTGTCTAAATAGCTATTTGCATGATTTCCTAGATAATATAGAGAGGGAGGGAAACCATTGATAGCCTCTTCTCATGGAACTATCTACCCACTTTGGTAGCTATTTCAAATACATCTGAGAGGAAAGTTCCCTTATGATGTCACAGACTTAACTTATCATTTATTTAAAATAAACAAAATGAAGTTTTCTATGTAGACTCTAATTCAAGAGATCAATCTCAATTCTTTTATTTACTTTAAACAAACAAACCAATACCCTGGGTCATTTCATAGAATCCTGGACTCTAAGAACTAGAAGGAGAAGAGATCTTAGAGATTATCTACTTCAACCCCTTGTTTTGTAGGATTGTTATAGATGGGGACACTTGAGGCCAAGAAAGGCTTAAACGATTTGACCAAAATAATTTGGCTAATAAGTAGAAATCTAAATATTATGTGTAGACCTATAATGGATGTGTGTATACATCTGTATGTAGATATATATGTGTATATATATTGTACATGTATATGTATGTTTATAGAAATAAAGATAAATAAAAATAAGGATATTGGACTGAAACACAGAACATTCCTTGAAATGTAAGTATATACATGATTATTGTACATATTTTATTAAATATTCTTAATATATGTGGCTGTTTCCCAAAAGATTTGTTCTAATATTACTTTGAAATATTGTTTTTTATCCTTTGTTTCAAAGAGTACCAATGACATCTCTGGGTGATACCTTGGCTCTTAAGTAAACTGGATTTAAGTAAAGCAGAGTTGCACAAAGTCATCAGCATCACTCTCTCTTTCATGATCATCCAAGTCCAATGACAAGATAAAAGTCAAGATGATTGATGATGGCCCAGAATACAGTGAATAATCTTGGGAGTCAGTATATCTGACCAAACTGATATCTGACCAAACTCTTAGCACTACATAATGCCTGCTTCAGCCACCTTCATGGCTGTTGGAACAAATTGTTCTCATCTGCCCCTTCTGCCGGGAGAAGTCTTCACATACTTGGAGTATACATCCCCCTAACTAACTAATGGTTGGTTACCTTCAGTCTGATTTAGGCTGCCTACCAAGATGCTTTTACCAGAGTGTAGTCACTGAGCATTCCACAGATGAGAGATGGATGAAAGGTAGATAAGTAGCCCTGAAAAGGGCTTAACAAGTTCTCACATCAAAGGCATAAATTTTTCCTGAAATCCATACACCCTAGGAGGTAGGGGCTATTAATTTTCCCATCTTACATATTAGGAAACTGAAGCAGATATTGCCTTGTAATTCATGGAAAGTGTATAAAAATAATATGGGAAGATGTGAATTCTAATTAATGCAATGATTCTCTCTGATCCAAAAGATGTAATGAGGGGCAGCTGGGTAGCTCAGTAGATTGAGAGTCAGGCCTAGAGAGGGGAGGTCCTAGGTTCAAATCCGACCTCAGACACTTCCCAGCTGTGTGACCCTGGGCAATTCACTTGACCCCCATTGCCCACCCTTACCACTCTTTCACCTAGGAGCCAATACACAGAAGTTAAGAGTTTTTAAAAAAGCAATTAAAAAAAAAGAACCAAAAGATATAATGATGAAGCATGCTCTCTACCTCCTAACAAAAAATAATTGACTTAGCAACAGAATGGTATATAAATTTTTTGAAGAAGGACAATGAGAGAATTTATTTTGGTTTACTATGCTAGTTGAGACAGTTATACATGAGAGTGGGCAGAGCACTAAATCTGTAGTAAGCAAGATCTAAGCTCAAATTTAGCTTCAGATACTTATTAGCTGTGTGACCCTGAGCAAGTCACTTAATCTCTGTCTCCTTCAGGTTCCTCACTTGTAAAATAAGAACATTAATAGCACCTACCTCCCAGAGTTCTTTTGGGAATAAAATGAGATAATTTGTGTAAAGAATTTTTAAAAACCTTAGGTCAAAAGACAAATGCTAGCTATTTTTAATGTTATTATTGTGTTACAAGGAAATTTTTTCAATGTATAGGTAGTGGAAGTGAGAAAAGTAGATTAAGTTTTTAAATAAAATTTAATTTTTAAAAAAAGGAATATGAGGTTATAAACTAGGTTTACACTGAAATTTGCAAAAGACTCTCCTCATGTTGGTCTAAGCCTGGGAAAAGAACAAAGTTAGTAAAACCTTGTGGCTACTTCTTTCTTCTGGCCTCTAGCTTCTTTAGAAAATACATGGACTCTAAGTCTATTTTCTGGAAGAGGTCAATGAGAGAGAAAAAGACTCTGAGAAGAAGCTAACATGTAGAAGGAGCAGGCACATGGAGTCTAGTTCAATTCAACTCAACAGGGAAAGAAGTCGCAATCTCACCTAAGAGGAGATTCCCCAAAGTGTGTAGTATAATAGCCTAGGAATAAGTATACGATTGCGTTGCCTTCTCCATTATGTGTTTCTTCTAGGAGTCTTTCAAGGACTTTATGTAAAGACTCTAGAACCCCATGTGTCCTTTCTGGACGTCAGAAATTAGAAGAAACAGGGGCAGCTGGGTGGCTCAGTGAATTGAGAGGTAGGTCTAGAGATGGGAGGTCCTAGGTTCAAATCTAGCCTCAGACACTTCCCAGCTGTGTGACCCTGGGCAAGTCACTTGACCCCCATTGCCCACCCTTACCACTCTTCCACCTAGGAGCCAATACACAGAAGTTAAGGGTTTAAAATATATATATATATATATATATATAGCATTGATTCCAAGATGGAAGGTAAGGGTTTAAAAAAATTAGAAGAAACAAAAATAGCACTCCTCCTAGAAGTTCTCAGCAAGTCTGACTCTTATGGAAGAGAATGAACAGGAAATGATCTCCATCAAGGAGGAGAGTCATACAAATGCCAGGCTTAAACCCTGAGGGATGAGTTTATGGAGAGTAAAATACGTATATCTAAGAAAATAATATAGTCAATTCCTGCAACAACAAATGGAAAACACAGTAACAACAGCAACAAAAAAGAAAAACTCTATTTTCTGCATAATTGTTTTTGCCCTGGGGAGAAAAAAATAAAATCTGTCTTCTTCCATTTCTTGCATACAGGAAGGAAACTGGTGTCCAGAGTTAGATACATTAGGAGGCTAGATGGGAAAGAGAGAAAATAAAAGTGATATAAAAACAAAAGATAACAAGAAAATTTCAAAAGTAAAAACAAAAGTTATTCCCTCATTCATTTTATGTACTCTATAGAAAAGAATTCAGATGTACTTTAACAAATGTGTCCCTCTCAAATGTCTAATAAATTGCTTTTGTAAGGTAATTGCTTTTAAGGTCATAAAACGTATCTTTTTAACATGTAAGTTTCACATTTCTTAAACTTAAATTACAAAGACATAATAGCCATCCTATTGCTTTAAGATTTTTGTCACATATGTTTAAGTGCCTCAATACTCAATAAAACATCTAACTGTGCTTGAGATTGACTTTACCAAAAGGAAAAAGGGACTTGATTTGTTGATTAAATATAGAAACAATGGGATTGCTGATGAACAGTCAGGATGAAACACTCATGTATTGGCAAGAAAATGAACAAGAAAACCACCTAGCAGTTGCAATATATCTCTAGCATCTATAATTCAAACAAAGGAATATCACATTAACTTAGTACAAAATGCCTGGGAATTCTTTACTTAGAAAGGCAAAGGAATTTTTTATTTAACAATAAATGAAATTTTCTGTGATGTAGAAAATGAATCTTCCAACTCCTCCAATTCACTTTTTCAAACTCTTTTTAGTTTAAAAAGTACACTACTTATTACAACCTCTTAGTATGGAAAATATCCATTTTTGTGTTCTTCACAATATTGGTAACCTACTACTATAAAACAATTCATCTAATGAAAGTATAATTTTAAATTTTAATTATGTTAGCAGTAGTACATTTTGAATGACAGCCAAAGTGTTATTAAATAGTTCCAAACTTGTTACAATATTCAGTAAGGATATTTTCGCTACCATTTATTCTTATGAAATCCATCTGTGGTGAAATAAAGATAATTTAATACATTTACAAATTAAAGACCACGAATTAATCATAACAGTAGCAATTCTAATTCACCAAATCCTTTTTAAGATGCATTTTTCCAAGGTACATATTTACATCTAGAATTCTACCACAGACCTAGTTTCAGCAAAAAACTAAAATCATACCCTCTATAAAAACTTGGGAATGGTTCCAATACTAATTATCAAAAGTGTTTCTATGTCTTTAGGCTGTGTCTGCATAAAAGTAATAGCAAATACACTAAACAGCCTTACACAAATGATAGCTTCTCAAGAGTCATATTGATAGGTATAGTTTTCCTCAGGGATTTTTTGTCTCTGAAAAGACTTAATGGAATTTCAAAAATATGTCTTCCCTTTAACCCATGTAGAAAATTCCACAGTATTTTCTCCAGTGTTACACTTCTTTTTCTATTAGATTCTTCATGTCATGCTCAGTCTGTTATGGAAAAAGAAGACTATACCACTGAAACAAAGAATGCAAACTGAAAATGTGGGAATCCTTTTCATGTATGGGTGGGTCTTAGATGGCCTCCATGGTCCCTTCTAACTTTCAAGTTAGATGATTCTGTGACCCTCTTTTTTGGAGAGAACATCATCCCCAGTAACTTTAATGCAGTAGAAAAATTCAACCCATAGATAATAAAGGTTAAGTTATTAGGGAAAAACCAAAATAATGTCTCATCATTTCATGATACTTATTCCTTATAGCTCACACTTATGTAGCACTTTAAGGTTTTTGAAGCAGGAATGTTAAACTTTGAGTCCCAAGACTACATTTGAATTCTGGTAATAGATTAGCTTTTTGACATCAAAATGTCACAACCTCTGGGTAGGGGAGGGTTTCATTCTCCTCATCTTTATGTAAGGAACTGTATCTTCAATATGATATGTTTTCATATTAAGCAGTTCAAAGCTGAAGGAGCAAGAAAATTAATTTTTCCACAAAAAAAGACTTAAATTAAGGATTCAAGAGATTGCCTCTTTCATAAATGAACAGTTTGATGCCTGAAAAGAGGGGGTGGGAGTTGAATCTAATAAACATTTCTAAATGTTGTCTGTAAAGAATATAATTGTCAAATGATATTTGGGTGATTTGGTACAAAAAATGAACTATGACAAGGATAAAAGTTTAAATCACTTTATAAAGGATGTAGGGTGATAATTAGTTTGTAATGTAAACAGTTTAGCAGCTGAAAGGGAAAAGAAAACTTTTTGAAAAGTAATGAAATGTGATTCTAAAGATATAATTTTCAGGACACAGAATGTAATTTAAGGCCATTTTGAGAATTGAGAGATTACCCTCTTAAATCTTAAAACAGTCATGACTGTTTTAAGATTTGTCATGACTGTTTTAAGATTTAAGAGGGTAATACAAAATGACATTGTGTTAAAGTTATTTAAAAAACATTGTGTTAATATAAAACTTAAAAATCAAACAACTTTGGAAACTTGAAGAATAATTAAACAATGACTATTGAACTCATTGGGGAAATTGAGTTGTTGTCTCATAAGTAATACGTTAGTTGCTGAGACCTGGAGACTGTGATTTAAGCCACTTAAACTGACTGTAGAGGCTATGGCTGGAATAATCAGGAAGGGGCAGGAAAGGAAATCAGTCAGAGCTATTTGAAGAAACCAGCAGCAGAAGCGGCTAACAATAAGGCTTTAGTTCCTAGTTCCTGATTAGGTGAAAGGAAAAAAAAAAAAGACTGGTGTTTCAGTTATTTCCTTCTGTGACAGTGTAGATTAAAAGAGGTGAAGATTCTCAGAAGTATCTAATGCTCTTTGAATTTGGGAAAGAAAAGCAAAATGCTAGGGAAATATGCTTTGCAGATGCTTCTCTCTATATGAAGAGTTACTTGTATCTAATTGAATGATTCAGAATCCTAGCCAGTGAAAAGCTGGATAAGCTGGTTTGCCTTGCCCATAGATTCAATGTGAGCTGTTCTGCTATGACCTCTGTTACAATTTAATGACATACTATTCCTAGTAAGTAAACAGAGGCTGATCTGGTCTGGAATACCCAAAGATAGCCAACCTGATGAACTTTGTAGTTCTCTGGATGAAAATGAACTGCTGGTTAATTTAATACGAGAACTCTTTTCAAATGTTTCTTTTAAGAGTAACTATAAGTTGGATATACTTGTAAAACCATTAAAATTTGAGAATAAAGGAGGATTTGCCTAGTTGAAAAGTGGTGAGGAGCAGCACAGAACCAGTTAACAGAGAAATGACTTCATATATCATTGAAATTCCTGATTGGATAAAGACATCAAAGCCTACAGTCTAGAGTTATGTTACCCCAAGCACAGTGGTCTTTCTCTTTGGCATATTTGCTTGGTTTCTATAAGTATGTTCCAATTACTCCCCATGGACACTGAATGCATTATGTGCAATTAGAATGTACTTAGGGATGGGCCCGGTGTACTTGTGGCTTATGATAGTTTTGGGTGGTGGGACTGACTCAGGCCAGTATCCTGTTAGTTTAATTTTGATGCTGGAATGAAACGAAGCACTCATAGGTTATTTAATAGTTAACAAAAGGTTTATTCATCCATAGCATAGAAAGGATATTCAACACAGATACTCCAGCACTATGTTTGGATAGATGTAGTCCTCTCATCTTATGGTCAACAGGGCAGGGAGTGATTACTCAAGTGGTTTTAGGGTACCTACCAAGTTTGAAGAGACTAAACTCCAGAAGGGTTTTTATGCCCTTAGGTGACCAAAAAACCACATCAGTAAGACCAGGAAACTGTGCTAAGAAGGTACAATTTTAGCCTTAGTCCTCTGGGCCAATCACATCTCAGGAAAAGTTATGTTACCTTTCATGGAAAAACTAGACTTATTTCTAACATATGTGGTGTTGTGGTGGTAATTAATTCTTAATTAAGGAAATAAGTTTAGAAAATTTAAGTAGAATTCCCAGGTTCACTCATCTAAGAAGTGTAAGATCAGAAATTAGATCAGAAGTCTCCTACTTGACATACAGATAAAACAACCCTAAGAATGTCCAATTTTCCTATTGGATAATATTCATTCTTTTTTCTGACTAGGCTTTAAAAATATATTGTTAATCAAAACAATGTAAAATAACCTGAAAATAGTACTAAAAGCAGCAGGAGATGAAGTGTTTTTAAAAAACAGTATTGGCTCTAGAAGATGGATAAAATTACAAATACACCTCTCTTTGTAGATTATAGATGTTGAATGCTATGTTTGCTGGCAGATACTGTTATGGGGAAAGTCTGTTTTTCTTAACTATTTTTCTTTGTTACATGGTAGGGTGCTGTGAGAGAAAAGCTCTTCAAGGAAAGTAAATAATTTTCAACTGCTTCTAACAACAATCTCAGATAATACTAACTACATGAATAAATATTTTGTTTGCCTAGATAGATGAGAGATCTAATACTTTTTGGACAAACGTTATTGAAGGGGCTAACCACACAGGAAAACACAACATTTCATTGAAAAAAACAGTTTAGGATCTTTTCACTTCTTTTTCAAACATTTCTGTCCTCATTAATGAGTATCAAGAAAAGATTGTATGGGGGAAGGGAATAAAAATTTAAATAGCTGCTTCTATGAGCCAGACATTGTGCTAAGCCCTTTACAAATACTAGCTCACTTGATACTTCTAGCAACCCTGGGAGGTAGGTGTTATTGTTATCCCCATTTTACAATGGATAAAACTGAGGCAAAGAGTGATTAAGTGACTTGTCCAAAGTCACACATCAAGTAAACATCTGAAGTTGTGTTTAAATTCAGGTTTTCTTAACTCCAGGCCCAGCACTCTGTCCATTGTGCCCTCCCCCCAAACCCAGCAAAAAGCAAAAGCACTTTGTTGTTGTTGATATTTTAATTTACTTCAATCTGTCAAGGATCTGTGATTTTGCATGTATGGTAAATCTCTTCTACAGAGCCACAAATTGCCTTTAACTTCATAGATATATTAAACAGAGTGGCTTGAGTTTCAAAGTGAATAGGTAATTTGTCCACAGTCATGTAACCATTAAGTGTAGGAGGTAAGATTTGAACTCAGGTTTTCTTGACTTTTATCTACAATATAATTTCTTCAGATTTCAGTACAATATTATAGAGCCTTTCTTACTGAAATTTAAGAGAGATTTTAAGTTCTATAAGTTTTCTCTTTGAAAAGATTACAATACACAAAAAATACTCTGAAAATACACTGATTCATTTTTGTGTTTTTTAAAAACAAAACAAAGAAATAAATATATTACAAGAAGGATTGTATTTTATGAGTATTTTAAACAAATTTAGTACTTTAATGAAAAAAAATTACTAAAATGCACTGGAAAAAAGTAGTGTAAGAAAGAAAATTTATGTAGTTAGCTAAATAAAGACCCTATGCCAATTAACAATCAGTCAAAATGCTCATTCAAAAATTTCTTTAAGATTTCATAAAACACATTGCTTGT
The DNA here is from genome assembly GCF_016433145.1 of Gracilinanus agilis. Lineage (NCBI taxonomy): Eukaryota > Metazoa > Chordata > Mammalia > Didelphimorphia > Didelphidae > Gracilinanus > Gracilinanus agilis. The sequence goes on along the minus strand of NC_058131.1, from coordinate 127,118,576 downwards.
TTCTACATGCCTTATCAAGGGGAAAACTTTCAAGTTTATGGTGTAATTGATATTAAAAACTTGTCATGTTTGGTTAATTTTATGCCACAAATATGTATATTTCTATTATATTTTATTACATTTCAGTGTTAATTTTAATTGGCATGATAATTAACAAAGTAAATACAATCTTAGATTTTATTAATAGAAGCATAGTGTCCAGAGTAAGGAGGTAAAAGCTTTGCTGTGCCCCACCCCGATTAGATCACCCTAGAAGCTATGTACTTAGTTTTGGACATAACCTTTTAGTAAATACATTACCAGGGCTAGAGCACAGCCAGAGGAGAGTGGCCCAGATGGTAAGGGGATTCAAAATTATGTCATAAAATCTGTTTAAGGAACTGGAAGTGTTTATCTTAAAGAAGAGAAGTCTTAGGAAGTCTTCTTAGAAGATTAGTCTTGGGAAAGATGATAAATGCTTCCTCAGATGGAAAGGACTGTCATTTGAAAAAAGGATAAGACTCAGTCTGCTTGGCCCCAAGGGACAAAACCAGGATTAGTAGGTGGGCATTTCAAAGTTTGATTTCAGGGTGCTTAACAAGCATGGCTATTCACTAGATAGTAAGTTCTCCATCCAGGGGTCTTCAAAGAGAGGCTAAAGAACTATTAGTCAAAAATGTTGTAGAGGAGATTTCTTTACCAGAAATGAGATATTGTTCACTTCTGTCCAAGACAACAAACAGCAAGCACTTGCTATATTTTAGGAACTATGCTAGGAGCTGGGGGGGGGGGGACATTCAAAGCCAAAAATGAAGTATCCCTGCCCTCAAAGAGCTTGTATCCTATTTCATAGAATGCAACATAATTAGGAATAGTGAATTTTATACAAAGTAAAACAAAATAATTTTAAAAGGACTGAGAGTACTAGTAGCTTCAGACATATAGAAGTAAAGGGCAGAACTCAATGGTTTATTATGTCCCACTTTTAAGATTCTATAATTCAGTGTGAATCCTTTATCTAATATGAATCAGAAAATTCTTCATTCAAAAAAGCATTGCTAGCATCTTCATGGTTTTTTCTCATCTAAAGAAAATCTATAATAAAGTTCTAATACTTACAATAGTGCCTTAGGTAAGATTCTGAAGAAATCTAATAATGGTCAAGCAAAATTCTTAAAACAAGAGTTTTCTCAAAGAATGCCAATGACAACAAAGCTCATGTATCAGTCCAAGATGTTTATGAGTAAACATCATTTAACTTTGGAATAAAAGGACATAGGTTTGTCATATAATCAATCAATCACCAAGCATTTATCAAGTGCCTACTATGTACCAGACATTGTGCTTAGTGCTGAAGATAGAGATAAAAAGAATGAAGCAATGCATATGCTCAGTTTCTTTCCCTGGTAATAACAGAATAAAACTAAAGAATATTTAATATTTCTTCCAGCCCTAATATTATGTTTCAAATTATTGTTTTATCTATTATGTGATAGTAATGGAAATTTTTCCTTAGTTTCCTCACAGAAAGGAGGAAAAGAAAATAAGCATTAGCTAAGCACCTACTAAATGCCAATATTATTTTTTCAAGTATTATCTCATTCAAATCTCACTGCAACCCTGGAAGCTATTATTATCCCCATTTTATAATTGAGGATACCAAGGAAAATGAAGATTAAGTAACTTGGCTAGGGCCAAACACCTGCTAAAGATCTGAGGTTAGATCAGATTTGAATTCAGGTCTCCCTGACTCCAGGCTGAGTGTTCTCTCTGTCCACAAAGCAACTAGTTACCTCACAGAGATTTTAATTGGCAAGTTGTAATCATAATTTTAAGTGTTCACATCTATTCTTCAATACTGTGTTCAATACCAGGGATGCTGCCCATCATTTCCACTAAGAAAAACAGAGAAAAAGATTCCGAGATTCCCTGAAGGAAAAAAAAATGAAGACTGAGGTCCATTATTGTTATTGGAATACATTTTTAGAGCACTTTTTTTCTGAAGACCATTTTTCCTCTAAGCTTCTAGCATAAAGAATTTCATTGACATCTCAATTCAAAATATTTTTGGACTCTCAAGAGTTTATATACTTACCCTGACAGATATCATACCATGAGTCACATAAAATATTTTACAATATTTGAAGAAAAATATTTATGAAAAAAATTACTCAGTTTCTATGTGGAAAGTCCAGGCTATATTATGTAGTACCTTCTTCAGTGAATTAGCAGGAATTTTTTGCATCAAATTTAGTGAATTATTAAGCAATTCGTACGTTCAAAGCAAGTCCTAATGTAGCTATAAAGTAAAACAAAATACACCCTGGGTTCAAGTAACAGAATAGAGAGAAGAAAGTTAAAAATATACATAAGATAACTATAACAAAATAGAAAGAAATAAGTATATAAATTAAATTTAAAAAATGTGTTATTAGAGTATTAATTATATTCTCATTTATTTGTACTTTATATATCTATTGCTATATTTGAAGATCCAGTGTCTTAGTTGATGGTAATATAAGAAAAAAATAGATTCCTCCTACATATCATGCTAGTTCTTTTCCCATTTCTATTAATAAATACTTATCTAGTACCAATTCTCTAGGGTGAGAGATTCAAGGAAAGATCCATCTTAGTTCCCCAACTCCATATTGGTAGCAGCCAGAGAGAAAAGAAAACATTATACTAACGTAATCTAGTTTTATTTTTACATCATCCTTGGCATTGAGGCAAGGGCATAGAGTTGCAAAGCAAACATCTATTTTGTTCCATTTTCTAACTTGATAGATGTTCCTAATCTCTTTAACTTTGACCTCTCCTCTTCTTTAACCCTCCTCAAAAATTGCTAGGCAGAAACATTTTTGTTATGGTTCTTGCTATTCTTAACGTAGTTTGCTTGGCTGACGTTTCCTGCATTGGTGTCAGTTGCCAACATGGCGTATCTCCAAAACAAAAGCAATAGAGGTTTTAAGAGCTCATGCATGCAGCCTCTTAAATATTCCTGTGCTGTGTGGTATCTACTAAATCAGCCTTTCTATATCTTACAAATAAGAATCTTCTTCATATTTACGTGAGATAAATATTACAATAAAATAATTATTTTTGTAATATTTTTCTATTTTGAATACAGATTTTATATAACAATAAAATGAAAGAAACACTAAGATTCAGAGGAGTCACAGTTTCCCTCTCTATAAAATGAGGCTACTACCTGTATGACATCTCATTGTTTTGATGTGGAAATCAAATGAAGAAATTGATATAATATCCTTTATTAAGTACTATGAAAATGTCATCAGAATTATTGATACTGTTGGCCATTAAAGTAATGCCAGAGTTATTGCTACTTTTATTTTTCCTTTTTTTCCCTACAGTCGTCCTTTGGTTATTTTTCTAATAGATATATGTAGTACAAAATGCGTTCAGGACTCTAATTCTCAATTCCTGAATCCATCTCCTTCTGTGATCCCTCATATGCTTCTTGCCATTTCTTTACCAGAAATGAGATATTGTTCACTTCTGCCCAAGACAACAAATAGTAAGCACTTGCTATATTTTAGGAACTATGCTAGGAGTTGGGGGCGGGGGGGACATTCAAAGCCAAAAATGAAGTATTCCTGCCCTCAAAGAGCTTGTATCCTATTTCATAGAATGCAACATAATTAGGAATAGTGAATTTTATACAAAGTAAAACAAAATAATTTTAAAAGGACTGAGAGTGCTAGTAGCTTAAGACATATAGAAGATGTGCTTGCAGTGATGGGCAAACTTTTTAAAGAGGAGGCCAAAGGAAAGGAAATGCTCATCTGTCAGTCTGTTTCTAAGGCAACTCTTTTGAAGCTTCATTGTATTGTATCCTACTCATTGTATTCGTCAGATTGGGACTAATGTCCCCTAGCCAGATAAAATATTGTAGAGGACCCACCTCTGGCCGGCCAGCCATGTTTGCCCATCACTGGCTTAAAGTGTTAGAAAGTACTGTGGCCCTTAATGATCAAAGAAAGTGATTGGTTTAAATACTCTGGCAGGTTCCCAAAAGCTAACCCTTCAATAAAGTTATTTGAAAACATAATTGGTGCCCTGAAGTTTACTACCACCTTGGTTACTTATAAGAAACAGTCACTTTCTATGTATTATACTTTCTGTAAAATGATAGAAGAGACAAGAATAAGTCATTCAGTCTGTTTCTGGGTAATTTCCCACTGCTGAAGTGAAGAATAAGCTCTTGTGGAAGGGAATCTTTGCCACAGGGAAGCCTAGAGTCTCTCAGCTATGTTACTGAAAAATAGGCTGTGCCTAAGACGGTTGCTAAATAATAAGACTTCAGAGGTGAGGAAACTGAAACCTGAAGGAAAATATATACTCCTTAAAAAAACAAAATAGAATAGGATGACAATATAAATGAGCAAAATGAAATTATGAGTTTTCTTCAGTTCCTAAGATAGTAATTAAATAGTTAAAAACAAAATGTTAAAAAAAACATGTAATAAATATACAAATACATGTTTTCTCTCTAAAATAACATGTGTCACAATTGATATAAATAAGAAATTCTTGAATATCACTTTACAGAAGAAAGCCTATAAATACTGATGTCATCATTACAGTTATGTCATATGATTTCAAGGGATCTCATGTCATTTAAATGCTACCTCTATGCCCACCATTTTCTTCTGGCATCTGCTTCCTTTATGACTTAATGCATCATTTATAGGAACCCATATCCCAGAATTCAATGCATTATTCTTACTGTTTCAGGGCTGGGCTTAAAGCCAAAAGAAAAAAGCCCAGCATAATCATAGGTGGTTTTACTTTTATTTTTTTTGTCTTTAATCGTCTGCCTTTTAGATTCTAAAATATATGACAATTGACTAAAATTAAACATTATGCTCAATAAATAGTTGAATGAACAATTTAGATTTCAATAGTGAAAAGTAAAACATGCCTTCTATCTTCAGTGATACATGTAAAGAGGTTTTTGAAATAAATATAGCACTATACTGTAGAGAAATTTTAACTCTATTTTTTCTTTCAACTGGTTGTGCACATTATTAACAGATTATGAGGAGATAAAAATACAGAAAATTGAAATAATATTTTCCTACCATCAGTTTCATTTCCAAAAACTAAATAAATCTGTATTTCTGGGATAAACATCATTCAGACTATTGAATTAACATAACAATAGAGATAAGGCAGAAAACATTTTTTCCTAAACATTTTCACTTTATTAAGCAAAGAAACCTTTAGGATAGGTCTAGAGCTTAACTGAGGTGCCATGAATTATTAATGACTTAAAATCCCTTCTGTTGCTTTTATAGAAACTTGATTTACAAGTTGAAAAATCAAACTGACACTTAAGTCTCTTGTACAAATATCCAACCTTTAAAAATGCTCTGGGCATTATGAATACATTTTTCATGAATATGGCTATAACAGTTCTAAAAATATCTTTTAAAAATAGAATTCCTCCAAGCCATTGTTTTACACATAACAGTAGGAAATGCAAGAGAATGTTGAAGCCAAAAGTATTTAAAAACCAAATAATAAACTTTAGGTATTTTTTTCCATAAAACAATAAACACATGTACTAAGGATCACAAAACCAGCAGATCACTGAACTCGGAAAACTTTACACCTTCTACCCAAGCTTTGGAGGCCAAGAATTATTGCTAGTAATTGGTATTCCTCAGAGTCCCCAAAGCCTTCAGGCTCATCCCAGGGCAACTCCGCAATCACAAAAGAAAAATGAACTTTAAATGAGTTATATCCAGACCACAACTCTAGGCCCTTTCTTTACCTATTCTCAAGGTCACAAGGCTGAAAGAATGCCATTCTTAGAGGAATGGAACAAATTTTTGCCCATGAACTGCTTAACCTTTGGTGAATCCAGAAAATAAAATTCTCTATGTTAATACCAACCCCAAAATATATGTTGGGTTTGAACCTCTGGGTTCAGAGTGGCATTAAGGCTAAAATTCAACCAACAAACAATCCATGTACCCTTCCCCAAAGGTGCTAATAAATTCAAGTGATTTTCACTGCTACTTGCACAAATTAAAGGTTGAATTGAGCCCAGATATTCAAAGGTAGTGATTATGGCACCTAAGAAAGTCTGAAAAAGTCAATAATATTTATGAGTGGTGGGGGAATTGAAAAAAGGAATAATAGCACATTGTCCAATTCTCTGTGTAACTGGGACAATTTCTAATTGTTTGATCTGAGGATCTCATTTGACCTTCTCAATACTCCCACCCTCCTCTTAAAAACTAACTCTTCCTATAATGATAAGATACAGAAAGTTTTGTAGAATTTTGTTCTCAGTTCAAAGGGAAATGTAGTACAATAGGAATTAATATCTATAACACACAATGTATAGGAATATTCTTGTTTAAGGCTTACTTTCTACATTGATCTCAATCAATGTTGCAACAGAAGCCCTAAATGCTTGTATTGCATCAGTCAATTAAAAAATATTTTCCAGGTATAAAAAAGTCCTCAATCATTTTAAGAGAATAATAGAGTTTTGACGAGTGGAAGAAAAGCAGATGTGACATACCTGAAACATCTTATTGAGAAGATCAAGTAGCATATCTTAGACTATATATACAAACAGCAAACAGCAAACCCACTCAGTCAGCCAGTTAAGCAATGAACCAATGTAGTAGCAGTGGGAGAATTTCAAATTAGAGGTTAGAGCCAAGTCCTTGATAAGGAATGACTTTTGGTAGGGCTGAGGGGAGTATTTGTCTCTCAACCTTCCACCTCTATTACTGTTATCATTAGCAGCAGAGAATCTAGCTAAGATAAGAGAGATGGGACAAGTACGAAATAATTAGGAAGGATAGTCACTTCCAAGAGTGTGACCTCTCATGGCAGAGAAAAGTGCAACAATAGAACCTACAAAAGTACTGACCCTTATAACCCAGAAGAAAGAACCCTTAATTTTTGCACTAAGAAAGAAAATTATTTCCAAAGCCAAGAGTCATTAACCCTTTGCCATATGTATTGTCTGCATATATTCCTCACTATTTTTGTACTTTAAATTTGTCTCTCTTCTCCCAATAGGCCTACTGTAGAAGAATATACCCCATACTTTTAGGCAAATTGTTTTTGTAATTATTATACAAGTAAATACCTTTGCTAAAAGTATTTGCTGATTGATAGAGAAAATAATACTGATGGGGGGGCTTATAAACAATGAATCCAAGTTCCTCAGTCCCTTGAGATTTGAGGAATTATCCTCAGTGAGGTTGCTATAATTGTCTTACTGCCTATTTGACTTTCAAACCTAAATATTAGTAATATACCAGCAAAAGTTTGTTTAATTCAGTATGGATTATTTTTAATGAATTATTCCATAATGCATATAAATAATTCATCCTCAATTCAGAGGACGAAGCAAAAATAAATGATGTTTTATTAGAAAACCTTTAAAGGCTTTTTGAAGTTTTCTGCTGGAGACAAAATGAAATGTGCATTTCATTTGATAAAAGTATATGAAACACTTCCTCTATTGGCTCATCTGAACAAATTACCAAGGTCAAGTTCTTATTGAATCCAGCAGGATAATTTAATGAAGTAGAAAGGAGAAGGTAGGAAAAAAAAATGTCAAGGGCATTTTCAGTAATGTTGGTTTGCCTAATGTTTAGAGTGGCAAACCTAATCCTGATCTTTAGTTTGGAGGTGGGAGGGAAATGCTATAGGAGAAGGAACCAATAAACAATAATAGGAATAAAAACTAATTTAATCAGATCTTTTATGTTCATAACCTTGTAACCATATAAACAAGAAAAAAAAAAACAAAAAGTATAATCAAAACAGCACAGTCTATCCTTATACACTTTCTTTCCTGTTAGAAAATTCATCAGAGAAAGTGCAAGGATTTTTTGGGTTAAATATGTTTCATATAAGTATAGAGTTAAGATTTAAATTAAAAATCCAAAACCTAGATAACCAGCAATTCTGGTTCCTCAAAATTTGGTTAAATCTTAACTCCTAGCATGTTTTCACATTCCCCTTGAAAATTCATGATATTCACCAAAGACTAGGAATGTTGTTCAAAATCAGAACACCACCACCAATTTAAGATGCAATCCAAATCTAAATCAACTCATGAATTTTCCAAAGACTAGGAACATCTTGAAAAGAGTTCCATCAATTGACAAACCAGATATTTCAGAAGACAATATCATATTTCTTACCTTATTTTGATCTGTCCAATAAAAGAAAAATCCTTGAGGATCAGTCCTCAGAATAATTGGAGTAACAATAGTGGAGTCCTAGAAATAAAGGAGGGAAGACATATGTAAGACATTAAACTCATAATATTCAACTTAGAATTATTTTAAGAAACCATAGTTGCTTAAAAGATAGTCTGAAGTTATCAATCATGAGAAGATATTAGCAAATTAGATATGACCATTTAGAATATAAATGAATTACTATGCTAAATAATCAAATTGTTTTGCTATAGATTGGTAAAATAAAACATAGTACGCAAAAATTATGATATAATCTGTTCTATGGGTTTTTGTTTTATAATTCTGCTTTGCTTTTAGTCTTTTAACACATTACAATAATTTTTCAACACTTTTAAAATTTAGATATTTTAAATAAATAAAAAATCCATGTTGGTTCATATTTTTTATTTTACTTATCCAAGAAAATGAGATCAACCAAAATATAAGAGCATTTCTGTTTCCAAGGCAACCATGAATAAGGCTTTCTTCTATACAGCTTATTAAAAAAAAATTGTCTAATTGATTCAAATCGTATGTCCTGAAACATGCATGTTTTTAAAATAAAACTGACATATGGTATAGTCATTATATTAAGACAATTATAATTTTCAGAAAGGTATGCCATCTGTACAAGAAAAAAATTTTACTCACTTGAGATCCAAAGTCTCTAATAGAGATTCATCAAAGAAAATTTAATGACCAGGGGTTTTTGTCTTTTCATATATGTACAAAAATCATGATAATCATGTTATATTTCCCCTCCACCTGGCTTCTTCTTAAAATTAAACTTGGAGAACTCCTTAGACCCTGAGATGTAATGTGACTTGCCCATGATCATATAGCTAGTATGAATGAGTCAGTCCTTTAACAAGAACTTTCTGATTTCAAGTCCAGATGTCTACTATTTCATGCTGCCTTTCCACAAATAAGTTAGAGTCAAAAAAAAAAAAGAACTATGAAAATTGTTCTGGTTTCTATAAAAGAATTTCTGTAAAAGACTTTATCAAAGATGTGATCATGGTCCTGAGGTAGGCTAATTGATTATATGCAGAAAACTCCAAGGTGATGGGTGTATAATCTTAATTTATAATGGTTCCCTGGAAATACTGAAAGAATAAATGAAAAGAGGTTTCCAATACATTGAACAGATTCCTTATTGCTTTTCTCAGTACAAACTTTGATTGGAAAGACTTCGCCTCTAAGACAATTAAATCATAGTACAATATAGTATAATAATCAATTTGTAAACATTTATTTGCACACCTACTATGTGCCAGAAGTTTACTAAATTCTGCAGATAAAAAGAAAAAAAAGACATCATCTGCCCTGTAGAAGTTTAAAATCAAATGCAAAAAGACAATACACAAAAGGAAGCTGAAATACGAGGGGTGCTATTGGGGTATGATGCTCTGTGAAGTCTAAACCAAAAATATTTGCAGATAGAAAAGGGAAAGTAACTTGGAAAGTTCTGAGTTCTCTACAAAGGAAGACTTTGAGAGGAGTTCATTGCTAACTCTTTATAGTCTTCCAGTCAGAAGGTGAAGCAACTGAAGGAGGCAAGAAAGTATTGAATACAAAAAGCTGTGTCATTCTGTATGGTGGTAAGCTTTCAGGTGATCATTCTATCCTGAGGAGACATGATGGTCCATAGATTAAAAATTAAGAAGACATTGATTGAAAATGGAGATGTGTGGAATCAAAAGACCTTTTAGGACTTAGAGCTAGAAACCTTAGTCCTAAATAAGGCATTTTCCTTGTAAAAGTGAACTGGGGTGTCCTAGAAAGAGGATTGACTAGATTTGGAGTCAGGAGACATGTTCAAATTCCAATCCTAATACCAGTTATATGATTTGGGCAAGTTAATTTTCATCACTGAAGCTCAGTTTCCTCATTTGTAAAATGGGTATAACTAGTATTATCTATCTTAAAAGGCTGGTGGGAGGAAAGTTCTTATAAACTTTAAAGTGTTTAATAATATTAAATTGCTAAATATTATTTTAATAAAATAAAATGTAATTTTAAATTTTCACCCAATGGGACAGGATCATGTAATAAAAATGGAAAGCATTTGGATTTTGAAATTAGAAGATGTGGGCTGAAATCCTCATCTCCAGAATGAATGGCTTAGAACAGATGAATTCCTTAAGCAGTAAATCTTATGACCCTAAAGATTAATTCACTAAAAGTTAAACTCTCCCAATTATGTAATAATACTTCCAAATGGAGTCAAGAGACCCAAGTTCTTTTCCTGGTTCAACTGCCAAACTCAGTATATGACTTTAGACATGTCTCTCCCTATCTTTGGGATTCAGTTTCCTTTTCTGTGAAATGAGAGGTTTGAAAGACTTGATATCTAAGGTCCCTAATAGTGCCAATTTGAATCAGTACAATTCATCGTTTTTACTGAGCACCAATTGTATGCCAAACCCTTTACTAGTTTCTATGGGATCTAGTAGGGATATTCATCAATCTTGGCTTTTAAGTGAATGCTGAATACATCTCAGATCTGTTTTTAAGGCAAGATTCTTATTCAGGTACACAAGGGATGTCCTCTGAGATTTCTTCCAATTCAGAATTCTGTGACAGAGGGATTCTATAAAAGATTTGTTAAAAAGGGGGGGTGGGGGAGACGGACCCCACCAGAGGTCTGGATGATTTGAAGAAGAGATTTTTTTAATCTATGATGTTAGAAAATATGCCCACACAAATGAAACAATGAATCTATTGAAGTATCAGATGATTTATTAAAAGAATTGGTTTAATATCAAAAGGATACACTGTAATTAAAATAGCAGTTTCTGAAAATGTGTCTAGTTTCTCTGATCAATAAAAATATTTTATACAATATTGCTAGAATGAATTAGAAACAAGAGTTTTAACTCTAATCAGCTTTCTATGTATAGGATAAATAAAAGTTTCCACAAGTACCAAAATAGCCCCTCTACTTATTCAAGTGATCCCATTCTATTCCATCTTCTCCAACAGATTGTTCCCTCAGTCATCCATACTCTTCTCTTTATTTTCAGTCTCTCTGTCTCTGCTGGCTCATTTCCTCCTTCCTACAAACAGGCCCACCTATTTCCTATTCTGAAAAAAAAACCCATCCTTGATCCTTTCATCCCTGCTAACTATCGTTCTTTTTCTCTTTTGCCTTTTGTAGCTAAACTCTTAAAAGCCTGTTTACCACAGGTGCCTACAATTTTCTCTGACTCTCTTAATCCTTATAATCTTACTTCTCTGAATTTATCATTTATCAAAAATCCTCTCTCTACAGTCACTAATGACCACTAAATTGCCAAATCCAATTGCCTTTTATCAATCATTCTTCTTGACCTCTTCAGCAATTGACAGCACTGATCACTCTCTCTTCTTTGATACTCTCTTCTACCTAGGTTTTTAGGACAACACTCTTTCCTGGTTTTCCTCCTCCCTATTTGACTACTCCCTCTTTCTCTCCTATTCTGGATCTTTTTTCATATCATGTGCTTTAACCATATATGTCCCTCAAGCTTCTGTCCTGGGCTCTTTACTCTTCTCCCTCTATACTGCTTCACTTAGTGATTTCACCAGATACTATGGATTTAATGCTGATGATTCTCAAACTTACCTTTTCTGCCCCAATCTCTCTGCTGACTTCCATCTCCAAATACCTCCTAGACATCTAGAATTGGATGTCCAGAAGACATCTTGAACTCATTATGTCCAGAATGGAACTCATTATTTTTTCTTCTCTACACTCCCCCCGCCACTTTCCCTATTATTGTAGAGGTCAGTATCATCCTCCTAATTCCTCAGGCTCACAAACTAGGAGTCATCCTCAATTCCCCAATTTCTCACTCTCAATATCCAAGATATTGCCAACACCTCTCAATTTCACCTTCACAACATCTTTTGAAAATTGCTCCTTCTCTCCTCAGATACTGACCACTCTAGTGAGGACTCTCATCCCCTCAAGTCTTGTTTACTGCAATAGTCTGTCAATGGATCTGTCTGCCTCAAGCCTCTCCCCATTCCAATCCATTGTCTATTTAGCCCCTGAAGTGATTTTCCTAAAACAAAGAGGTCTAATTGTGAAACTCTACTACTCTAGTAACTGTCTATTGCCTCCAAGGGCAAATGCAAAATGTTCTGTTTTTTATTCATAACTCAGCCACCTCCTGCCTTTCCAGTCTTCTTACAACCAAGTGAACTCTTCAAGCAAGTAGCATTTGCCTCCTCACTATTCTGCAAACAAGACACTCCATTTCCATACCATGTGGGTATTTTTCTCTGGCCATCCCCCACACCTAGAATGTGCTCCATTCTCTCCTCCAGCTACTGATTTCCCTGGCTTCCTTTAAGTCTCAACTGAAAACCCATCCTCTATTACCTCTCTAATTCTGATGTTTTACCTTTTTAAAGTATTTCCTATTTATCCTATATGTAGTTTGCTTTGTATATATTTGTTTTCATGGAATCCCTCCCATTAGATTGTAAAGACCTTGAAGGCAGGGACTGACTATCTTTTGCTTCTTTTTGCATCCCCAGTGCTCAGCATAATACCTGACACATAAGAAGCACCTAATACATGTTTATTCATTTGGTATATTCCTTTAAAAATAACATCAGCCTACTCAAGCTAAAAATGGTCTGAAACTGACATGGAAAGCTCAAGACAACAAAGAGAAATTGTTTGTTTGTTCTTAAGATATTCTGAAGGAAGTAAGGAGGATAAAAAAATAGATGGGACCACTATCTCTTAGTAAAATGGATAATGATTAGAAATGACAGAAATATAACAGAGGTGTTGAATTCTTACTTAACTATTATGTCCAGTTTAGGATTATATAAACTTAAAGTGAAGTGGAGTATTCAGGATGATTTGAAGTGCCATTAAGAGAATAACTTACACATATTTTTAATTGTTAAATATGGCATAGAAAAATGTCAAAAGGTTTGACCACACCACCTAATAATTAAAGTTATATCTATTGAGATATTAGAAAAACATCCTAATGAAGTATAATGAATAGTGAGTAAAAGTCAGGAGACTTCAATTCCAGACCAGTCCCTCCCACTAAGGATCTGTGTGTCTTCCAAAAAGTAACTTTACTTCTTTTGAGCTTTTTTCTTCTTACGTAAAATGAGAGGGCTCAGTAAAATGATCTTATAGCAAACTGTGAAATCTCAGATTCAGTTTGGATTGGAAAGAATATTAAGATCAGGGCTGATTACTTTGTTTGTGTTTCCCCTTCCAAATAAAATGATACTAGGACTGGACAGATCAGAAGAGAGATGGCTAATGGGGTGTTCATACACAGGTAAGAGAGTTCTAGTCTGCTCCATAGGAATGTAAATTACCAACTCCAACTAAACTACAACACAGGAAAAGGAAATGAAATAACTGGATAATGTGATTCCTGAATCCTATCATTGATTTTTGAAAGATTATTTTAAATGGCAGAACTATAAAATGTATGAGGAATATTTTTCTGAATTTTCAAAAAAATTAAGGGATGAAATTCTATAACCTATAAGACAATAAACTTGATTTTGGTTTCAGGAAAAGTTCTTTATTAACTGTCCTTCCTTTCATCTTCTGTGTGTGTATTTCTCTAAATATATTTCTTTATATCTCATTGTTTTTAAAATATAAGTTGGTTGGTGAATCCTCTTTTCAACCACATAGTTTTCTAGACAAATTCTCCTTTACTACTTATCAGAAATGCTTCTTTTTGTATCTCCAGAAATACATTCTTTTGAGCTTCATATCCATTTTTCCTTGATTTCTTAGAGTTTTGCTTTGTTTTTGGCAAGGATGGAGAAGGTGAAGATTGAAATAGGAATTCCAATTTTTATTTTTCTGAATCCATTTATAAGTGTAATATGTATAGTTTGGGATTATGCAAAGGAAGAATTCAGGATGATTTAACGTGACATTAAGAGATTACCTTGAATGCATATTTTAATCATTAAATACGGCATAGAAAAATGACAAAAGGCTGAGCCATATCCCCTAAAGATTGTGATTATATCTCTAGCAGTGCTAGGATAGCAATTTGGTGTAGCATAATGAGCAGTCAGAAAAAGTCAAGAGACTTCAATTCTAATCCAATTCCTCTCAGTAAGGAGCCATGTGTCTTCCAACAAGTCACTTTACCTCTCTTGAGTTTTTTCTTCATGTGTAAAATGAGATAGCTGGGTGATACTGTAGCATTCTGTAAATATAAGATTCAGTCAGGATTGGGGAAAGTATTAAAAATCAGGGTTAATTATAAATAATAATGGTATTCTGAAAACAAATATTAACTTTGTTTAACTTTTATATGGAGAAAAGATATTTCATAAATATTTTGCCCTGTTTTATTAATGTCTTTTACTTTTACTGCAGTCATTTTTGGGGTAAGGTGGAAATCTTTTGGGGGGAAACAATTAAGTAAAAATATTCAGTGCTGTGACAGAATCTGACAATGTATACAATATCTTGTCTAAGAATTATCTTGTTCTCTGCCACAGGGAAAGAGGAATTTTTCATTATCTTCAACCCAGATCCTTCATTGCTGAAATGAGCATGATAATAGCACCTTTCTCCCAGAGTTGTTTTGAATGTCAAATGATGAAACACATAAAGTGCTTGACAAATCTTAAAATTCTAGATTAATAATTAAAATTATTATTATACTTTATAGTAGCAATTTTGTATATATGGGTAAGCTAATTCAAAGATGATTAATAAATTTCTTAATTACTTTGAATAGCAAGTTTTTATTATTATTTCTTGTTTTTGTTAGTTTTTGGATAAACTACATCAAATAACAGTGGGAAGATGAATCATCTTGTTTTGCCTCTTTTTCTATATGGAAGTTTCTATTTTTTGTTCATTGCTAGTTTTTGGTAATATTAAAGAAGGGCTCTTTGGTGTCTATTTTTTGAGGTTTTTAAAATAAATGAAAGCTATATTTTGTTCATTGATTTTCTGAATCTACTGAAAAAATAATGTAGCTTTATTATTTTTATGGATTTATGATTAATTATGCTAAGTCATTCTCCTAATTTTGAACCATCATTGTATCTTTTTATGGTTGTAACTTGGTTATAGTGATTTCTAGATAAAAAGCAGTAGTCTTCTTGAAAATATATTATTTTTAAATTTTGCTTTAACTTTGTTGAGCCTGGTCTTCAGTTATCTTATTCTCCTTTCTCCCTTTTATTCTTAAGAAAGGCCATATATTTTTTCTATTTTTCATGAATTATTGTGGTGGTGAGTATTGACCATTAGTATTTTTTATTTGCCATTTTCAACTCTTCAGAATTTTTCTAATTCCAGTTTTAGCTGCTGGATTGAAATTATGTGCTCCTTATACATTTCCAAAGCCTTGGGAAATGGGAAGGTTTGAAATAGGCAAGAAAAATTATACTTAACATTTAAATTTTAAAATTATTTAAGGTGGGTACTCCACATATCACCTCAATTAATGTAATATAATTAGTTTAAGTGCATGATGAAGTTTTAAATATGTAAACATGATGATTCACATCCTGTGATATCTTTTAAAGGACTAAGCTTCTTTTATTAAGTCAAGAAGAGGATGACTGACTATTCAAACAAGCTAACTGTGCCTCTGGGGATTTTAAAAAACTAAAAGAATTTCAGGAGAAGACAGTCCAACAACTTGACAGTCAAGAGAACTGAGAATACAGGATCTAGAATACCTAAAGGAGAAAGACTCCTGTGCCTGTACCAGAGGTACCAAGGGGAAGAGGGTAATCTCAGAGGGACTGTCATACTCCCCCCACCACATTGACCATGTTATTGATGAATCTGAACTACTAACAGATAACATATCTAGCCAAGAACAGTAAAAGATACACAGGATAAGTGTTCCTGTTCAGTTATTTCAGTCATATCCAACTCTTCATGACCCCATTTGGAGTCTTCTTGACAAAGATATTGGAATAATTAGCCAGTTCCTTCTCCAGCTCATTTTAAATGTGAGGAAAATGAGGCAAACAGGGCTAAGTGACTTGAAAAGAGTAATACAGCTAATGTCTAAGGCTGAGTTTGAACTCAGGTCTTCCAGATGTGGAGTTCACCTTCTTCAGGATGAACTCCACACCCAGTAATCTATCACTGCACCACCTAGCCAACCCTAAGGATATGAAAAAAAAATACAGAAGGCTATTCACTCAAAGAAGTAGTAATTTCAGGTACAGTGACTCCTCATGGAAAAAAGAAAGATAGGTAAGTATTTTAAAAAGGCATCTAACCTAAGACCCCAACAGAAAACTATGTGTAAGGGGAATTTAATAGTCATTTATAAAGGAAGAAAAGGACTTGAAGTAACCAGGAATTGTGAGTTTTCCTTTGCCTACATATACACTTTACACATGCATTTCATTCATTCATTATGAACCCACTCTCCTCAGGGACTCTCTGTGGCCAAAGTAAGAGGATGCACCAGTTTGGAAGGAATATTATATAATAACTGTGCGTATTATGCCGCCCTAGTAAATGTCTTTCGCTGTTAAGAAAAACTAAGTTTGACTGATTATCATTCAGAAGTACATTGATGGGGTCTCATAAGTCAGAACTAGAAACCAGCCATTCCTGCTTATCCCTTGAATTCTGAGATGATCCCTTAAATTCTGATTAGGAGTAGTAGCTATATTCCAGTGCTTGCAGTTTGAAAGCTCAAGGACTAAAGACTCAGACTTCTCTGGGTTTTTACTTTTAATACAACTTGATTATCCTAGTAAGGGCTGAGCTAGAACCTCTATTTGGACTGTCATACCATTGTAGAAATCTTTCAAGGAAATTTCAGGTGTCCTGTGATAGAAACCTAAGGGAAATTTATTCCTGGGCCTCCTGTGGACTCAATTTATGAATGAAAAGAATCATTGAAGACACTTGTTCTACCCTGTCTGGAAATGGACACTTACAAAATTTATCCAAATGTCCAGTTGAATAGTTCTTAGAGCAGAAAGGGATGATGGAAAAATTTAACCCAGGATAACTTGGTTCCTTGACTAAAGAAGAAAAATTTCTAATTGATCCCAGGTCCCTAATCACTATGGAGAGTGCCCTAGGTTCCCTGAGCATTCCTTAGGATCAAGAATTTCTTTCTGCCTGGAGAATGTTTGATTTCCTTTTTTCTTTTCATTTTTCCTTTCTCTTTTGTTTTCAGATTGGGGTCAGTCCTTTTGCAAGAAACACAGGCAATCAACAATGGAAATTTTATAAAATGAAATGTTTGTTATGTTGTATTACCATGATTACCATATGTTCAGAAGTATAAAAAATTTTCCATTTGTTTATCAATTTAACAAATTAACAATTCCAATTGTTTATCAATTGTTTCATATAGATTTTTTTCTGAACCTCTTTAGAAAAAGTCATAGGAGAAAGTAATAGAAAAGGATAATGCTTGAAACTTCCCACGTTACTGGAGAACTACTCAGAACCTGTGGACTTTGCCAAAAGCAATACAGATTATTTGCTGAGAGCATCAAAGATTTAACTGAGTAGGGAGAGATGAGAGTGAAAGATGGATTTTCAATAGTCCTACCCCAATTAATATAATTATTGCATGAAAGGCATGATGAAGTTTTAAATGTGTAAAATGTAGAAACATAGAAGTAACAGTACTGGAAACTCAGCTGCTCAGAATATTATTCCTAGAATCGTGAGCAAAAGTAGTGGACATGATCTGGAGAGCCCAACATGACAGCATAGGTGCAAGTTGGGGGGAGGGGGAAAACAGACCAGAAATAATACAATATAATCTGAAATCAACGTTTCAGCTGATAATGAACATCACTACTTATATACTCTTTAATTGTGCAGTTCCATATAGCTAAATGAAATGTTTTAATATGCTAAATGATGAATAAAAAAGCAAATCAAAATTGACAGGAAATCTGCTAGGTCCACAGTGATGGGCAAACTTTTTAAAGAGGGGGCCAAAGGAAAGGAAATGCTCATCTGTCAGTCTGTTTCTAAGGCAACTCTTTGGAAGTTTCATTGTATTGTATCCTACTCATTGAATTTGTCACATTAGGAATAATATCCCCTGGCCAGATAAAACATTTCAGGGGACCCCCATCTGGCCCACAGGCTGTAGTTTGCCCATCACTGTGCTAGGAGATAAGGCATGGCCCCAATGTGAAATCAAGCTCCAAATCAAAGGAAAAGTCTATGGACCAGTATTTACCACTTACAATGTAGTGAATATTCAATGTCTTGCCAAGGCCTCTATTATATCTTTGCCCATTGGAAATTTCTTTTAGTTTCACTCCATGTGACTACTACTAAGGCCACTACACAATTAATTTCTTTGTCATTCTTCCCTAGACTTACAATTTTTATTTCTCCCTTTTCATTGATAAATAAGAACCTACATTAAGGTTTTCCCTTAAGCAAGTATATTTTAAATTATGAATCTCAACTTCTCTGGATCCTCTCCTATTCTGTTCCTTATTTTATGCTTTTCAAGGTTTTAACTCTTCTCCTAATCCTACCCTATATCTACTCTCACCAATTAATATGGGCCGTCCCCAGAGGAGGTTGCATAAATTACAAACTATATAAGCAGGATGAACAGGTTGGGATATATATATATATAATATATATATATATATAATAGCATTATGGTAGGCAAATAGAAATTTAGTCAGTCAGATTTTGGGGAAAAACCCATTTTTTAACATCATCATTGAACAAGTGCCTGCCAACATGACTGTTTCCACATTGGCAAACCAATGTGTGATATTTGCAAAAACTCCAGAAAATACATTGGTATTTATGCATTGGTCCTATGTTTCCTACTTGGTATCAGCCAACTATTCATTATTATTCATATCTATGTCCTTCCATGTATATGCCAAAATATACTTTTCATTACCATTGTGAAAAATGGTTGTTATCCTAAAGACTTCAGTGACAAAGAATAAAGTCAGAGTGTGGATGCATGATTCAGAGAAGGGAAAAAGGACAAGCAAATAATTTGGTTTTATTTTATTTTTTTTAAACCCTTGTACTTCGGTGTATTGTCTCATAGGTGGAAGATTGGTAAGGGTGGGCAATGGGGGTCAAGTGACTTGCCCAGGGTCACACAGCTGGGAATTGGCTGAGGCCGGGTTTGAACCTAGGACCTCCTGTCTCTAGGCCTGACTCTCACTCCACTGAGCTACCCAGCTGCCCCCTTGGTTTTATTTTTCATATCATTCCCAAGCTTTAGTTATCAGAAATCCCAGGGAAAAAATCTTATAACACATTCATACAATTTTCTCTTCAGAAGGAACATTCTAACATAGCACCAAGGTACCTCCTTAAATTTGATGGTGAAAGAACAAATTAGCCATAATGCATAACACTTTGATTCTTAAAAAAATCAAAGAATGGACAGGTCAGGAAAGAATGTTACTAAACAGCTAATAACAACTACAATAATAACAATCCTAGTTAAGATTTGTAGTTTAGCTGAAGAAGTAGTTCAACATCTTTTTTACTTTCACCTCTTACAAATACTTGCTATTTGATCTTCTAGTACATTTTCTGTCCCTTACCTAAGAAAGCAGAGTTAATACTACTTTCTACCTACCTTTTTCTTATACAGATATACTCAAAATGAACTTAGCTTTCTAAACTAACAAATATGTTTTTCGAGCTCCTTAAATGTACTTCCTAAAAATAAGGTAACTGAGCTACCATAACCAGTTCAGGTAAAAACCATTTCTTTTACAAATGGATCCATTTTGACTGCTTGATCTCATAACTGTTGTTGGAAAGAAAAGAAGCAAAATGTAACCCAACACTTTGAACTTATATAAACCTTGAAATCAAAAACAGATGCAGATTTCTAGAAATTTGACTTTAATACTAAAAACAGTTTTATTTTAATATGTCTTTCTTATTTACAATAAATTGTTATATATCTAGATAAGTTTATAAGTTGAAATATGACATTTTATACTATTAAAAATATATGTGTCAATGTTTATTTTTCCAGAGATTAAATCATATAAATATGCCTGGGACACAATGGATATCAAGTCATCAGGCCTCAAAGAAATCAAGACATGAACCACCAAAAATTTTAATAAGCTTGGCCTTTCTATTACATTTCAGTTATATTTTCATAGAAATTGTTGGCTCTGTCTGGAGTAGGAGTATATTTGGCTTTAGGTAGGATATTTAGAGCCAAAGGATATACAGGAGCACAGGGCACCATACATTGGTAAATAAAAGCAAGGTGAGAGCAGAAGATGAGGATGTTTTAGGGAAAACACAAAGTTTCTTCTATGTGAAAAGCTCTATAAACCTAATAATAGCTTTAGCAACATAAGAACTAATATATATATATTTTTTTACCTTTGTACTTCAGTGTATTGTCTCATAGGTGGAAGATTGGTAAGGGTGGGCAATGGGGGTCAAGTGATCTGCCCAGGGTCACACAGCTGGGAATTGGCTGAGGCCGGGTTTGAACCTAGGACCTCCTGTCTCTAGGCCTGACTCTCACTCCACTGAGCTACCCAGCTGCCCCCTAATATTTTAAATTACAAATAAATGCTTATTTGAGTGGATGTCTATAGTATTAGTCAACTATTCGCAACTGAATCCTGTTCCATTTTCTTCTGGCACTATCTGTACAAGGTAAGAGTTTCCTTATAAAAATCATTTCTTGTTAAATGTATGTTATCGGGTTCAAAGTTAGAAAGCAAAATGTCCCAATCCCACTTAAATGCAGCTGCTGGCATAGATAATCAGATTTTGACTGATAGGATAACTTTAAAGTGAAAAAAATAACATTAGTATAGAGATAGTCTGGGCCATTGATCTTTAGGCACTATAGATAGTAAATGGTATTACATGAGAAGATAAAGTAGAAATGCCTTTAACATTAATTTGGAAAACAAACACACATTATACATTTCAACAGTCATAGAATCAACCCACCTTTCTTGGCCAAAAAAAGCAGCCTTTAGGCAATATCACATCATTATATTACTGGAACTAAATTTAAATGTTTCGGGTTCTAACACGCTTGTCATATATGCAAACTTTCCCAAATTTCAGTGAAAAATTGATAAGCAGAGAGGAAACAATCACCACCAACTCAATCCTATTAGATTCCTCTTTCAGGTTTGTCATTTATTCCAATTTTCTTGCTTCATTTCTAGCACTGATTCTGGGACTTCATATCCACTCAGCTCATGGAACTTTTAGTTCTGTTCCTCCATGAACCTTGTTTTTGGTTCTCAACATCCTGTCATCTTGGAAATTCTCCTGAAAATCACATTTAATACAAAAGTCATAGCCATGCTTGTGCCTATGCTGAAAAAGTTTTCAAGTCTTTATATATTCTTGCATTTGTCTTACTTTGGCTTTGGGGGACTATGTGCCTGAAGGGCACAAATGTAAATCTATAGTCCAAAACATTTTTGATTCCTGAAATAAAGAAGTTGTGGCAATTATGCAATACTATAGAACCTTTCAGAATGTTAATTCACTCTTGGCATAAAGGACTAATTGATTTTCTTTCCTTTTAAGATTCTATCGAAATATCAAGGAATCAAAATAGGAATAAAAGATAAGATCATATTAAGAATTACTTTATTTTAGTAACAATGGGTTCATTCTATTGTGATTTGGAATTATTTTCTTCAAATACAAATTCATATATTTAGAGATGTAAGAGACCTTCAAAGTGAGCTAGTCTAATTCCCTTCATTTTACAATTGAGAAAACTGGGGCTGAGTTTTTATTTTAAAGGATCTTCAAATTAGAAATTTAAAGCTAGAAAGAACTTTAGTAGTCATCTTGTCCAATCTCCTCATTTATAGATGAGGAAACTGAGTCACAGAGCAGGTAAGTGAATTGTTTGAAATCACAGAAGTATTAAGTGACAGAAATGGGATTTGAATTCAACTTCTGATGC
The DNA here is from genome assembly GCF_016433145.1 of Gracilinanus agilis. NCBI lineage: Eukaryota > Metazoa > Chordata > Mammalia > Didelphimorphia > Didelphidae > Gracilinanus > Gracilinanus agilis. The sequence goes on along the minus strand of NC_058131.1, from coordinate 127,096,438 downwards.
AAAAATCTATTATTCTTTTCACTGTACCATTCTGCTTCAGAAAGAAAGGATAGAAAACATTTGCAAAAAAAGAAAAAAAAGAAAGAAGGCAAAAAGGAAAACTTGTTTTCCATCCCATGACTAATGAGGTAAATGTAAGAAAGGCAGCAGGGCATAATGAGCATATGGTTAGTGCTTTTGATTCAGGAAAATCTGGATCAAGTTCTGTTTCCAACATAAAACAAATTGTGTGACCATGGACAAGTCATATGGTCCATGGTAACTCTCTAACATTGTAAGTTATGTCTAGTTGCTGATTTGGATTTGAGCAGAGAATTTCTTTAAGGAGTTCTCCAGATTTAGGAATCACAGGTAAGGACCAAAAAAAAAGAAAAGGAAAGGAAAGGAAAGGAAAGGAAAGGAAAGGAAAGGAAAGGAAAGGAAAGGAAAGGAAAAATGTTGTAAGTAAAATTATACATTTAAAAGCAGGGATTATCATTGGGCATGGTTTCTTTCACTACTAAAATATATAATAAGCATTCAGCATTTATTATTGAACTTGATTCTCTCCTTTCAAAAAAAAAGTCACTAATAGTCTCAGGAGTATGAATGAAAGTCTGATCACTTACAGAATCTGATGGAGGGTAAAGGTGACCAGTAATAATGATTGGACAAACACGTCCTGGAAATTTTCCAAATACTTTAGCAGTTGGAAAACAAACGCTGTAGCAGCCTATCCCCCAATTTTTGTGCAGAGAATAGTTAACTTTAAAGTGGAAAAGAAAAGTACCAAGGGACCCTATAGCAAAACTGTTAGTCATGGAATCATAACTCTGGAACTTGAAGGGACCTTTGTCATCCTAATTCCGAATACATACATATCCCTTTGAATTTTACAAAACACTTTACATGCATTATTTCACTTGATCTTTATATGTTGTAGGTGATATGTATAGGAGCAAATTTCAAACCCAGGTTCTCTGATTCCAAGTTCATTTCCTTTTGTCTTGTACCACAATCCCTTGCGTATTTCCTTTGTAACCTTATTTATGCCTTGTCACAGCTTGGCATGTTCCCAGACCTAAAGCATCTTGACCCATGAAAAAGGTGAAATTTCATTCTCCCCTAATATTCCCATAGAAATCTAGCCATTCTGAGGACATACAAGTCTGATAATCTTATCCATTACCCAGAAAATCAAACTAACACTATACTAATTAATATTAAATGAGACTTATAGCAATGGGAAGGGGTTTTTTCCCAATATTGTTAGAGCAAGACAACTTTGGTGTTTTAGATCAATCATATTTTATTAAGCTTTAATAATGCCTAAGTTTAGGAGTAGAAAAAGATATAATTTGACCTATGGCAAATACACATAATGACAAGTTATGTGGTAATAAGATTCTATTTTAGGAGGTTCATAATTACCATCATATAGAGACCATATAAACCTCATCATTTTACAGAAGATAAAAATGAAGCCCAAAAGAAGGTAAGTGGTTTGTCCAAGGCTACCTAAGTAGGAAAAGAGTCAAAAATCAAAACCAAACCTTCCAATTCAAAATCTAGCCTAATACATGCCAATAAAACTTTAACCATCCTAAAATGACCAGGATCTGAAAGGATCATCCATATCATACTATATAACTGTGGGTATCCCCAAAAGCCCTCGGCACTCTTCTCTCTATATATTATCACTTGTAGTTATTTCACCAACTCTCAAGGATTCAAGTATAAACAGGCAATGTGGTACAATGGATAAGGCACTGTACTTGAAAGTAGGAAAATATAAATTCAAATTCTACCTCAGTCACTTACTGATTGTGATGGGGATGGGGAGAGGAAATGATAGCTGTCTTCAAGTACATTCTGGGTGAGATAGATGCTAAGATCCTTTCCTATTTTGTGATTCTGGCCCCTAACCACTTATGCCTTAAATCTATATTATGATCTTATATCTTCCAAATTCATTAATCTTCTATCCCTAGTCTCTTTGCTGAGCTCAAATCCTGCATCATCAATAACCTGTTGGATATTTCCAAATAGAATGTCTCACAAGCACTTTAAACTCAGTATATCAAAACAAAAATTAATTTACTTTGCTCCATTTCTCCTCTAAATTTCCCAAATTCTTTTAATATAAACTCTCTATCCTGGAAGTCACAGGAGGCTGAAGCCATAGTGTAATCTTTGGCTCTTTAATTTCCTTCACAAAAAAGAAAAAAAAGTTTCCAAGTCCTGACAATTCTACCTCTGTATCTCCTGTATCCATATTACCTCTACTCAAAATCATTCTCTCATCAACTCTACTCTTCTCTGTTACAAGAACCTCCTAATTTCTCTTTTTACTTCCAGACTTGCTTTTCTCTCATATAAGTTCTACACAACTCCAAATTGACATTACAAGAGCATAGATTTGACCAGTTTCCTCCCCTGCTCAAGAAGCTTCAATTACCTCTCAGGGAAGGAAAATTAGACCCCACAGCTTTTCACTTAAAGCCCTTTACAATCTGGCTTCAGCTTCCCTTTCCAGACTCAACTACACATCACTCTCCCTCACAAGGCCTGCATTCTAGCCAAACTGGACTTCTTAGTGATCCTTGCTAAGTATTGAGCATTTGATCTTCAGCTTAAGTGTCTTTATATAATTTACCCTCCATACCACAAGGTCTTTCCTGAGCCCTTCATCGTTGATGTTCTCCCATGGAAATTTCTTTGTATTTACTTTGTATGTATTTTGTATATACTTATATGTGTATATGCAATATTACTATTAGATTATACACTCTTTGAAGACAAGGACTGTTTCTTTTTTCCTTCTTTTTTTTCCATCCCCATATCCTTGTTATGAAATCTGCTTTCCGAAACCAGGAAGCCAGCAATAGGAATGAAGACAAACAGTACATATTGGAATGTGGGAGGAAGGGCAAAAGGAATCACTGGCACCAATTGCAGGGATATATGCAATCATTTCAATGATATATAAGATGAGAAACTATTAGGGGTAATGCCTAATCAGTCATACTTAATGCATTACAATACAAAAGGAAACTTTACAGCTCTCTAAAGAAAGGCTTCTCATTGGCAGGTGCTAATTTGTTTTGTTTGACATGTAAATAAAAGTTTTCTTTGAAGTTAATGATCTCTTTCATGTAAGGAAAATTATTGACAACATACTGATTAGAGTCATACAGTGAAGTTTTAAGATTTGGAGAATTCAGATTATCTCACCATATCCTTCTCTCACTAAGGAATTTTCATTGGTACCCTAGTGCCTCTAGAACTAGGAACTCTTGTGCTTGCCATTTATAACCATTTATGATCTGTCTGGCACTAAGTGTCACAGTAGCTGGGCTTGGAATCAGGAAGAACTGAGTTCACTTCAGACAATTAGCTGTGTGACTCTGGGCACATGACTTAACTCCATTTGCCTCAATTTCCTCATCTGTAAAATGAAATGGAGAAGGAAATGACACACCACTCCAGTATCTTTGCAAAAAAAAACCCCAAGAGAAGTCAACCAAAAAAGAATCAGAAACAACTAAAGTGAATAAACATCAACAACTCATCCACAGTCTACCTTTCCAGGCTGATTTCCCACATTCTCATTCACATACTCTACAGTCCAGCCAAACTGTCCAACATGCTGTTCCCTGAGCTGAACATTCCTTCTCCTGCTCTTGGTCTTTGAACAGACTGTTCTCATTCTAGAAGACATTTCCTCCTCACTTCCATGTCTTGGTATCTCTAGCTTCCTTCATTTCTCAGCTCATGTGCCATCTTTATTGATCTACTTCCCTAGTGTTCTCTCTAGCCTCAAATCGACATGGGCATGCCTGACTGTTTACATGTTGCATCTTCTCAGTAGAATATCACAACAATTAGAAGTGGAATGAATCTTTGAGGACATCTGGTCAAACCTCTTCTTTTAATGAACATGGAAACCAATTCCCCCAGAGGGCTTGTCCAACATCACAAAGATCATAAGTGTCAGAACCAAGATTCTGAGTTAGGTCCTCTAACTCCAAATCAGAACTCTTTGTGTTTCATTTAAGTCAGGGGTGGTTTCTGCTTTATTTTGATACCCACGGGGTCTTGATCATAGTAGTCTCTTAACAAATGCTTATGGTTTGGCTCACATTATTTGATTCTAAGCATCCCTTGGAAATCTTTAGTAAAGGCCTCTCTTAGTAAAGGAATACCTATCTTAAAAAATACAACTAGATGAAGTTTTCTCACTGTGTGGTACTAACTTGTACCAGCTCCACCTACAGTTGAATCATCCTTTCAGAGGCAGTCAGAGAGAAAGCATTCCTTGGATATGTGCTTATCCTGCCATGGATTAAATTTTAGACTATGGGAAAATGTATTCTGATCTATGAATCGATCTATCAATCAACAATTATTAAATAAACATCTACCATGTGCTGAGCACTATACAAGGTCCTGGGGACACACACACACACATACACACACACACCAAATTAAATAATCCTTGCTCTTAATAACCATCAAAATGGCTATGGTGCTTAAAATTTATAATGTGAGTTTGGGGATACATCATATAAGCCCATTAAGCTTCCCACATATAATTTAGAAAATTGGGCTAACTATTTTGGGACATTGCCAAATAGTTGCAATATCACCAAAGACATGATGGCAATCATTAAAATCTAAATAAGTTGGAGATCTTTTGTAATTTTAAATATTTACATGTTATCTCTTCCAACAAGATGAGATATCCTCAAGAACAAAGATTTTTAACTTGAGACAGTACCTGGATGTCCTGGTTAAATTTAAAGAGATACTTAAAATGATTTCTCAAGTTTCCTTCCTTTCCCATAATTCTATCATGCAGAATTCTGATGGCAAATTTCTACTTAGATGTTATTTGCAAAAGCAACTGTTGAGGAATTTTGTTTATGAATTCAGTCTGTATGAACAGAGATCATAGTGTCACAAAAGATCCTTGGAAAAGTAAAAAGATTCTTTAGAGTTTATTACATTTTTGAAGAATTTCCATGTTTCCATGTCCTCAGTAGGGAAATCATCAGTTCTTAGTGGACTTCTCTAAGCTCTTTCCTCAAGATGTATATGCCCAATAAAATCTGTAGGGGCTTAGTGATATATTTATTGTGAAGATCAAATTAGCAAAGGGTATCAAGTGTGTTTGGAGGGGTAGTAAATAGAAAAGTATTATATAAATGTTAGCTATTTTATTACATCATATATTTATAAAGAATTTTATACATTTTCAATATGTTCTCTTGTTATTTTATTTGATACAATAATATCTTCATTTTATGGATGAGGAAACTGAGACTCAGAGAGAATTGATGGACAGGACCAAGACTAAAACTTGGGTTTTTCAACCCCTAATCTAGTGTTGCTACTTGAGTTTCTGCAAAACACATATTAAGTGATCTAATCTATGTTAATCCCAAAGACCACTTTGATGCTTACTCTGTCCTCCAGTGGAAAAGATAGGGACAAGAGTTAGTTTAGACTAAATGGAATACAGGACAGAACAGAGTAACACTAAAAAATACTAGAATACTCTTGGTCCAGAAAACACTCATAAGTCAGTTCTGGATGCACATAGGGAATTCTGTTCTGTTCCAGGGCAGGTGAGCTATCCACTGAACAGATAAGAATGAGTTAATTTTGAAACAGTCCTAAAATGGAATGGAATGTCACGCAGTTAACTAATGGCAGAGATAGGGCTGGAAACCAAAACTTCTAATCAGAAGTGAAAAGGCACAGGTGTTTTCATAAGGCAAGATTTCAAAAATTATGCATCTTCTATGTTGCTGTCCACTACAGGCTTTCAGACTTTCTGGTAAAACATAATGAACCACAGAAATAAAAAAATTTCTGATGTTAGAAATATGTGCACTTATAAATATAAGTAATATTTTAAATGCCCTGAATTGCAGCCCCCTTGTGTGTTGAACCCTAAGCACCTTACTTAACTTTAGTCCAAATTTTGTTATGGATGACTAGTTTTCCTTTCTTTCTATTTTATCCTAATTATCCTGTTGTAGCATTCAAAGCAAATAAGAAATCATTGAGATTTCACATAAAGTACATGGTTATGAAAAAAAGAAAAAATCAAGTTAAGGAATTCAGAGTGTACACTAAAACTCTCCTCATTTTATTTTGTTAAACCTCTGTTACAGGTGTCTCTTCTTTATTACTCTGTAGTTGTGATTACATTAACTCTCTATGAAGTCTGAATATGAGCAAAGATCTCTAAAGGAAATATCAGTTTTGCTGATGGGCTTACTGAGTCAGAAAAATATTTACTGAGTTCTTTGAACATGCTGATTATTTTCTAAATTATTTATGTATTCTCCCTAAATAAAAGTCCTCTTCCATCAGAATAGGGGAATTAAAAGGATATGCAGTTTTTATTCTTTACCTATGTCCTTTGATAACTGACAAAGAAACAGTAAAATTTACTACCTTCTATTCACACTTCCAACTGCACAAAATACAGAAACAAATATACTGAATTAAGTATGGATTCTCTCCCTGGACCATGTAAATTATTTTTACACAGAGGAAAAATGGCATAAGAAGATTAAAAGGAAAAAGTCCTGAAGGATAATAGATTGTAATTTACTGGGTAGAAAATATTTTCAACAAGAAGAGTACCCGATTGTCCTATAATTACTCTTGATTAAGAGATGCTTCAATCATTTGGACTTAAATCTCCCTCAACACTGGAAGTCTCATGTTTATCCCAATGAATAATTCATACCAACATATTCTGAATGAAATCAAGGGTGTAATATTAATAAAAATTAGTTCCCTATTATTAAACCAAACTTATTTCTTCAATATTTTATGGAGAGGAGGTGTCCAATTTATGCCTCATGGGGACCAATGTAATGTTTAGGTTCTTAGGTGTCCTGTGAGGCCCTGAAATTATGACAATTCTCATCTACAACCTTCCCTTGCCCTATTATCTACCTTGCCATACTAGACCCTTATACACTGCAGGGTAAAACTTCACAGCAGGGTCTTTTCAAGCTGTTGCCTTAAAAGCTGTGGAAGCTCTAGAAAATTAGCAAGCAGCACCTGCCAAGCCATTGCCTCTTCTTCTCAGTCAATCCCACAAAATGTCACTTGGTTTCTCTAAGCTCCCTTTCCAGCACTAGCCTTTCTCTGGAGCCTCTACTCTCGAGAAGACAGAACTTAAGTTTGGGAGCAAACAACCTGTGGTGTGAGCCGTTGTTGTCTGGTGTCAGATCACTTAAATGGGTACAATGGATTGGCTTGCCATTCTCGAGTTAATAACAGAACCAAGTGGTCATTTTCTGAAGGAATGATGGAGGACTTAGGGGAAATTGCGTTTGTAAGAGGAAAAAGAAACTCCCCTTTCCCAATGCACACTAAGTACACTTTTCTACCTGGTCAAAAGTACCGCACACATCACTTTTCAAACTGTAATGACCTGTCAAGGTAGTGTAAGCCTTGTCATAGGTATCAGCACAGCAATCATAAATAAATAAATAAATAAATGAATCCTCAAGTCTTTCCTTTCTGCTCTTAGTGCTGTAAAATACTGAACAGGGACAGACAGAAATACACATTCACACACTGCCTGGAGTAATTTCTGCCCTTTTACTGCCTGTGCAGTTTCCAACATGTGTACTTTCTGGCACCCTTATCGATTCGCTCTGCCCATTGCATAACAACGAGTGTGTTTCTTCCCACCTTCCCCACCCCCACAACCCCCTCCCCCGCTAAGAGAGGGCAACAGCCTAGAACTCAACAAACAGACCGAAAGAGGCTACTTACATCATCCCATTTGACAAATTTGATGCCTTTCTTCAGGTTGTCGGAGACGCTGACAGGTTTGAGTTGCAAAGCGTGAACTCCTGGCTGTGCCCCGGCCATTTACACACATGGAGGCTTCCCAGCAGAGGAGAAGAGACGATCCGAGAAGGGGAGAGAAGTGGGGTGAGGTAGAGGGAGGGAGTGGGATTGGGGTTTGGGTTGGTTTAGGTAAGGGTGGGTTCTTTTGGTTATTCCCCCACCCCTCCTCTTTTTCCTCCTTTCCCTTCTCCAAGGAAAAGGTGGTTCAGCGCAGGAGTGCGGAGCAGGCGGGTAAGCGTGGGTCCATGCCCTCAGTTGAAAGTGGTGTCAGGCGCCCGTCTGGGAGCAGCAGCAGAATCCGAGAAGCCAAGGGCGACCGAGCAATGAGCGAGCTGGGCACTGGGGCTTGGCTAGCGGACCAGGAGGGACTGGGCGCGAGAGAACCAGCTGTAATCGTAGCCGCTGCTGCTGCCCGCGTTGCTGGTGCCACTGCAGCCGCTGCTGCTGCCGCTGCCTCTGCTGCTCCTCCAGCTGCCACCACTGCTGCCCGTTCGGGCTCGGCTGGGGCTTAGGCTCCTGCTCCTCCTCCGCTGCCTCCTCCGCGACCGCAGCGGATCTGAAGAGCACCATTCAGCACATCCTATATACACAGAGGGAGTGGAGTGAGCGAGTGACACACGCTCCTGGCGTCCCCCTCCCACCCCACTCCCCTTCTTCTCCTCCTCCCTTCCCCTCTACACTCGCTGGCTCTGTCCCTCCTTTTCCTTGCCTTTCCTGGAGCCCAACTTTCTCCGCTGGGTCAGGCAAATGGGAGGAAGCGGGGGCGCAGCGGCACCTCCCGGCCTCAGAACGCCACTACAAGGCGGCACTTTCTCCTTGGAAGATACTCATTGAGCATGCCCGATTACCTTTCTGGGGCTAGAGGCTTGGATAAGAGGGTTGCATTTCCCTGGGATCCTTGGAAAACTGAGCGAGGAGAGGAGAGGAAGCGGGGAGACAGGTTAGGGCAGTGATTGGGAGTCTATTTTTTTCCGGATGGTTAACTTGAAATGCGGCAGAGGAAGAAGGCTGAAGGTTTCTGGAGAAGATAATCCTGTATCCTCAAATGCGAAAATCTCGGTGCCACGGTATGGAGCACACTGAAGCCTGCTACACAATAGATAATTGTTACTGGCGAAGAAGGTAGTAAGCAGCCTGGAGACAAGAACTGGATAAATCTCCTCAGATTGATCTCACCCCTGGACACCTTATCCTTGGCTTTGTGACTGAGAACACTCCCTAGTACTTAGCACCAGAGAAAGTGATAAATTTTGTTTGCAGGAAAATAAAAGGACAGCCCAGAAAAAGTTGGTTATAATATTTGTATACAATTCTCATCTTCCAAGGAGTATGTATTTTTTATTTGTTAGGTTTCGTTATTTACTAAAGAAAAAAATAGAAGGAAATTTAGGCAATGTCAAAACAAAAGCTATGGAATAAAAATTTTATTTTTAAAAAAAGAAAGAAAATTTTACAGCTGTTATACGAAACGGGGGAAAAAACATGTATCAAGATTTCAGCTTGTGAGTTTCCCTTTATATTAGAACTACTCTGTGTATGATGTATGTAGCTTCCTTAGAGTAATTCAAAGGAAAAGGTGTTGAATTTGGAAGTATAAGATCTGAGTTTAATACTGGCTCTATTCTTTGCCCCTGTGTGACTTTGAGTGAGTCAATTAACCCTCCTGGTCCTCAGTTTCCTTATCTGTATATCAAGAGACAGACTAGATAATCTGCTGGCTCTAAATCTTTGATGCAATTTAGGAGCGAAATTGCCTCAATTTTTTTTTTTACTCTCTCCTAGAATCTCTGTTCCTTCTATACTTGGAAAACTACAACCTACCACTTTTCAAACAGTCTTTATCATAAATCCAGGCATAAGCATCTCATAAAGATAATGGAAATTTACTCTCACATTTCAATTTTGCAAAGTACTTTCCTCACAACAACCCCCTTAGGCAAGCTGTTAGGAAGGCTAAGAATGGTGAAGGGAAAAAAAAAAAAAAACAAACAAAAAAAAACAACAGAAGCAAATTGATTTACTCAATATAAATAAATGTCAAAAAAAAAGGAATTTGAATACAGGCCTGTCTTGAGTCTAAGTCCAGACTCTGCCCACCTACACCATTCTATATAAAATTATTACTCCTCTTTTGTCAAAAAATCTGCTGTCAAAGAATCTTTTTAGAGACCAGGTTTCTGTACAAAATTGTACTTAGTAAGTTGTTTGTTTTTGTTTTTCGTCTAAATAAATGATATCTTTATTTAGAACTCCTAGGGAGGAAATTCCCTCTACCAATGTAAATTACTGAAAGGGAACTAAGAGATTAAGTTATTTGCCTAGTCACACCATCAGGACCTCTCAGAGGCAGATAGTTCTGGGTAAGAATCCAGGTGTTCTTGAATCCAAGACTATTCTTTCTTCTCTGTCATGCTGCCTTTCTGACTGTGATCCTGGCTTCCTGAAGGAAAAAAAAGTCTGCTCAGGGGTCAGTTCTATCTGTCAATCCAACTAATTAATGAATAGTCTGTTTGTTAGTTATCTAACAAAGGAAACACCTCCTCCCCCATGGTTTCTGTTCCAAATACATAGAGTTCACAAGGAGTCAATATGCTAAAAAAAGTCCTTGACTTAGAGTCTGGAGAAATCAAGTTTCAAATCTTGAGGTGTAATAGGTATAGGCGGTAAAAGTTTAAAAGCAGATTTGTGTAAGCATGTTAGGGAAAGCTTTTGCTGGAAATCATGGACATTCTGAATAGAATGCAGGGGGTAGGGAGGAGAGTGCTGAGCAACAGACAAGCTGCTGTGCTGTGAGGGGTTCAGAGCAGAAGTGCAATCTGGAGTTCCTTTTGACCTGGGATCTTGGAGAGTGGTGAAGGTTGAAAAGGCAGAAGGCATCAATCCTGCAAGTCAACTCTGAGTAGGGAAGTGGCCTGTGATCTGGTGGACAGTTTGCAGACATCTCTCCTTACCTGGTTACTTTGGATCATGGGCTGTGGAAGAGTTGGTTCCTGGTATCCTGAAAACATCTGTGGAACAGTTATGAGACCCCAAATTCTTCTTCAGGTCCTTAGCCAAGCTGTCAAAACCTGGCAGTAGCCAGGTTGGCTAAGGAACTTAACATTTTTGACTCCAGTCCTGGGCAGTTAGATAGAGTTTCACCCAACCCCTTCTCCTACCCCCTCATACTACAATTAAACTGTTTCCCTGTGTGTTTTCTAGTACTTTAAAGTCCTCATTGAATGAGGTTATTCCAGGCTGAGTGGGGCAGAGTGACAGTTAGTCAGGCTTAACTGCCATTTCTGTCAACGATCATTCCCCTTATAGTTAAACCTGGTTCCCTGGCTTGTAAAGTCTTACCCATTGTCCCTTCCTGTCTCCTATCCATCCCACTGAACCCACAAAAATATTTAAGTTAACTCCCCTGGTTTTCCCCATAATAGAGGTCTAACATTTACTATGTAACCGTGAACAAGGCATTAGGCCTCTGTGAGTATTTTTAACCTGCAAAATGGCAGTAATAATAACCATAATACTTATCTTACCGAGTTGTNAGATAGAGATAGAGATAGAGATAGATATATAGACTCTCCCAAGTTGCCAGATGCATATTGAACACCTCTATTAGATGTCTTATAGGCATCTGAAAACTCAATATACCCTAAAAGAAATCTACAATCCCCACAAAAAATATCTACAGTTTATTATCCATATATTCATCCAAGTATTTAAAAAAATCTATTCATAGGGGAAAGCTAAGTGGCTTAGTGGATTGAGAGCCAGCCTAGAGATGGGAGGTCCTGGGTTTAAAACTCACCTCAAACACTTCCTAGGTATGTGAGCCTAGGCAAATTGCTTACCCCTCATTTGCCTAGACCTTACTGCTCTTCTGCTTTGGAACTAATATACAGTGTTGATTTTAAGATGGAAGGCAAAGGTTTAAAAAAAATCTATTTATAATTATGAAACAGCAGGATACGTGTAAAGATCAAACTGGATTTGAGAATTAAAAGACATGGGTTTGAATCCTAGCTCCAAGACTTACTAGCTTTATGAACATAGGCGATTTAAATAATTTCATCTGTAAAAAGGGAAATAATAACAAAAACATATACCATATGTGTTTTTTATAACTCAAAGCATTACATTTCTTTCTATGATGCCTACAAACAAGCTCAAATCTTCCCCCATTCTTAAAAAAAACAACTCTAGATTGCACTCTTCCTGCTACTTATTATCCTATAACTCTCTTCTCTCTCAGCCAAATTCCTTGAAAGAATTATCTACACTTGCTGCCTCCACTCTTCTCTCACTCATTCTTCAACCCTGTACAATCTGGCTAATATCCTCATCACTTAACTGAAATTGGTCTCTCCACAGTTAACTGTGATCTCATAACTGACACATCTGCTGGCCTTTTCTCATACTTCATCCTTCTTGACTTTTACTGCATTTAGCATTCTTGATTTTCTTGATTGTGTTCACTTCTAATTTTATACCTTAGCAGTCTGAGTACTTCTTTTCAATATCTTTTGAGGGATCATTGTTCATGTCACACCCCCTAAATGTAGGTGTGCTTTAAAGGTGTGTCCTGGGCCTCTTTTTTATTTCTCTATACTTTACTTTCTTATAAATTGCATTGGGATCAATTATTAAATCTATACAGATGACTAAATCATACTTTTGCTTTATAAAGTGTGCTAAGTTCAAACAATAGTTCACATTCTCATAACTCTAGCATCCTTCTTCAAATGCTCATGGTTCTTAAAGACTGCAGAGTGATTCTAAAAAGAAAAAACAGTCATATCTTCCATTCACATAAACTCAAGTTCATTTGTGACACCATTCAACTCCTTTACCAAAGATTACATCATTCACATCACTCTTTATCAAAATATCCATTCATCTCCTGAGCTTTAGTTTTGCATTACCAATAGCTCCTGGGACATTACGAATTTTATTTCTCATGAGCATATCCAACACAACCTGCCCAAAGTAGGTCATAATATCTCTTCCTTCAAATTCAACCCTCTTCCAAACTTCCCTATTATCTAATAGACTCCTTCCAGTCCTTCTAGTCACTAGGTTTACAATCTCAATGTCATTCCCAACTTCTCATATTTGGCCCATATATCCAGTAAGTTGCCAAATCATATCAATTCTATCTTTGTACTGTTCTCAACATTCATACAGGCCATCGTAGTTCAGGCCTTTATCACCTTAACAATATTTTTTAAATAGCCTACTTTCTGATTACCCTACCTCTATCTTGCTCTTCTCCAATGCATCTTCTACCAGCGCTTAAAAGATTTTCCTAAGGATTCAGTCAATAAATAAATAAACATTCATTAAGCACCTACAATGAAAACATGCATTGTGTTAAGTACTGAGTCTCAGAAGCCCAAACATGCCATTCTCATACTCAATAAACTCTTGTAGTTGCCTATCAATCCCTAGGACAAAATAAAAATTTCTCTGCTTGGCATTTAAAGCTCTTTATAAACTGGACCCTTTCCATCTTTCCATTTTTCTTTCACATTATTTTCTTTCATACACCTCCATGTGGTATATCCATGGCTTTCTTTGCTTGAGCTAATGCCAAATACACTCCTTCTCCCCTTTGCCTCTTGGAATCTCTGGTTTACTTCAAGACTCAGTTCAACTATCTACCTTTTAATGAAGCCTTTTCAGATCATTCCTCCCAGCTTTTAAGATACTGTCTCCAAAAATTACCTTAATCTTCATTTTGTTTTGAAACAGATATACACATATGTATATCTATCTATTCATCCATCACTTGTCTACTTATCTATCCATCTATCTCAACTATCTCACATTTGCTTTTGTATTCCTAATACTTATTAGCACAGTGCCTGACATATGAGATATTTAATGAATCCTTGCTGAGAGCATATCAAAGCTTTGACTTAAAAAATTGAAGCTTAAAATGGAACTAAGATTTTTGAGATTCTTTATGTAAATAAATGTTAGATTTCAATGAGCACAAACTTTTGATCATAATGAGTTTAATTAATTTGCTACCTTTTATTAAAAGAGATGCTATATAGCCTTTTACTACATTAGACTGATGCTTTGTTTTTCCAAATAAATAAGGTAGTCTCATAGTTCTAGGACAGATTTGGTGAACCTGGATATGTTTGCCCAGTCTTGATCTTTTTAAAATGTGGTATAGTGGGGTAGAGGTATTGGTCTAGATAATTCAAGTGGATAGAATTCTGGACCTAATGTCAGAAAGACCCGAGTTCAAAATCAGTCTCATATACTTACTAGCTGCGTGATCCCAGACAAGTCACTGAAAGCAGTTTGCCTCAATTTTCTCATCTGTAAAGTGATTTGAAGAAAGAAGTGACTAACCATTCCAGTATCTTTGCCAAGAAAACCCCAAATTGGGTCACGAAGAATTGAACAATTCTGAAATGACTGAACAACAACAAAATGGTATCATGGAAAGATACCTGATCCATTAGAAGAAAAATTATAAGACTGAGCACTGGAAATTACCATGTAGATCACAGAAATACTAAGTCTCAGAGCTGGGATGAACCTGAGAATCTAGCTAGTAGAAATTGTACCTAAACAGGAATTTCCTTAGTGTTATCTCCAACAAATGAACTATTTTGCCCAAAAAACTATTTTAGTGGTGGGGAACTCATGATTGCTAGAGGCAGCCCATTCCACTTTGGAATGGTTCTAATTGTCAGAATTCTTTTTTTTACCTCAATCCTGAAGTTGTTTTTGTAATTTCCATTCATTACCCATCATTCTGTCCTATTCAGTCAAATAGAACAATTCAGATTCCTCACCTATATGGCTGTTCTTTGAATGCTTCACAGCCCTCCTTTGCTCCCTGAGGGCTTCTCTTCTTCAGGAAAATATCATTAATTCCATTACTTTATTTACTCTAACAACATCATTTTGCAGACGAAGAAATTTAGTCTCAGTGACTGCTGAACTAAGATTTTCAATACCTATATTTTGCTAACAGCTTTTCAGTTTCATAGGCTGAGGATGACACAGAATCACAGAAAATATCTAAGATATCTTCTATTCTACCTCTTCTTCCTCCTATTCCTTTTCATTGTGCCTATCCTAAAGATTGAGGCCCAAAGGTACCAAATAGTCTATGTTCACATAACTTTTTAAAAAGTCAAAAAAACTCCCCGCCCCTCAGTTTATTTATCTGCAAAGTGGGAATAAGGATATATAACCTGCCTACCTCATAAAATTGTTAGAAGTATAACATATTTAAAACAAATAAAATAACACATAAAATCTTTCTATAAACTCCAAAATACTATATATATAAATATTTTGCTTCCATAATTCAGTGGGTCTATTACTTCATTGATGTGGATTCTCCTTGCAAGCATCCTTGATACTTTCATTAGGCAAGATTATGACTTGATCACTTATAAACCTTAGATTAAGTGCTAAAATTATTTTGAACGGGAATGAGTTGCATAAGAAAACAATAATCTTGTTCAATTAGGCTAAAGAAACTTGTCCAGATCCAGAGATCATCTATAAATTATCAGGTCAGTTGAGAAGGAATGGAATTCCAAAAAGAGGTATGAGCCAGAAATTGTAGTGAATGTGGAGTCATAACTAATCTTTTCTGAGAAGGAACTATAACTGAGTGAAGGAGCTACTGTCTTTGACTTTGTCCAGCTTTCCTTCCTCTTCTCTACACTTTGACCACAGGAAGGCTTTGCAAGCTTCAAGAGTTCTTGAAGATTTAAGACTTCCCATATTTTCATTGGTGTTCTAGTGGTGTCACTCTATCATCAGGTTTACAAAGAAAACCAAAGACAAAAAGATACAGATTCATCATACTTAAAGGAAAATTCATGAGTACCCTACATAGTAAAAAAATTTTAAAGATTTTCATCAAGTAAGAGTCTCCCCTTTGTCACATCCAGTCTCTAAGAATGAGTCCATTTTTCTCTGTATTTTATGTATTTACAAGAGAGTATGTTACAGATCATTGAAGATATACTTTGTGCCAAATGTTTTTCTTTAGCAGGTTGCTAAATTCCCTTTTCTAAAATAATAAAAATAATACTGTATGTAGATAGCACTGTAAGGTTTGCTTTATATACATATTATATGAGATCTTATTTGATTTACAGCTATTTCTCTGGCAGACTAAATCAATTTCCTTCTAATAATATTACCATAAGAAAAAAATGATGGGGCTCAAGCTAATGAAAGTGGTACTTGAAGCTTCCTCAGGGAGAGATGTAGCTAAACTTCAGGGACCTACCACACATCATGAGAGTGAGAGTAAGATAAAGATCCTTAGAGATACTATGGGCTACTCAGTTTCAAATCAAAACAATATTGATATCTTCATGCCCTATGCATATTTTGTCCAGGTTTAAAAAGTAAAAGTCATTATAAAATGTATCAATATAATTCTTATCTTCATCTTTATCAACCAAAAGATGATATCCTTTTTCAACCATCCTTAAAATGAAATGATTTTCCAAATGGCCAAAGTCTTACTAACTCTAACCTGTTGAGACTTAAGTGTATTCATGTTTCAATATTCTTTCTAGCTTCAAGTAATCTAATATGGTGAATAATTGGGCATCAATTTCTGCATAATATTATATAGCATATGATAGTAAGGCATACATATGTAGTGTATTACATATCAGTACTCTCTATAGTAAAATACAGGATTATCACAATTTTATCTAGGCCAAAGGGATAAATTTCAAACAAACAATGTTGAAAGATTGATAAGAGAAAAATAGTTCATGGTTCAATAACAAAGTTCTGCAAGAAATTTAGAACAGCATAAATTTTGGATTTAGCCATAGAATCAAAGGCATCTGAAAAAGAATACAATTTAAAATGATTACCAGAGAACAGTAAATAGCAACCCTTTCCCTTTCCCTTAGGGAACTATTAGAACTGTTTCTTAATAACTTGATACGTTTCTCTAGATTATCACACAAAAGAGCAAGAAAGCTTTTGGAAAGTAATGGTTATGTTATAAGCGTGGGATTTTTCTCTGTGGAATAAAAGAAAAATGACCTTAAATTCATTTAAGGTCCTCTTTACCCTTCATTAAAATCAAAGGTTTTCATTGAAATATAGCCTTAAACAGGAATTTGAAGGGGAAAGAAAGAAATGTGAAGTTCCTACCCAAATACATTTTAACAGAGGTTCTGAGCAAAACAATGTCTGCACAGATAATGCCTGGTGGGTAATGAGGCACACTGAAATATTTCCACCTATTCAACAGCCAGAGTTTAGGAATGACCTTATCTCCTAATATCCCAACCTCTGCCCACTCCAATACTCCACACAGGTTTACTCTCATAAAATTTAGCAACACAAGGGTCAAAATGACCTCTATTTCACTATGTCTTCAGGACACGTGTCTTTCTCACTACATAAAAATGTCATTCTGTGTGTCCTTAGCATTCTGAAGCACCTAAAATAAAAGCAACCCATGGGGTCTCCGGTGTACTGTATAAAAGAACAGAAGAGGCCTTTGAAGAAAATTCCATTTGTTTGTTTTGAGGCTTGAGACATTAAAAGTTAATTCAAAATGAGGTGTGTGGTTTTATTCTCTGGTTTGTTTATAGTGTTGAAGGTCATTAATCTTCTTAAGAACAACTACAATGGGTGCTTTAAGTTAAACTCAATATGCACATTATATTTCCTAACTTCCCTTCTTATATAAATATTGTGATGGTCCATAGAGGTGCCATTCTGAAAAACTGATAGTTATCCAAATATCCCCTTGTTGAATTTCTCAAGATCTTGTTTGAGAACAAATTTTTCTTGTTCTCATTTTGATTAGCTTGCACAACTTAAGGAAATACGGTGTCAGAGTGAACTTTTAGCCCTTGGTTGTATTATAGAATGCTCCCAAATCTTTAAAAATGTTAAAAAGGAAAAACAGATCTTTAAACATAGAGATAGACAGACAGACAGACAGACAGACAGACAGACAGACAGACAGATAGATAGATAGATAGATAGATAGATAGATACATACATACATACATACATACATACATACATAGATACATAGATACATAGATACATAGATAGATAGATAGATAGATAGATAGATAGATAGATAGATAGATAGATAGATAGATAGACTGGACCCGGATTAAGGGAGCATGTAATAATATTGAGTTTTCTTTGGGGATTCTAATACCCATAAAGCTTCCAGTCTGAACTTATTTGTGTAGGCATTGGTATGGAGGACTTCTGATGAAGAACCTCTTGTCAAGGCAGATTGTCACTTATTCTGTAATTTACAGTCTGAGAATTCCCTAGTTTACTGAACACTAAAATGGCTTGCCTAGGATCCTGCTGTCAGTGGCTGGACTTCAAGCCAAGATGCCTTAACTGAAACCTACTCACTATCCATTAGACCACATTGCTTTTCATTTTTCAAAGAAACTAGCATTTTAAAAAATCGAATGGGATCCTGTACTATTACTGTAATACACTCCACTTTTCTAAATGCCTATGGTTCATTGCATGCTAGCAAGTAGGAAAAATGAATTTAGTTTCCTCTCTATATATATATTTCCCTGGGGCTTCTGTATCTGAAGTAACTGCAGATTCTCAGCCTTTCTGACAAAAAAAGTGAAATAACTTTCTACCTGCCTTCCCAAGATCATGATAGAAACATCTGGTTTAGGAGAAAGGCACTGGGCTTAAGATATCTTTGGGGGGATAACTATGCCTTTTACTAGGAATTCATTCCAATGCTATGGTTACAGATCTGCATGATTAACCTGAGATATTGCCATTTACGTCTAAGAAGTTTTATAGATATCCTGCACAGTGTGCTGTAGTTTTTGTCTTGTTTTCCAAATCTGTTAATTATAATGGCATGGAACCCTGGGTCTCACTTAGGGACCCCAAAATTTCAGTTTAAACAGAAAACAGGAAATTCCTTACTTGCATTCTTATAATGCTGAGGAAGTGGTGACTCTGGACATCATGATAAGAAAAGAACACTGAGAGAAAGATTCCCCTTGGATTCTCCCCTACATTTCGAGATGGAAAGAGACATATATCTTCTGGTTATGCCCTGATATCACTGGGTTGTAATCTAGGACAACTACTTGCCCCCTAAACTATAAGTGTCACCGACCCCGTGTCTTTGGGACACAAACCCTGGTCAGATAACAAAATCTCCCATTCCTCCCTAACCTCATTCCATTCCTTCATTCCTGGTCACCAAATCTCTGTTGTCAAAAGATATAAAAAGCCCAGAATACATCTACAATAAGAAGCAGTATCCCATCTATGCTGTCCTCCCAGCCACTTCAACATGAATCCCAAATTACTAAATTTCTCTTTTTATTTCTAAGCTAAGTTATAGAGTATTGCATTTGTGCAAAGGGTACCTGTCCTGAACCCCAGGGGGTTCACCGCAAACCCCCCACCAATATCATCACATATGGAAATTCTATGAACAAAACTTAGAATAAGATGAACTTTTGACAGTTCAGAGAATGACTACAATTTCTAGCTAGAGGACTGCTGACTTTTTTCTTATATGACCCAATAAATCAAACAACACATTTAAGGAGGAATAAATAAATACCTACCTTGTGCTAGGTACTTGATATAAAAATAAAAAGAATGAAATAATGTCTACTTTAAGAACTTATATTGTAGTTGAGGAGATATATATGTATACAGTATATAAAGAATAAATATAAGGAAAACAAATGTTTTTTGGCCTTCATTTTCAGAGGACCAATGGCATCATGAAATGATGTCTTGACTGCTTCATGATTTTATTTAAGTGAAGAATTTAAGTGAGGAATTTGACTTGTGCATGAATTGGATTTAAGTGAGGCCCAAAGTCATCATTCTCACTCAAAGAAGACAAATAGAAATAAATGCAAGGGAATTAAGACTGGAGAATACTATAATTTAGGAGAATCTGAGAAAAGCTTTATGTGTGGTGAGACTTGATCTGTGACTTGAAGGAAGTGAGTGAGGGATGCTATGAAGTATAGTAAGGAATGAAGAAATTCCAGGAAAAGGCAGCAACCTGTTCCAGAGCCACATTTGAACTCAGATCTCATCTCCAAAGATATGTAAAGTTCAAAGACCAGTTTGGCTGCAACACAGAATAGTAACTGGGGAGTGATATATCATAAACTTGGAAAGATAGATTGGGGTCATGTTATGAAGACCTTTAAGTCAAACATAGGAGCATATATATGTGCTACTTATGTAATGATAAATTGCACAGCAATAGGGAAATCAAGATGATGGACAGTTACCTGATTAGAACATAGAATGAACCAAGCCTGGCAGGAGGTGGCGAGTACCAAGGCAGTTGAGGCTCAGGTATATCAGGAAGGATTTGAACTGAGAAAGAATCTCAATTTGGAGATTGGGTTTGGAGTGGGTGGGCTTTTTGGTAAGGGTAGGCCATAGATCAACTTAATTTACCAGCAACCTGCATCAACCAATTTCACTGTCCCTGATCCTGTGTTAACCTTATCTTGAATAACCTGATCCTGATTTAATCACCAAGAAGAAACAACAGCATCTAATAGCAGAGTAGCCTGATTTAGGTTGAGGCCAGTCTGGCTCAACCAGACTGGCAACTGGCAAACCTGACCATCATCAATCCAAATACCATCATTAGCATTGTTAGCTCAGTTATTTAAGGGCTTCCTGTTTCCCTCCTTCCCAGCTATTACCCTTCCTCCTCTCCTAAGCCTATTAACATTAAATCTTCAAAC
Source organism: Gracilinanus agilis (assembly GCF_016433145.1). Taxonomy (NCBI): domain Eukaryota; kingdom Metazoa; phylum Chordata; class Mammalia; order Didelphimorphia; family Didelphidae; genus Gracilinanus; species Gracilinanus agilis. Next base: position 127,075,823 of record NC_058131.1, on the reverse strand, counting down.
TTACCTAGATTTGGTGTCATCTCTAATCTTAGGGCTTAGTGATTATATCCTTGGGATATTTGAGGGAAGAGGAGAATTGTATCAGTTATAGCAAAGTATAATTCGCAGTCAATCTAGCATTATCCAATTTAAGCCAGAAAGTCAGTTAGAGAAGTAGCTGTATAATTCTAACAACAGATTCTTTATCTGGCTGGCTATTCTGGGACACTGTTATATCAGAAGTTGGGTTCAGCAGATTCACCATATCTTAACAACAACTAGTGCTGTGGGGTCCTTTGTATTTTACTACTACAACTTAAGTTTTTCACTTGGGGTTCACTTACTATACCCATCTTCAGACTCTCATAACATCAGGATTATCATAACACTTATCTTAAAATGAGCAGATTACATTTTATAGTATCATAGAAGAAAGACAAAACCTGCCTTTTAGCATGACCATATCTATCTATAACTTAGTAATTAAATATTAGACAGTTGTCAGAGGCTTAGGGAGATAAAATGACTTACCTTTATTCTCACAATTAATTAATGTTACCATCAGGATTTGGATATAGATCATTATTAAACCAAGTCTATATCATATAGTAGGAGCAAATGTGAATAAAGGTCTAGTCCTGAACGCGGGAATATCTGGGGCTCTAATCCTGACTCTGATACTTAATGTGTGGTCATGAGGAAATCATTTAATTTCTCAGTGTACCAGGCAACTCTTTTAATCTACAAATTACAACCCAGTTGTCAAGAAAGTTTATACAACAGCATTTTCATATAGCTATGAGAGTCTTCCGAATCGCCCCCTACTTCTCTCCCAAAAGACTACATTCATGAATATTTATTGAGTAACCACCACAGTAAAATATTATGCTCTATTCTCCTTGCAAGGCACTTTATAATGAGATTTCACTGAATAGAGGCAAATACTTTGAAAATACCATTTATCTAAATATCATGACTCAAAGGCAGATTGTATATTCCAATTTCTATCAGATTTAGGAAACTGAAATAAACATATTCCACCAAAATTGCTTCACTTGGTCCAATAAAGACAGGACTGTTACAAGATACATATTGAGCTGAAAACTCACAGCCACATAAAGAAGAGTTACTTTAAAACAGTCAGAAAAAATTTAAGTATCCATTTATACTATGTTCATGTTGGGTTAACTATATATATATATATATATATATATATATATATCCCCAAATCATTTATATAGCCTGAAGTATGCAGAATCAATATGTTATGTTCACATATGTAGAAAAAGAGGAGAGATGTGAGTCAAATAACAGAGATAAATGACCACCTTAAAACTGAAAATGGAAATAGCATAAATTATCCATTTGGAAATGCAAAGAAAGTCTCTTTATCTTTCAGAGGCAGAAATGTTAAAAGCTTTCAAAGCAAATTTATCAGTTCCTCTTTAGTGACTATAAAAATTAAGCTATATATAAAGACAGAGCTGAGTTAAAATTTCTTTCAACTCTGTAAATTGAGTAACTGAAACAAATTGAAATTCCATAAGACAAAGAATGAAACAAAATAGGATTTACAATTAGCTTGCAGTTTTGATTCCAAACCTTACAAAATGAAGATGCTATTACAATGTCTCATGAAACCTCCCCAAATTAATTCATTTCAAAGAATAATCTGTACCAATATCCAGGAAGAAAGCCCAATATCTTCCAAAATTCCTCAGTCCCTTTCTTTGAATCAATTAAACCCTTATTAAATTTGCCTAATACGTGAACTATCTGTGTCAGTGATTTCTCTATACCACAGTTTATACATTTTATGTGATTTTAATTTAATCAACTAATAAGAAATGCAAACCAAGCCACAAACAACACTGGACTGATGAGGTTTGGAATGCTTTCCTACATGATAACAGACAACTTGGTAGTGCTCAATCCTCTATCAGATGGCAAATCATAAATGAACATAAAATTCTGACACACATAACAACACCATAGCAACAAAGATTATAGCCTGGCAACAGCAACAACTGCATAAAAGAAAAATCAAAGAAATAACTTTTAAAATGCATATTTCCTAGTAAATCAATTTTAGATCATTTTCTTTGTAACTATGAGATCAGTCTTTTAATAAAAAGATTTGGAAAAAATATTTTGAAAACATCATGTTTTCTATAAAAAGAAGAGAAAATCTATATCCAATTTGCATCCATAATAACTTTTCACTGTTATTGTGACAAATATTCTCAGTGCCTTACTAGATACAGGAGATAAATTACTATTATGCCAATAAGTATTCATTCTCCTTATGCCAAAGCCACTCCCTAGTAGGGAGGCATTTTCATCCTTTCAGGTCTAGTCCAAGAATTTGTTAAATGATTCCCTAGAAAATTAAGTGCTGAGGTAAGGACATGAATTAGGATACAATTTGACAACAATAGATTAAATGTTTCTATAATAGCCTGGAAGAATGTGGTAACATAACTAACTCAGTTTATCAATAAAGAAAAATTTCTAGACTTTTAATTCTATTAATTTTATTTCTATAATTTTAATTCTAATATTCTAAAAGAATCATAGCATATTTCAGGAACTTATATTCCTTTGTATTTACTTACATGTAGAATAGAAGACTACATGTTAATTTTATATGTTGTTGAAGTATGTCAAGAGATGACACTATCATATGGTATAACAACCAGTAAACCATGCAATTTAGAGTAAGGAGGTTATATAACCATGTCGCATTGTTAGAGAACCACAAAGAAGAGATGTTAAAAAACAGAAGAAAGATGCATCTTCTGACTTCTACAATTAGAGAGAATTTTTTTAAAAAGTTTATTTTGCTTCTTGATTATGAAGATTTAAAAACTTTTTTAATAGTGCAGTGATTTAGGCTACTCAGAGAGAAACATGCAAGAAAGTTATATTTGACTATTTTGTTATTTAGAAATCCCTTATAATTCATTTTTTTCTTTTTTAAAAATATACTTTTAATTTTAATCTAAAATTGTACTGAGACAAGAGTTTTAATAAAAGGATGTGTGTATCATGTGTGCATGATTGTGTGTAAATGCACAGGGGAGGAAAAGACATAATTTTGGTCTGTTTCTGTTTGAAAGAGTTAGTCTTCAAGTTAGAAAAGAACTGAATTCAAATACTACCTCTTGTACTTGCTGTTTGACTACAAGAGAGTAATTTAAAATTTGTGAGTCAGTTTTCTCATTTATGGAATAATGTCAAATGAAGATCGAATGAAATAATAAATGTAAAGATTTTTTAAAAGTGTCATATAAAGACAGCTTTATTATTTTGTTACTTTTTTTCATTTCTTTTTAAGAATTGTGGGAGGGAGGAAAGCTGCCTGTGAAATTAAACCACCCAGTATTAAATAAAAAAGATATTTAGGGGCAGCTGGGTAGCTCAGTGGAGTGAGAGGCCTAGAGACAGGAGGTCCTAGGTTCAAACCCGGCCTCAGTCACTTCCCAGCTATGTGACCCTGGGCAGGTCACTTGACCCCCATTGCCCACCCTTACCAATCTTCCACCTATGAGACAATACACCGAAGTACAAGGGTTAAAAAAAAAAAGATATTTAGTAGGTCTAAATCCTTGTGTGCATAAGATGTTCAGGTGACAGTAAAAAAACAAAGGCCTATGTGTCATCACTGGTGGTGTCACCTTAATTCTTCATTTTCTTCAATTTCTTATATCCAGTCAGTTGCAAAATCATGCCATTTCTATCTCCAAACATCTGATAGAATCTGAATGCACACTGAAACATACCATTCTTCATTTTATTTCTTCTGTGAATATTTCTCTAGTGTATACAATATTTGTCTTTTTTCACAACTGTGAAGATGGGATTAACTCTCTCCTTGCCCACTTTTAGATTTAATCACCAGAAGCTCATACATCCCATTTATCCTTAATTATAGGAGGTCTGTGACCCATGTGTGCTATAGTGGGTGATGAATTAGAAACAACTGACTGCCCTCTGGGCAGTATTAAACAAAGCTAAAGCTACAGTTGGTCCACGTGAAGTGGAAGGAATTCACAGGAAGTGATGCAAAGAAGTGTCTTTAAAAGCAGCAGCAACTTCCTGTGGAGGAAGTTCTTCCGAGTTTGGAGTTCAAGTTGGAGTTGGAATTGGAGTTTGAGGCTGGTGAAGGATCTGCTTTGTGGACCTGAGACTCTGAAATGTGGTGAGACTTTTCTTGAATCTCTCCCTTTGAACTGCCACATGGGTGAATGAAAAGCAAGACCCCTTTTCCTGGTTTTCTGGAGGGACTAACCTTCAGAGAGGCCTCCATTTTGGAGAAGGTCTCATGCCTGGAGCCCTTGTTTAGTTTACATCTGGGTCCCCCTTTGCTGGGGCCTCTGAAGCCCTTCCTGGTTTGGACTGGACTAGAATAATTATCTTTTCTCTCTCTCATTTCCTTACTTTCCCTCTTTCTCCTTTTGTAAATAAACTACCATAAAAAGTCATCCTGACTTGAGTTAATATATTTTCAGTGACCACATTTTTATACATTTAGTACAACCTTTAATTTTTAACCCTTACACAACACGACAAACAGGGAGATATGTGTTAATTTTGCATAACTTATATCCTGTCTTCTTGAGAAAGGGGAAGATATGGGAAAGAAGGAAAAAACAAAACACAGATTTTTGATAGCCAATGTGATAATCTGTTTCTCTTAGATAAGTATATTATAATTTGTAATATATTTGTAACAAATCATATGTATCTATATATACACATATATAAATATATAATATTGTTATATTACATATTACATTGTGTTATATTTTTTTAATTTTTTAATGGAACACAACTAATAAATTATTACTGATAGACTGATTGTTGTTTTTGTTTTGAAAGAATAATTTTGGTGAACACTATTTAGCTGTAGTTTTCATATCCTCCTTTAAGTATGTAATGTAATCCTACATTGCAAGAGTAATGTAGAAGTTAACTTGTTCTTTAAAATTCTGCAAGATATCTTATTTCACTATATTTCTCATAAAACTTACCGGTATTTGGGAGATATTTCCAAAGCAAAGTTTTAATCTTGAAAATATGTATTCCTCTTAAATAAGATGAATTGTGAAGATATGCAAAAATACTTTAGATTTTTGGACTTGAGTTTAAATTCTCCAAATGTATTTTTAAAGTGAATTCAGGTCATAATTGTTTTACAGATGAAAAAAGAGATCCAGTGAATTGTATAAAACTAGACTATCATTCTTAGTTAGCCAAAGCAATAGCAAGTCTCCTGAAAATTAGGCTGCTTACCTATTAAGGTTTTAACCATCATTCCTACCACAGGAATTAATAAATGTCATTCTTCTCAAAAGAAATTAAGCTAAGCTAAAGAAACTCATATGTCAAGGACATGTGATTTCATCTGTGTGACATTTCTGTAAGTTATCCTCTTAGAGATTTGTCTGAAGTTCAGAGCAATTATGTGACATGCTCATGGTCACATAGCTAGCAAATGTCAAAGGCAGGATTTAAATCTGATTTGTCCTAACTATAAGTCTAGCTGGCTTATATGGTAAGCAAAAACTTGATGGTCTTTTATTGGATATGTTGTAGGAGAGATTCTGTTTTAGATATGGCTTAGACTTGATGGCATTTGGGGTACCATCTTTTTGTTCTGCTTGTTCAGTTTTTTTTTAATTGCATCTAATTTTGGTGATCCCATTTGGGGTTGTCTTAGCAAAGAAATTGGAGTAGTTTGCCATTTCTTTCTCCAGCTCATTTGATAGATGAGGAAATGGAGTCAAAGAGGGTTAAGAAACTTGCCAGGGTCACACAGGTATGTAGTATCCGAGGCCAGATTTGAACTCAGGAAAGTATCTTCCTGACTACAGGTCTGCTATTCTATCTACCATGGCACATAGCTGCCTTGAAGTACGATCTATTTCTAAGTTATTATCATATTTGTGTCCCTTGTTTGGATTCCAGCTATACTAGTTACTAAGCACAAAGGCAGGAACATATCTATTTCAGTTTGACAATATTTTAGGAATTATTATTGTCTTAGAAAGCTGAATAATACATGTTAAATGCATGCGATTTCTTGTCACTCCAACCCTTAAATGTGAAGTAACACTTAGAAACCATTTAATCTCCTTTTTATTCTGAATTATGAAATATTACTTCAATAATCTTATAACTTTAGCTCTAATGACTGAAAAATTTTATATCTCCTTGTTGATTTCAATAATTTTAATTTCTAGAATTTTTGTCCCAACTTTTGAATCCATCAATATAGAAGAAACAATGAGGAAACATTCTCCACTAATTTAGCAGCTCAGCAATTCCTGTCTATCTTCAGACGGCTTCAGATGGTTGACTAGTGACTCTCAAAGTTAATATGACTTACCTTTGGTAACTCAGCCAATATGTGTCAGAGTAGGACTTGAACTAAGAGTTTCTGACAGTTACTCTCTGAGTTCACGCTTAAAAAGAATTTTACTCAGATGCAAATTATTAAAGAAGCAAAAATTTTTCTTTTTCTTCTATATCTTGGGTAATAAGAAAAAAAATTGGTTAATAATTCAAATTGCATTTTTTATTCTCCTGTGTCCAAAGAAGATTGCTTTACAAATACAGAAGTATATAACTTTAATTTCCTCTTTTTAAAAATTTGGGCCTGTCAATATTTAGGCAATTTATTCATTAGCCATTCTTTATTTAATTGCAACACCCATATGAGTTAAATTATATCTAGACATGACTATAAATAATAGTAACCTTCCTGTTTCTGGCAGAACATCACCTAAGAGAAGAGTTTGCCAGAAATGACATAAGTTTACTCAGTAAATTAAGTTAGGTATACAAAGAAATGGCAAATAATAAATTATTGTTATGAAAAGTGTAGCAAGAATGAATGTCACACCCACATAACACAGCACTGGACTCGAGTATTTAAGTAGCCAAATGGGACATTTCAGATCTTAGAAAATGTATGTCAGCCAAACTCACAAATTCATAAAAATAGTTGGCATGTCTTATGGATCCCTCTAAGTACAAATTTGGCAAGCTCTGCAGATGCTTCCTGCTGCAGGGGCAGTCTAGTATTATCATCTAAAATGCTTGAAATGTACCAGATGTGCACGAGACTTTGAATATCTCTCAAAAGCAAATCCTCGTCCAGTAGATCAGGAGCGTGTCTTATCGTTTATTTAGAACAATGCCACTTTGCTTTTAAAGTCTTTTTACATTTCTCTAGTGTTCTTTCCTTTCCCTCTTGCTAGTGATCAAGTTATTATTTTCCCCCAAAATTTTCAGATTAGCCCCAGTGATCAAATCCAGAGAAATTCAATGAGCCTTTATTTTGTGTGTGTGTGTGTGTCGAGGTCACTGTTTGACATTTATTCAGTGATCTAAGAGAAAGCATTGATCCAGGGTTCTTAATGGCTTTGTATGTATATCATAGACTGCTTTGGTAATCTGGTGAAGCCTATGGATCCTTTCTCAGAATAATGTTTTAAAATGTACACGTTAAAATGCATAGGCTTTCAAGGGAAACCTGTTATATTTTAATATAGCTGTCAGAATATTATTTTAAGAAAAACAAATTCATGAGCCCATGTTAAGAATTCCTGGATAAATGGTGTGCTAATCACAATGCCTCCAACACAAAGCTTGGAGGGGTAACTAACACTGTGGCTGACACATAATCCAAAAGTATCTTGACAGGCCAGAGCATTGGACTGAATCGAATACTATGAAATTCATTAGGGATTGCCTTATTTTTGTATTGCCTTATACTCCTATGGAAAAAAACAACTGACTTCACAAGAAGACAATGAGAAGATGTGGGAAGTGTGTAGTAAGTAGAGAAGGCCAGATACCCCCATGCATTTCAATATAGCTCCAAAAATGAATCAGAAGGAATAATGATGGAAAAAAAAAAACAAAACAAAGAAAAGCAGCTCTAAATTTTCTACCAGACTAAAACAGCACAAAAATACTACCAGAGTCCTGTGGAAATTTTGAACAGTGACAAGGCAGCACTGGTAGAAGGTTCTGAGGTGTGCCTGCACACAGGAAGTGCCCATACAGGAGACTGGGCCAGGCCATTGCTCAGCACAGCCTGAGCTGCCCAAATCACATCCAAAAACAGGGCTAGAACAATAGGCAAGCAGTTCAGAGATCAGGAAGCACAGCGTGCATTCAGCTGATGGCCCTAGTCAGGCAGCACTCAGGGAGCTCGGAGTAGAAGTATTTCCTCCGTTCCAGGCATGGCAAGTGGCAGGGCCAGAGCAGCACCCAGACATCACAGGGAGAAGAGAATCCAGGAAACCCATACTTGAGCCACAGCAGCAACTGAGGCAGGAAAGGGGTTGTATCATCCCCTGGTAAGCAAAGTATCTGAGAGTCGCACAGTCGATAGCATCTGTTGGGACCAGAAAGTCTCACAGCAACGGATGGAAATAATTCTGGGTTTAGAACTCTGTAAGGAGAAGGATTCAGACGGAACCATGGTCAAAGGCCATTATGAACCAGAAGGGCATTGAGTCAAAACCTGGCTAAAATCTGCCAAAGGCAGGGCCTAGTCTTAGCTACTACAAGGTCACAAAAGGCCTCCTCTACCATCCAAGAATACAAGAGAGTGCATTCTCCTGAAAGCACCAAGTTCCAATACAGAAAATGGGATTGGGGATATTGCTAAATATTAAAAAAAAATTCTGAACATAGAAAATAAATACTATGGACTAAGAAAAACCCAATAGTTAAACCCAGAAGATGACAGTGACTCCATAGACAGTGTAAAAGAAAATAAGAATTTGGGCAAAGTCTGAATGACTAGTTCATGCGTTTATGGGAATTCCTTTAGCATATGGGTTGGACTAGATGTTTATTAAGGCCCTTTCCAACTCTCAGATTCTGTGATTATGTAGGTACTAGACGCTGCACTAGGTGCTGGGAACACAAAGACAAAACGTAATAAAATATCTCTTTTCTGCTCTTAAGGCGTACATAAACTGCCAGGGGCATATGACATATAAACCAATAACTACACGCATAATAATTTGTGGGAAAATGATAAAAGATATCGACGGCAAAGGTCACATATCCCCTTTTTGAAATATTGAACAGCTGGTGATAAGAAATTGGAATTCCAGAAATTATTACTCAACAAGTAATAGAATTTCACTAATGTAGCTTGAGAAATACTTGCTATATTAATTGTGCTGTTTGAAAATCATGGCCACAATTTTAGTCCCTGTACTCAAAATTGTAGCATTTAGGACCAAAGGGCTTTTTCCTCTTTTATTTTATCCCCAATATATAATTAAGAAATAGCTATTGCCATTTCCAGAGAGGGAGCTAAGGCATGATGTAAAGTAATCCTAATAATTAGGTCATAGATTTAGAAACCACACCAAATTCACAAATATGACTCAGGTCTCCTAAAATCCTGATCAGTGTTCTTTATACTTTGATCTTTAAAAAGTCCAATGTATTTTAATTAATATGATTTTTTAGGAAATAAGCATTAATTAATTTTTCATCAATTTAATTTTTATTTACATATTGAAATAAAGTTATATTCTTATAGATCACTGCATAATTTTCAGAATCCTTTCTCATACATGATCTCATTTGATCTTTACAATGCAGTGAGGAAGGTATTTATTCCCTTTTACAGATGAGAGAACAGAGCAACAAAGGAATGAAGTAAATTCCTGAAGATACCTTGTTTATAAGTGGTAGAACCAGGACTTCTGATTCTTAGTATTATTCTTTCCATTATATCAGAAACCACTGCTAGAAAGCTTTGCCTAATCAAGGCATTTCCTAAGCATTCAGTCTGTACACTAACAACATAGCTGAGATCATCATGCCCCAAAGGGATAGTCTGTGCCAAGTAAGTTAAAGGGGAGATTTTACTGGCTAAGCCAGTGGGAACCATAGTGAGATATTGCAAATTAGAAATCACAGTGAAGTACCACACAGAAGAATCTATTCATGAAGAAATAAACTGAATCAACTTATTGGCTCCTATTGTGTATAGTGTTACAATAGTTTGGCATTCAAGGCTGGAAGATTCCCTGAATCAATATCTAGTATTCTGAAGGACGAGGGGGGTTTTGGGGGTGAAGGGTATGGGCAGATACAATACACCATAATGGAGAGAGAAAATGTTCTTTGAAACTGACTTCCTGGGCAGATTCAACCTAGAATGACTTTTTAAGCAGGCCAGACAACTCATTTCTGAACATTTCTGTGTTCACATCATATGCCACAACACACCTGGGACATAGCAGCATAGATCCAGATGACAGCTCCACAAAGCAAAAGTGATGAGTTAAAGCATGAAATACATCTGCTTATGCTCTTTCACAAAAAGGTTTTTTTCCTTTCTGAAAATTAGTTGTAGTTAATACATCACCTATTTTCATTTCTATCCATCTTCTGCTCTTCTGTCTTCTAGTTTATAATAATAACTAGGAAATCAGTGTATTTTAAGTTTTTGTATCATGACTGAGGGATAGCACTCCAAGGCAGTAGTCCAGGGGATATTCTAAGTACATATACATGGACAATCATAGCACTTGATGTCATTTATTTAAGGAACACATGTAACATTTAATGAGTAGGTGGCATGGGAAAAATAAAAAGCAGTGGGTATCTGTATATATCAGTGATGGCAAACTGAAGGCACAGGTGCCAAAGATGGCACACAGAGTGTTCTTTGTGGGCACTCGCCCTTCCTTCCCCCCACCAGAGTTCCTTACTAGAAAGGCAGAGGGACTTGGGTGGAGCTGCACCCTCCCCTACTCCACTGTGCCTGATAACATTTTTTCACATCACCCTCCCCTCTGCCCAGCAGCCCAATGGGAGAGCTTTCTCTTTCCCCTGTGCGGGGTAAGGGGAGTCAGGATGTGCCCAGCATTTGTTGCAGGGGAGGGGCATGGCACAAAGTCTCTGAGGAGGTGGGCATGGCACTCAGTCTGGGGGTGGGAGCAGGGCACTCTCTCTCTAAAAGGTTCACCATCACTGGTAATATACAGTTGTCTCTCACTGTATCATGGTTCGCATATAGCAGCTTCGCTGTATTACAGGTTTTTAAATATATATATATATATATATATGTATATATATATATATCATGGAGTTTTCAAAATATCACAGGATTTTGAGGATGAATATCATGCTATAATGATGGAAATGCAATATATGCCACTACCAGTTGCACAAGTTTGCCAATGTAAGATTGTATACAACACAGTATAGGCTGATGGAATTAAAGGTGACTAACCACAGCTCTGTGTTCTATACCTTGGCCACTGTTTGGCTCAGTGTTTGTAAGAATGTGGGAAAGGTTATTAGGAATGTGGGAAAGGTTTATAGGAGAGTAGGAAGGATTTATAAAGCCTTAAAAATATATATATGTATACATACATATCACTACTTCATGGATTTTTACCTATTGCAGGGGTCTCTGGAAAGTAACTCTTGCAATAGGTGAGGGATTACCATATGTTAAGCCCCAAGATTTCTATAGATTGTAGGGGGGAAATTGGCTTTAAGAAGGACATAAGAGAGGAAACAGAAGGGGAAGAGAGAAAGAAGGAGAGTGGAAAGAAAGAGAGGAGAGGGGAAAAAAGGCAGATGTACTGGGTCAATCTCAATCCTAAACTTAGCTCCATTAAAAACTTGCATTTATGGCTATAGACAGTTCATCTAATTTCTCTGGGTTTTAGTTATCTTATATGAAAAATAAGAGTAATTTCTGCCATTCCTACATTAGAGAAAGTGTTTGATAAGCTCAGGGAATCTTCATACTAACTTCCACTCTCCTATTAGAGACAGATCACCTCTCAGAGTAAGGGTAAATTTATTCTCTTGCAGATAAGATGGTCCTTTAGTGCTTTTAGCTTGAGTCTCTATTCCAATATATTCTCCCCAATGTTAGCCCCTAGTGATCAGTGCTTCACTTTAATTTAATCAATTTGTTTTTACAAATAGCCTTTAAGGCACAGCAGAAACAAAAGTATGAACCATTTGCTTCCCAGCATCTAGAGGCACACTCTCCTTTATACTGTATTAGTCCATAGGAAAAGTGGACTCAGATTTAATGCACCTTCTGCAAAGCATTCATTCCACCAAGTTTACCTCCAAATTCACTAGAGTTGATGGGCAAATTGCCACAGTTCCTTCTTACCTGCCTTTAATCTGTCCTGGTCCAACAGGTCATTTGAAACTTTGCTCCTTACCATATGACTGTCAGCCAAATACCTGAATTTGGGGTGGCTCCCTCCTGTCCTTCAAACTCACAATATTCCAAGGTTGTTGCTATGTATGATATTTCTTCAGGTAGGAGCAAGCAGAAAAGAATAGAAACAACCAGGAAAAAAATAGCAGGAGAACCAGATGTTTATGGGGCAACATCACATCAGTCCGCATGGGGAGATACAGACTTCAGACCTCTCTCCCCAATGAGATTATGGTTCTTGCCTCCTCACTTGAACTCTGCCAAGCAGGAAGAACAAAACCCTACTTTGGCCAATGAGTGACATTTGAATATACCCCGTTTCTGTTTTAACAGCCAATTACTCTACCTTTTTACCCATGGTTAGCAGACCAGAAACATGTAGAGAATATCTATGTATGCTTCACATGAAGGAATAGGGACCTTTTATTACATTATATCATCATTCCTTTCCAAAGCCAGCTTCCTAGGCCCTTTCCACATAGGGAATTCATCAGCTGACCAAACTGTCCATGCTTACCAACCCTTTTAGGCATGTAATGTTGATTGGCTGTTGTCCCAGAATTCCGGTACATTTAGAAAGTACTAACTAGCCAAAAGACTCAAGATTTGGAACACTCTCCTACACTCCAATAAATTAGTGTGGAATAGAGCTGAGCCTAGGTTATTAAAGGCTATGCCAACAGATTTTGAGCCCTGGCACATGCTATGAATTGGAATGGCTAGGGCAATGGATTATATGTCTATTGTAAAAGGACCAGCCTAGAGCCAGTGTGAGGATCCCTACCCATTTGACTACAGTGTGATCAATTTTTTGGCCATAACACTTCTAACTAATTTGTAGAGGGGTTGTGATCTTAAGAGGTACATTGAACACATAACCGAACAAAACCACATGTCCTTGAAGTATAATATAGTGTTTTAAATTTAAACACAATTAATTTAACGCAGTGATTTTAATTTAAATGCATTTAAAAGTAGTACTGCTGCCACTTGAGAATAGGCAATAACCAAAATGGAGACTGCTTATACCAAAGTAAACTATTCAAAGGAAACACTGCTTTCGATTTTCTTAAATCTACACTTACCTATACACTAAAGAAAACAGGGACAAAAATCTTGAAAATATTTGCAGAAGAGACAACCTAATTAAATAAATCTCATATAGAGATAAATTCTTGGTTTTTAGCAAATTAGATTCAATTTGATAAATATTTATTAAGTATGAACCACAGCTGGGGAATGGCTAAAGAAGTGATGCATATGAATATGGATATAGTAATATTATAGCATTGGAAGAAGTGTTGAAGATGAAGATGAAAAAATACAAAGAGGCATGGGAAAATAAAGAAACTGATTCAAAGCCAACTAAGCAGAAGGGAAAAAATGCACACAATTAATACAATTTTATAACAGTAGCCATAACAAACACTGAATCCTGTGTAATTATAATGATCAAATTTGGCCATGAAGAAATGACAAAATGTACCTCTCTCCCTTTTTTGTAGATATAGGGCACTTTAGATGTGGAACATTGTAAATACTGTCAGAATTTGATGATATGCTGATTACATTGTCAAGATCTATTTTTTGCCTTTACTTTTATTCATTGTAACAAGAGATGACCTTCCTCATAGGGAGGAGTTGAAGAATATATTTGGAAAGGAATATGACATAAACACAAAAGATATCAATAACTATATATATGTGTGTGTACACACACACACACACACACACACACACATATAGTTATATAGTTATATATATATATCCGATATATAT